>NC_058410.1:8590800-8828372 GCF_002201575.2 Neomonachus schauinslandi
TTCTTTCTTTCTTTCTTTCTTTCTTTCTTTCTTTCTTTCTTTCTTTCTTTCTTTCTTTCTTTATTCATTCATTCACATGTGCCACTCTCAGCTTTAAGACATCGTTCGTGGTTAGCAAAGCACATGTTTCTGAAGAAACCGCACATTCGGTAATTAAGCTGTTGTGTTACCCATCGGCTTAGCCAGGAGCTCCCAACGAGGATGGTGGTCTGATCAATGGGCAAGCAGAAAGTGTTGGGGAACACAGTTGAGATTTTGTTTGGTGTCAGCTTCAACTATTTATGAATGGCTGGAGACATGAATCATGCCCCTCCTCTTTTCACTGGACACATCTTAATTGGGAAGAAAACAGGAAGGCAGGCTCATTCTGGGACTTGGTGTGTGTGAGGCAATTTTCTAGTCTCAACTTGACTGTGTTAGAATATCTTCCCTGGGGTTCCCAAACTCACTGCTCTGAAAGCCTCCAGGGAAGTACCTCTCCACCTGGTCTTTGCCCCTCAACTCCTTAAAAGAATGAACTTTTCATTCCAGTAGAGAAAGCATTTGAGATTTTTTTTTCCCCTAGTGAATTGAATTTGTCTTGGACCCTGAAGTCAGAGCTAACATCCTTTATTCACATTGTCCTCTCATAACCAGATGTGAGATTTTTTGACACAGATTTCTCTTGACAACTGGACAACTATGTTGTAGAAGAGAAAACCAAAGTACAAAATAATTGTGCCTGAAAACTGACTTATGTTCAATTCCTGGGCCATCCCGGCCATTTGCTCTTCTCCAAAGATGTTCATTAACAATAGCCGTTCTTGAATATTTATTACATGCCAGGTCCTGTTCTGGTGCCTTACAGGATAGCCAATTTGCACGCTCAACCAATTTGTTGTCGTCAGACTGGGAATCAGAGGCACAGGGAAGTAACTTTCATGGAGCCCTCTCTCCCCCTCTCCCGAAATGCCACTGACTGCAAAGGCCACCACTCTAGCTCTCAGTTCTCCCTTTGGAATTTTTGGCTTACATCTCCAGCTGCTTATGAGGTGCCTCCACCTGGATGTCCTAAGGCACCTTCAAATCGACCTTTCCCAGCCTGAGCACATCATCTCTCTGTGCACTCCTGTGGCTTTGCTGGGGCCCCTGCCTCAGTGAGTGGTCATTCTGCCCACTGGGTGCTCACACCAGAAACCAGGGCACCACCTCTGCCTCCTCTCCCTACCTCCTTCCTAACATGCAAGCAATTCACCACTTGCTTTGCCCTCCTCCTAACTGTCCCTAGAATGCCTCCTTCTTACTATGCTAACCATCACTTGCTGAACCCAAGGCATCATCCTGGCAGTTTCCACTCTTTCCTGTGTGCTGGGGCCATTTTCTTTTTCAAATTTTTTTTTTTTTTTTTTTTTTTTTTTTGCGAGGGGGAGAGAGAAAGTGCATGTGTGCAAGTGAGGGAGAGGGGCAAAGAGAGGGAGAGAGAGAATCCATGCCCAGCGCAGAGCCCAACACAGGGTCAATCTCATGACCCTGAGATCATGACCTCAGCCGAAATCAAGAGTCGGAGTCTCAACAGGGCCATTCTTTTTTAACATACAAATAATAGACATGTATTTGTCTATTGCTGCATAACAAATCATCCCAAAATCTAGCAGTTGAAAACAACAAACATCATTTCATAGCTTCTGAGGGTCAGAAGTCCTGAAGCAGTTTAGCTGGGTGGATATCAGTCCCTTGCCATGTGGGTCTCTCCATAGGGCAGTTCACAGCATGGCAACTTATTCCTCTTCTCTCAATGAGAGAGAGACAGAGACAGAGACCAAGAAACTGAGATGGAAGCCACAGTCTTTTTATACCCTAATCTCAGAAATGACCTCCTTTTACTTTTGCTGTGTTCTTTGCATTAGAAGTAACTCACTAAATCCAGCCCGCACTCAAAGGGAAGGGGTAGAACCAGGGTGTGAATATCACGGGAGGCGGGGGATCATTGGGCCATCTTGGAGCCTGCCCACCTCCCCACACCTTTACTTGATACACTTCACTGAACACCCACCGACTTTAGGATGTAGTTCCAATGGGATGTACAAAGCTCTGAGATGGGAACCCTGCTCACCTTCCCACACACCTTCTGCTCCTTCACGTGAACACACCAGCCACACGGACTCGCCAAGCTCTGTAGAGGGATGCTTCCGTGGACTCAGCACCAGGGAAATCATCCAAAGTCATGAGACAAACAAGAACATTCTTCTTCATCCTCAGGATTGAGTGGCCACTTACGTGGTTATTTTAATCCAACTTTGTTTAATGATTGCAAAAGTTTTTTTTTTTTTTACCTTACGAAAAATATAATGAATTTTAAATGCCTTGCTAATCTTAAGAGATGTATGAAATTTCCTTTGTTACAACTTTTACACTTAATCTCAGTTACTAAGGAGTCATGTTTAGAAAAAGCCATTATAGAAAATGTGTTTATAGGGACGCCTGGGTGGCTCAGTCAGTTAAGTGTCTGCCTTTGGCTCCGGTCATGATCCCAGGGTCCATCAGGCTCATCAGGAAGCATGCTTCTCCCTCTCCCTCTGCTGATTCCCTGGCTTGTTCTCTCTTGCTTTTTCAAATAAATAAATAAAATCTTAAAAAAACAAAAAAGTAAGTGTGCTTATTGTGTATAGCTTCCCATACTGAAATGGTATTGTTCTTTTCTCAATGTTTAAACACTTTCCCCGAAGATCCAGGGGATGTTAATTTAAGTCTCTTTCTCCTCTCTGCCTTTTTTTTTTTTTTCAGTCACTAAGATGAATATCATCATGGGAGTTCAGTGTTCTCATTTCAGGCACATTGCACTTTCTTCCTTCATAGATGGCAGAGAAGTGGGTGTGTAGGCAGCATGCAGAGAACAAAGCGAACCATTTCAAGCCCCAATTCCCTGTGGCTAGCCCCACCCACAATAAATTGAGCAGTAAATTAAGTGAGATAGGGAGTGGAAATCGTCTGTTTTATTGCAGGGATCTACAGAAGTTTCCCAGGCAGCAAGACTCAGAGGCATGACTTGCTCATGGGGGGTGATGGTCAGTGTCAGGTTTGCCAGTCAGCACACGTCTTGGTCCACTTCTGGGGCTGCATTTCCAGAAGTTGGCCTCTGGTTCCGATCTGTGCCTCCCACCCTGATAAATTTGGCTTATGCTACTTGAGGTTCTGAGGTCAGAGGGGTTATTGCAACACCACATAGTGAAAGGTACACTGTTGGAAGGTGAAGGGAAAGTGGGGACTGAGGCCCAGTTCCTATTCTCAAGGAACAGAGGGACAATGGGTGAGGGACCCTTGGTATCCGCTAGCCCCCAAATGATACAGTAGGTCCTCAAATGGAATTTCCAAGGTCCTCTTTTGCTCTTTCCTAAAGAACTTCCAGTGCTTCTGCAACTGACAACAGTGGCTTGTGGCTTCTACCGTTCCTTCCACCCCAGCTTCCAAAACCTCAGCGCCAGCATATCAGGATATGTCTGCTTAGGTTTAAATAGAGTGTTACAAATCTTTCCCCTAATCTCCGTCAGCTTCTTGTTTTCTTTCCCGAGGTACTGTTTGTTCTAGAACTCAGAAAACTGCTCGTCTTTTTGTCTAATATCATAGTTTATAATTTCCCCAGCCCTTCTTTTCGGAGCTGTCAAATGCCTCTGTGTGTCAAACAAATCTCTTAGAAAGAGTGATCATGCTCACATCATACGCAGCGCTGGGCTGGGGTCCCTCAAGCATTTGGTTCACTTTAGTAGAGTGGAGTCCTAAAACCCATTTTACCTGAGCTGAAACGAAACTGGGAAGCAAAACTCCTAACTCCTCCAACCACACCCAGTTCAGTCCTAAACTGTCATGGTTTTAAGTCAAACTCAATGGAGCAATAGAGGTTGTCTAGTAAAATGACTGATTTGAAACTAAAGGCCTTGGCTTTGGAGCTATCCAGGGCAGAGTTTAAATTCTGCCTTTGCTTCTGTAAAGTAAGTGATCTTGTGTGAGTTATTTCTTTAGGAGGCATTTTCTTCCTCTGTAATGCAAAGATAGTACTGAATTTACTGCAGAATTGTGAGGATAATCTGTTAAAATGCTAGCAGAGTGCTAAGAACAGCACCTGCCATACGTAAGTGCTCATAAGTTACTATCTTTCGTGTTCAGGGGTTGCCCAGACCCCCTCAAGACCTGGACCACACTCAGCACCTCTCCATCTTTCCTGAGCCCATCAACGTCTCATTCCCTCACCGTGCAGCTCAGCTTATTGGCAGGGGGGGCGAAGTTAATAAAAACCAAAGGTGGGGCGCCTGGGTGGCTCAGTCGGTTAAGCGACTGCCTTCGGCACAGGTCATGATCCTGGAGTCCCGGGATCGAGTCCCACATCGGGCTCCCTGCTCAGCAGGGAGTCTGCTCCTCTCTCTCATGCTCTCTGTCTCTCATTCTCTCTCTCACAAATAAATAAAATCTCTCTGTCTCTCATTCTCTCTCTCACAAATAAATAAAATCTTAAAAAAAAAAAAAAATTAAAAACCAAAGGTGTGAATAACAAGAAGCTGGACTCAGTGATGTCAACCCAAGGACATTTTATGCTACAAAGTATGCTTTTAAGTAAAATATTAAATTCTCTTAGTGAAAATTCAAGTAATGAGGTAACAGAGTGATCATGCTCACATTTTTAAAAGGAGCGACCATAAACACCATTTTCAGGATTTTGCTTATCGCAGGCCAACCAATCGGGAGGAAACATCTAGGTAATTTCAAAGGCTTTGGTCTGGTTCTTAAGTTGGGCAGATGTTCCTTGTGTAATTATATTTTATAACTAACATAGACATTGAATACATTATTTTGTGTTAATGAAGTATTACTTCAAATATCTACGGCACAAACCAAATCATCCAGTGACTTGTTGGTCATATGACAAGTTTTAGACCTCATTTTCTGCTCATATTTATCTTCATTTTTCCAGTCTTATTTCCCGTGGGACTTCTCAGCATCTGGATGGTCACCAGGCGGATCATGAGCCAGGCCATCGTGACTCTGTGAACTCTTTTGGTTGGAAAGTATCCCCCCTTCCCTCCAGCTAGCACCCCTTTTCTCTGCCCAGTTCCCCACAAATCGAAGGCCCTCCTGACTGTTGGGAGAAAAATTCTCTGAGCAGATCTCTTGTTAAGAGACTCTCCTGTTATGCCCCAAGCATTACCCCCACTTCTCGGAAGGATGACTGTCACAAGGCTCCATAGTTGGAACGACCCACGCGCCCTTTTGTAGGAGTGGGGGCTTCACAGCTTGTCCGAGCCAAAAGCCCTGGCTGGGCTGGTGTGCGGGGCCCACTGGCCCCCTTACCTCTGCCCCTGGTCAGCTTTGTGGACTCGCTTTCTCTCTGCTTCCATTTTTCTTTCCTTGAATGAGTTGTGATCATGTTAGCAGGCTCTCTGGGGCCATGAGACTCATACTTGATGAAACCCACTGGAAATGCAAACCACAAATATCCACAGAAGCACATGGGGATGGACAGCCGAAGATTTCATGGCCAGCCACCCCCGCTGCCCCACTTCCACCCCAGGATTATGTCAGTTTGACACCTGCCGCCGAGAGAGCTGGGGCCACAGTTCATCACAGTCACTTGCAAAACTGGATCAGGATCGTTCCCAGCTGCTGGCTCAGGCAGAAGTTAATACTTACCGCGTGAGCACTTTCCAAACAAAGCAGGTGGGACTCAGCTCTCCTAAAGGCTGCTGGTGAAGGTGTGTGCAACCCTCTCCTGTGAATAACTCAGCAACTGGCAAATGCTGAAGTTCCCGACTGGGTTCTGGGACCAACGAATTAGGAACATGATTCAATTAACAGAACCGTCTCTGTCCGTGGAGAAAACCTGAAAAGGGAGAGTTGAGTTCCATGCATTGAGAGGGTTCTTGGGGCAGAGCTGGGGTCATCCTGCCTGTAGTCTCCTCCCGGGAGGCCATAAACGGGGGGCACCCCATATTTCATAGGGGTGTTCTGCAGCCGGCTCTGAGCCCTCTGGAGGCACCTGGAGCAGGAGGTGGTTCTATGTGACTCTGAAATAGCCCAGGTCACATGACCACCTTCACCCCATGCACATCCCCCACCCATGCAGCCCCACCCATCAGGCATTGGTGTTACCTTTCTTTGTCCCACTCGCTCTTACCTGGCCCCTCTCAAAGCTACCCTTGGGGGTCTTATACCCTCTTTTCCCTGGAGAGAAGCAACATGGGGAGTGTATGTGACAGGGGCCAGGTGGGCCTCAGGTGATGGTGCCTGGGCTTCCCTCCTCCCCCACCCACTCAGCCTTGGATACCTGGAGGAGGATGGTTGGAAGCCTATGACTTCACAGGAAATCGCTCCTGCCTGCAGAGTGTTTTCTAATCCCTTGATCTTGAACTAGAAGTCTTATTGTGATGAGTGGGGATTTCCAAACAGAAGCCTCTCCATCGGCAGCAAAGAGATACCCACAATCACAAGCCCCACTCTTGAACTCATCCCTGAAGATGAACACATGCAAGTAGGTAACATGGCAATAAGATCAGATAGGTAAGAGCAGTTTCAAAACGCTTGTCTGGAGATTCAATGACAAGAGGCCAAAATACTTAAGTAGTTCTTCTGTGTTGTTCTGTCTCTGCTTCCCTGAGCCTGGAATGCTCCAGATTAACTCTGAGAAGTAGACAGGCCTCCACTTCAGTGTTCAACCTATGGCCTAACAGTTACAGGAACTTTTGATACAGAGAGAGGGAAATGGAGAGAGAGAGGTGGAAAGAGGGACAGAGAGAGGAAGAAAGAGAGCGACAAAGCAACATGGAGAGACAGAGACAGACAGACAGACAGAGGCTATGTTGCTGACTTTGGGCCCCTAGTTACAGGTCAAAGGGTTCAGCCCTTCGGCGTACAGTTAAGGTGTGACGCTCCACCAAGGCAAGCCCTTGCCTATCGGCCCACAGTGTGTCTGTGGCCTCAGCCCTCTGACTCCCACACTCCCGTTTTGCTCATCATGATCATTCCTGCAGGGCAGGCAGGCTGAGGGATTTAGCCTCCCTGTAAGTCAGCTGATCTTCCAGTGACACCCAGGGCCATCCTGGGGCCGTTTTCGGTGTCGGAGCTCTGGCCCGTGGGAAGCCTGTGGAGATCGCCAGGTGGCCTCCTTGGTGTTGAAATGGCCAGTGGGGGGGTTGCTGGAGATGCCAGGGAGAAGCAAGTCACCCGAGGAGGGCTGGTGCGCAGCTGTGGGATTGCTGAAGAAGCCTCTGAGTGAGGAGGGCCGGAGCAACCAGCCCAGCTTCCAGAAAGCACATGCCAGGTTCCTCCGCAGCATGTGACCCGTCAGAGAACAATCCATCTCTGGGGTTATAAGAAAGTAAAATAGCATGTGCAGAAATGCAGCAATTTGCTGAGATGGGAGGGTCCCGTGAAATGTGGGTAATTATATGAAAGTTTATGATAGAAATAATAATGTTTTATTGAGCACTTGCTGCATACTAGCAACTCCCTAAGCCATTGACATGTTTTATCCCAGAGCCTCATAAAAACGCCCAAGAGGCGAGAATTCTTACCACATTCATTTGATGGGTGGGGAAGCTGAGGCTAAGTGAGTTGTTTGAGATCACAAAACGACCGAGGGGCAGAGGAGGGATTTAATTTGATCTTGCTGGCTCCTTCCATTGCTCCCCTCTTGCCTCTCCTGGCTAAATAGGTTTTGTCTTTCTCAGGACTTAAAGCTCAGTTGTTTGAAACTACCAATGATTTCCATTTGAATCTTTTTTTTTTTTTTTTTTAAGGTTTGTTTATTTTAGAGAGAGAGAGCACACGGAGGGGAGGGCAAGAAGGAGAAGGAGAGAGAAACACAAGCAGACTGTGCTGAGTGCAGAGCCGGTCGCGGTGCTCGATCTCAGGCCCCTGAGATCACAACCTGAGCCGAAACCAAGAGTTGGCCTCTTAACCGACTGTGCCACCCAGGTGCCCCCACTTGAATCTTTTAAACAGAGCAGGAGTCGGGCACAGGACTGGAAAAACATGATTTGTCCCCTCTGAGGATCTGAATCCCCCCTCTTCTCTGAAAGAGATGACGTCCGAAACGCATGCCCCTGAAGGGTTATTTCTGCTACCCAGGCTCCCGGCTCCTGGAGCAGCCCAGGCACTAGAACTGCAGCAGGTGCAAAGCCCCGAGGAGCCGCCATGTACCACGTGTGCCACGTACCACCTACCACCCGTGTACCGTGTCTGCAGCTGCCCCTGGCTTCACAGCAGTGGGGTTTTCACTTAGCAGGGCTTCACCCACCTCACCCAATGGGAATGGCCATTATAGACACAGTTACCTGGCATCAGAGCAGGTGTTTATGACCATTAAACAAAATGCTAAGTATTTGAGATAAATGAATATTTGGTTTGGGCCGGTTTTCATATTTCCTGGGTCTCACAATATTGAGCGGGCACTCAGTGAATGCAGGTAGAATAAACAAATAAACTGGCTTGATCACCAGATATTGTTCCCAGGTCCTCATTGAAGAAATAGAATCTTTGACAGGTTAAATGACAGTATCAGGAGCTAGGAACCAGAAAGCTGATGTCTTATTTCAAACGATGATATGCTGTGATTTTTTTTTAAAGTAAAAGATGATGCTACTCCAAGCCTATGAAATGTGTTAATGACATGAATTAATTACAGTGAAATTCAAGAGCAGCAATTCTGGAAAACGCTAGGGGCGTACTTTTGAACGTATATTCTCCTTCCTTGTACGTACTGGTATTTCTAAGTAGGACTTTCTTCTCGCAGACTTACCCATCATTTAGCACACTACCAGGTCTGACTAAGCCGCTTCAAGGAACAGGTGGGGAAAGGTGGGTAACATGTGCTAACGCTCATTTACCAGAAGCGGCCAGGGACAAAACTGTGTGCAGAGCTAACCGATCCAATCTTCTCTCAATAAGCCGCTTGCTCTGCAGGGGCCAAGCAGTCTCTGGATTTCTGCTGCAAATGGTGTCTGTGGTAGAATCCAGTTGGCTTTTGTCACTGTCACACAGGGAGAGGGAGGGAATCAGGAAATCGGACTCGGTCAGAACCACGAGCTCTAGCTTCTCTCCCCTCTGCCAAATATGTGAAGTCCCAGTCCCAGTCCTGTGCTTTACCTCTCCTCACCATCTCCACTCCTGGGGAGCGCTCGTGTGTGTTCCTACAGGCTCACTGTCCACACCACACATCTGAGCCCTTCCTTCCCATCTTGCATGGCTGTGCATCTCTCATGACTAGGTATTCATCTTGCCTTCTTATATTGCTCTTCCGTCTCTCATGGCTGTATATTCATCTTGCCTTCTTGTGTTGTAATATGACCTCTCATGACCATACATCCATCTTGCCCTTCCAAGAGAACTGTGAGCAGTAGAGGGTAGTTAAGAGCAGGCTTTTGGAGTTAGACAGATATGGACTACAAGACCAGCTTAGTCACTGCATTTATCAGGAGAAGATAGGGTATGCTGTGGTAGCAAACAAACCCTAACATTTTACTGAATGAACACAATAACCATGGCGAGAAGATCAGACCTGTATTGGTCAGGGTTGGGTTGCTGAAAATGGAGCCCTCTCTAGTTGGATTAGACAGGACAGAACTTATTACCAGTCTTCAATTGGCTTAGAGAGTCACTGGGAATGCTGAAGAAACAGATTTTATGTTCAGGTTTAGGAATGTGTCCCGAAGGCATATTGCAGCACTGACTTCTCAATTTTTTTTTTCAGCACTGACTTTTCAGATTAGGAAGCCACTGACTCCAGAACCAAGCCTCCATGATAAAGGGTTGCCAGGAGGAGGGAGTAACCCCAAGCAGAAAATGGGATGTGTCTACTGGCTCCAGGACTTGTTGTGATCCACAGTAGCAAAAGGGATGTCCTGTTCCTTTTCAGTAGACACTCAAGATAATGACTAGACGCTGAAACCTCTGCTAACACTGGTGTTAAAAAACCCAAGGGCCTCTTTGACTGTGCTCAGATGCACAGCTTCTACCTCACTCCTGCCTTCCAGATCTCACTTGAGAACATCAGATTGTCCTTGGTCATGTAGAAAGAGCCTGGATGCAGGAGAGTCTGAGAAATCTCCAAACTCCGGAGCACAGATCAGTGTTCTGAAGCAAGGTGGAATGGAGAAGGAATTGGGAGTTAAAAGAGAAAAACATGCATATGTACATACAGATAGCTTACGTGCATATTTATATGTCTTCATTTGGAACGGACTCTTATTTTCATGAGATGTCCCTCTTTATCTTTGGTAATATTCCTTGTTTTAAAGTCTACTTTGTCTAATATTAAGGCAGCCACACTAGTTTTTTGTGTGCCTACCATTTGCTTGGTATGTCTTTGTGCCTTTATTTATTTATTTATTTATTTATTTATTTATTATATTATGTTAGTCACCATACAGTACTTCATTACTTTTTGATGTAGTGTTCCATGATTAATTGTTTGCATATAACACCCAGTGCTCACTGCAATACGTGCCCTCCTTAATACCCATCACCGGGCTAACCTATCCCCCCACCCCCTCCCCTGAAACCCTCAGTTTGTTTCCCAGAGTCCAGAGTCTCTCATGGTTCATCTCCCCCTTCAATTGCCCACACTTCATTTTCCCCTTCCTTCTCCCCTTCCTTCTCCTAATGTCCTCCATGTTATTCCTTTGTTCCACATATAAGTGAAACCATATGATAATTGTCTTTCTCTGCTTCACTTATTTCACTTAGCATAATCCCCTCCAGTTCCAACCATGTCGATGCAAATGGTGGGTATTCTTCCTTTCTGATGACTGAGTAATATTCCATTGTATATATGGGGCACATCTTCTTTATCCATTCGTCTATTGAAGTGCATCTCGGTTCCTTCCACATTTGGCTATTGTGGACATTGCTATGAACACTGGGTACATGCGCCCCTTCTTTTCACTACATCTGTATCTTTGGGGTAAATACCCAGTAGTGCAATTACTGGGTCATAGGGTAGCTCTATTTTTAACTTTTTGAGGAACCTCCACACTGTTTTCCAAAGTGGCTGTACCAACTTGCATTCCCACCAACAGTGTAAGAGGGTTCCCCTTTCTCCACAACCTCTCCAACATTTGTTGTCTCCTGCCTTGTTAATTTTTGCCATTCTAACTGATATAAGGTGGTATCTCAATGTGGTTTTGATTTGAATTTCCCTGATGGCTAATGATGTTGAACATTTTTTCATGTCTGTTAGCCATTCATATGACTTCTTTGGAGAAGCGTCTGTTCATGTCTTCTGCCCATTTTTTGACTTGATTATTTGTTTTCTGGGTGTTGAGTTTGAGAAGTTCTTTATAGATCTTGGATCTATATCTATAGTATCATTTGCAAATATTTTTTCCCATTCCGTGGGTTGCCTCTTTGTTTTTTTGTTTTGTTTTGTTTTTTAAAGATTTTATTTTTATTTATATATTTGACAGAGAGAGCGAGACACCACAAGCAGGGGGAATAGTAGAGGGAGAGGGAGAAGCAGGCTCCCCCCCAAGCAGGGAGCCCATTGTGGAGCTCGATCCCAGGACCCTGAGATCATGACCTGAGCTGAAGGCAGACGCTTAACCATCTGAGCCACCCAGGTGCCCCTACCTTTTTGTTTTGTTGACTGTTTCCTTTGCTGTTCAGAGCTTTTTATCTTGATGAAGTCCCAAAAGTTCATTTTCGCTTTTGTTTCCTGTGCTTTTATATTTAAAATATGTCTCTTACAAACAGAAGATAGTTGGGTTTCACTTCATAATTTCTTCCTTTTAATTGGAGTGCCTAGTCCTTTTTATTCAATGCAATTATTGATATGATTGGGTTTGAGTCATATATTTTACTCTGCATATGCTACTACTTTCAGTCTAATAGTTATTTATCTGTTACAAAACTTAAGAAAAGAAAAAACCCGTCTTTTGTATTTACCCATGTATTTAGCTTTCTTGTGTTCTTCAGTCATTTTTATAGATCTGAGTGTCCATCTGGTATTATTCTCTTTATACTAAATAACTTCTTTTAATACTTATTGTAACAAAGGTCTCCTGGCAATACATTTTCTTAGTTTTCATTTATTTGAAAATTCCTCCTCCTCTTCCTCCTTCTTCTAAATTTCAGAGCTTTGAAGATTTCATCACATTGTCTTCTGGCCTCCATTATTGCTGATGAAGAGTCAGCCATCATTTGAATTGTTGTTCCTCTGAATATAATATCATTTCTTCTTGCTCCACTTTTATTTCCCCTCCATTTAAAAATTTTCTCTTTATCTTTGATTTTCAGAATTTTGACTATGATCTGCCATCGCATGGTTTTTGGAACTTGTTGGTTCTGTAGATTGGTGTCTTTTCACCAAATCTGGGGAAATTTTGACTGCACTTTCTTCAAATATGCTTCTCCTGCTCCCATTTTTACTCTTCTCTTCTTCTGAGACTTGATTATGTGCATGTTAGTCCACTTGATATCCCACAGGTCTCTGAGGCTATTTGTTTTGGTTTGATCTTACTTCTCTGTTCTTCAGATCAGATCATTTATATGGATCTGTTTTTGAGTTCACTCACCTTTTCTTCTACCCTATATAATCTGATCATCTGATTAATTTTTTCATTTTGGATTTTGTGGTTTTTTTATTTTTGGAATTTCCATTTGTTTCTTTCTTATAGCTTCAATTTCTCTGCTCAGATTCCCTACTTGCTTGCTCATCAAGACTATCTTTTCCTTTAAGACTTTGAACATATTTATAATACCTGTTTTAAATTTCTTATGTACTAATTCTAACACCTGGGTCACTTCAGGGTCTGTTTCTGTTTACTATTTTTGTCCTTGATTATGGGTCAAAATTTTCTGCTTCTCACATGTTTAAACATTTTTGTTAATATGCTGGACATTTTGGGTGATACAGCATAGGGGGGCTTTAATTTCTAGAGTTTTATTCACACCTAAGGAATGGCCTTTCTGGTGCCCCAGCTGAATACCTAGGATATTAATGAGGTCTCTCTATGCTGACTGGGCTATAATTGCACTGTTTTCCAGAACTGTGCATCTTTAGTATCTCTGTTCCTCTCTCAACCCTGCAGCAGATCTCTCTGCTAAGGCCCTTGGAGAAAAGTGCAACGAGCCTTTGACCAAGGACTCACAGAGAAGCATCACAAAACTTCTGTCCCTTCCTGCTTCTATATTCCCCCTCCTCCAGTGCAAATCCCTTCTCCCTGATATCCTGAGACCTGAATTCACAAGTATGCTTTCTCAGTTCAGCAGGACTGCCTTACTCTGTTTGAGTTCTATCTTCTGATACTTAAGTCAAGAAACGGTCCTCAAAGAGAGAGCCATGGTGAATGTGGGGCTCACTTCACATATTTCCCTTCTCTCAGGGATCCTGATTCTGCAATGCCTGTTGTTCAGTGCCAAAAAACACCGTCCTCATATATTTGTCCAGCATTATGACTATTTAGGGTGAAAGAGTAAGTCTGGCACCAGTTACTCCAATCTGGCTAGAAATAGAAGTTCTTCTATGTGTATATTTGAAATGCACGTAATACAGAGAAAAATCAAGAAGTACTAATTTTAAAGCAGCTCTATTAATTTTAAGCCAACCTGAGTTAAAAACACTCTGCAAGTACATACAGATGATACATAAATGTTATGATTTGAAAAATTATCTAAATATAAGATATATCTACTTGGGTGTGGCAGGCAGGAAAATCCTTGTGTTGCTAATAGCTCCTGGAGATTTTAGCATGAGCTGAAGGACTTCATTTTCCCATTTATATAGTTTCCAAGGATGAGGTGAATGTTTCCTTTAGTCCTAACACTAGAGCATGGGTTGGCCAGACCTGAGAAGCTGGACTATCATAAAATTAATGACTTTAAGAGAAATTATTTAAATAGAATGAGTTTAAAGTACAGACAGAGAATGAAACTGCTGTTACATGTTAGATAGAAAAGGAAGTGTGATTCAAAGAAGAGACAGCTATTTATAGCAGCTCAAACTGTATGGGGGCAAAGTGTGACCGACATCCCAGATTACTATACAACTGTCATCCTACCATTGTGAGTCACACATGAGCCCTCCAGGAAGCTCTTTATTAAATGTTCTCTTTGCTTCAGTGGTCAAACCTGGACTCTCCAGGGATAGCCTAATGGGCCAGCAACATTTCAAGCTAAAACCTAATAAATGCAATGAAAACTTTAAATGAGTTCATATTTAGAAGACTAATAAAAAAAGATGTGCTTATGTTGCCAAGTACACTTAAGAAAGTCTGATCCTTGACATCAATGAAAGGAAATGTCACCCTCTGTGGTTAATTCAATTGCAGGTAATTTTTCAGTGTCTAAATTATTGTTTTCTATTAAAATCAGCTAAGACTTTTGGCCCAGGCAGCATGGGTTATAGCAACAAACCCTGAGGGCTATTTAGTAAGTAGGCAAAGGCAGACCCTAACCTGGGCCTGGAGACTTATAGAGACTAACCTGAGGCCAAGGGGGATGTGGGAAAATGTGTGATTGACAAAGATCATTAAAGGTGGTGGTTAAGGCTGATGTTTTGGAATCAGACACACCCAAATTACAATCCTGACTCTGACTTTGGGCAAATTAACTTGGCTTCTCTGAAAATAGTTTCCTCATTTGTAGAATGTGGTCATAATTGCATTGACTGCTCAGAATCCACGTGATGTTTCAATGAGATGATGTTTGTAAGCGCCTGAGCCCAGATCTTGAAGATAATAATGCTCAGTATGTGGTAGAAGTTATTATGAACATGCACGCTCCATGGCTTCTCTGCAAGTCTGCACATCACTAACACAATAAAGCCAAGCACTATGGTTTCTGCATTTTGTTGAGATGCTAGTGGATCATAGGTTGTATATGAACAAGTGTTCTTTCTCCCCCACCCCACCCCCATTTCTCCCTAACCCCCAGGCGTTCTGAAGATCTTTGATCTCTGCAGTAACCTGGCAGCCTCACATTCATCCAGTGATTAGTTAGGATCTGTCAATGTTATTTTAAAATCCTTGTGTTGTGACATTAACCAGACATTTGTAGACACTGTTTAGGATAAGGGCAAAGCACAGTTGATTCATCCTGGAATATGTATTGGATAGACACTACAAAGCTTTGTTAGCCTGGAGAAGGGGACCACCTGGTCAATTGTTTTAGTGGACTATTGCTCAAAGGATGCTTTCTGGAAAGTGGGATGCTGGGAAAGGCTGATTTTAATGCTTGGAATTTGTTTGCATGAGTAAACATAAAACTCAGGGATACTGTCTTTTATTATCCATTCATCAACTGCGTAATTAATTAATTCAGCTCATATGAAATCCACAAAAGTAGTTGTATCTACTGGCCAACTTTGCAGGACTGTGAAGAATGGGAAGGGGGTGGCCTCAGGGAGGTTGACTCAAAGGTCATTAACAGTGACTCAAAGGAAGTACATTGGTCAGAATTGTTTTTATTTGTTGTCCGTTTTCCCAGTGGGTCTGTGCTAGGCAAATGTAATGGGGTGGTTGTCCTGGCTTCTTCTGTGCTCCCTCCTTCTTGCAGGACATTCCTTGCTCCTCCTTCATTCTTCCTCTAATAAGGGAACCAATAATCTGACTTCCCTGGGATCACTCTGGTTTTGGGGTTTCCCTGCACCCATCCTCATATTGTGGACTATTCCTCTTTACTCCCCTTTCCAAAACTTTGTCTGTCCTTTGACCTCTTCTAGGCATTTTGCTACCTGCTTAAGCAGTTTATCTGTGGTAGTGGAAGTATAAGTGGTGCAATGAATTACCTGCCCTGCCTCACAAAATGTATTTACATTTTAAGGGTGGGGGGCACAGAGAAGCCTTCCTCAAAAGTAATGACTATCCTTCCTCAGACGGGTGCAGAGTGAATTTTAGAGGGAGCATGGGTGGTGGTGTTAATTTTTCGGGTTCCTTCAGATTATACCCCATATTCAGCCTCACCAGGAAGTACAGGCTTTGGGGATGGGTTCACACAGCCACACAAGGCTCATGGTTCTAGGCTCTGGAATTAGAACTGGCTCTCTGCACCATGTGCTTCAGTGTGGGGTGACCCCTATGGGTGCTGGATCCATGGGCTGAGGGCCTGAGCCAGGAAGAGGCCACTCAGGGTCAAGGAGAGATAGAGACGGGAAGACGAAGAGTCCAGCAGAGATGCCATTTCCTCTCCCATCTCCCCCTGGGCTCAACCTCACACTGGCCACAACTCCCAGCCACACTGATGTCCTTGAGTGTGATATCACCATAGTACAGAGGTGGGGTTGGGAACAGGAAGCCACTGAACAATCTTACTGCAGCTGCCTGGACTCCTCTGTGTTAAGGGAACTGCCATTCATCAGGAACCTGAGGTGGAGCCCGAGTGCAGTCTTTCCCCTGATGCCCACCCTCTGAATCTTAGTGGGTGTGTGAGTGCATGCTTCTCATAGGGTCTATCCCACTTTCTTTAGCCCCGAACACCCAGGAAACCCTTCACAGGGAGGAATGGTGGTGGGAGGGGTTGAGTGCTGGCACACACTGGCTGTCCAGGCCTGGAAAATCCAGGTCCCTCCTTCCCAATGGTCTCTGGGAAAAAAAATAGGAGAATACTGAGGTACCACATAAAACACGACAGGGCTTTTTTTCTCTCCAAATTTGGTGTTTCTATAAAAAAACAACACTGTGGTTACTCCTTGGTGGAATTATTATTAAAGTTGTATGAGTTCTAGATGCTCTCGGTCATCTCCTCCTTTGAGCGTCCTATTATTTCCTCAGGTTGGGTCCTCAGATCAGCAGATCATGGGTTCCCTTGACCCTGTCCCATTCTTCCCTTGGGTTTGAGGAGACATTTTGTTCTGATATGATGCTGTGCTGCCCCTGACTTTATATCTAAAACCATTCTTCAGTCACCAAGTATCTACTGGGACCCACTGAGTGTCCACCATGTTTCTCAGTCTTCTCGGGGCCCTTCACCCATCGCCATGTCACACCCCGAATCTTGCCTGCAAGAAGAGAAAATTTTAAAACACCCCATGGTGTCACATCTACAAAGCTGTGCTCTTCATAGAGTACTTTAGAAACTAGAAAAAAGGAAATTTCCAGACGACTTCTTACTCACCCAGAGATCTGGTGAGAGGTGAGCTTGGAGGCAGAGAAAACACCTGGTCAGTCAAAACTCAGCTCGTACCAGGTTTCACACGTTGTGTCACTTGTGTGACATCAGGGCCATCAGTCAGGGCAGGGAGAGCCTGTCAACTGGTGGCGGGGAAGGCTCTGATTGAGAGGCGGGAGGAGAGGCAGCGCTCACGGCATCCCTCACTGTTGGTCCCGAGGGCCCAGGCACAGGAAGTCCCTGAACCAGGCCCATTTAATGCAAATGTCCTGGGACATTTTAAATTCCTTTTAAGAGGTCAAGCCATAAATCTCAGCATGATGTCACAAATTTCCAGAGTAAAGGAGCTCTCTCAAGTGTCTCGATCAGAAGATGTTTTTGTTGGGGCTGGAAAAAACAAAGGAAAAAGCATAACCATCCCTGCCAGGGCTGTGTGTGAGGCTCTGTTGCCAGCCCCAGACGACATGCAGGAGCCATGAAGAGGAGGCCAACAGTGACCTCAGCTCTGCTCACCTTCCTTCTCCCAGCCCAGGTCACGGGGCATCAGGGCCTTGACCTTGACAAGACCATGCACTCTGAGCCCCCCCGACCCCGGTCCCAAACCACAAAGCTCCCTATCCCAGCCTTTAAGGAGGTCAGAGGTGGAAACTTTATGGGCTCACAGTGGGACTTTCCAATTTGGAAGCCAGGATCTCCTTCCCGTATATTACAATAATAAAAAATAATTACTCCTACTATTGAATTTTTATACTAACCACACCAGGTCCAGACATCTGCATTAAACTAAACTGTAGAACCTTTAGTGGAGATTTTTCCACAGCTGCAAAGCTCTGCAAAACTAGAAAATGTCCAACAGCTGCTGCAGCCACAAAAGTATTGCAAGAATGAAGACATTTCAAATGTAAGAGAAATGGCTGATTATGCATATCAGAGCAGCCTGAACGAATAGTAGTTTCCTTTGGCTAACGCTACAGAAATGAGTAATGAGCCATTAATTGGAATTAGGAAGATAACGACCTTTCATTAATCATGTAGTGGGTTGGAGGAAGGAGAAGAAAGGGTTGGTCCTGAAT
This sequence comes from Neomonachus schauinslandi, assembly GCF_002201575.2. Taxonomy (NCBI): domain Eukaryota; kingdom Metazoa; phylum Chordata; class Mammalia; order Carnivora; family Phocidae; genus Neomonachus; species Neomonachus schauinslandi. The sequence continues at coordinate 8,608,941 of NC_058410.1, forward strand.
TGGATCTAGGAGATTTTATCCAATCAGAGAGGCAGCCTGGAACGCATGGGACAGATTAGCAGACTAGTTCCTGTCAAAGAGGAAGAATCAGCTGCAAGAATTTTGGAAGGGACCTATTTTCATGCTGTTTTTGAATATCCAGTTTACTATATGTGATGTGGGAAACAAAGGCAAAAGAAAAAATTATATTTCCTTACTACTTACAGACCACTGACATGTCCTTGAAACAGGCAGGGTGACATTTCTCTAGGAGCTCAGCTGCTCAGATGTTAATGCTTTGCTAAGGGCAAAAGGCAGTCTTAGCTTAACCTTATCCTGACCCACTAGGATCCTGTAAGTCCATTTTAACATATAAAAATTCCTTTGGAGACTTCTCTATCTCTACCTCCCCAAGATACATGTTGACAAGCATCTCCCAAGCATATGGCCCACCGAAATAAGGTTTTATTAGACGGTAATAAATGACCTTTTCTTAACAACAGCTAGCCCCCTCAAGGTCTTGGAAACCTTGCTTCCAAAATTCCTTAGAGACTTATGCTATCCGTAACCGCCTCCCAACTTGAAAGTATATAATCAGTCACCTGTCACAACCCCAGTGTAGCTCTTTCTGCCCATGTGGCCTGTCCCCATGCTTTAATAAAACCACCTTTTTGTACCGAAGACATCTCAAGAGTTCTTTCTTGGCTGTCGGCTCTGAACCCCAACATTTTCTACATCATTATGGAAACTAAGAAATTTTACCATTACCTACTACTTGTTTTTGCTATAAATAGACATGGTGGTCATATCTTAGAGTGGAATACTTTATTAAATGGGAAATCAACGATCTGTTGTAAAAAGAGCACAAACTTGTAACATTCGTAGACATGTCTCTGCTTCTGTTGCTGTGTGCACTCAGGCACCATCAGGCCTGTGTACTCTGGGCAGAAGTTCTCTTACCTGACTCAGCCACCCTTCCCCCAGCATGGATTCCTTTCATCTTTCCTGGTTATTCTTTCCCTGGGTCCAGGGAGATTATTTAAGAGGTCACAAGTCAGGGTTCTCTGGAGAAACAGAACTGATAGTGTATACACACACACACAGACACACATATATATGATATTTTAAGGAATGGCCTTGTGATTATGGTAAGTCCAAAATCTGTAGGATAGACCAGTAGACTGGAAATTCAGGCAGAGTTTTTATGTTGCAGCCTTGAGGCAGAATTCCTTCATTTTAGGGAAACCTCAGTTTTTGGTTTTAAGGTCTTCAACTCGAGGTCCACCCACATCATGTTGGGTAATCTTTACTTAAAGTCAACTGATTACAGATATTGACCACATCTACAAAATATCTTCACAGAGACATCTAGACTAGTGTTTTTTTTTTTTTTTTAAAGATTTTATTTATTTATTTGACAGAGAGAGAGATAGCGAGAGCAGGAACACAAGCAGGGGGAGTGGGAGAGAGAGAAGCAGGCTTCCCGCCGAGCAGGGAGCCCGATGTGGGACTCGATCCCAGGACCCCGGGATCATGACCTGAGCCGAAGGCAGACGCTTAACGACTGAGCCACCCAGGCGCCCTAGACTAGTGTTTGACTAAACAACTGGGCACTGTAGACCAGTCGAGCTGACCCATAAAATTAACCATCATACCTTGTATCTGTTTCAAAAGCATTCCAGAACTCTTGAATTCCCAAGCGAATCAGGTCCCCATAGCCATACTTGGCTGAGCTTGGCGTAGAGCCAGTGGGGCCCATGGAAAAAGGTGGCTGTGTGGGATAGTGTTATTAATACTATTTCCCAAAGGTGGAATAAATGTCATTTTCCTGTGTTCAAATTTTAGTAAAACTTCTGAATTCTAGAATACTGAAAGAATACAATAAGCATTATCGAGGGCTAGAAGGAGAATGTCAGTTAAAATTTATCAACAGGCTGCTACCGCCGTGAAAGCAGATTGTAGAAGAGTGAAAATCTGCCCCTCATTTGCTCCCTCACACATACCATTCACGCCTTGGGGCAGGAGGAACCCCACTGGAGAGGCAGATCTCTTTCTGCTAAAGCCTTGGCATGTTGAAGTTAGGGCACCGCCTGCGGTTAAGGCTTCCCAGGATTCCACGTTTAATGTAAAGTACCTGCTGGTCATCAAGAGACTGGGTCACTGGCCCCAGAGCCATAGCCAACCTGGTGACTCTGCCTACAGGGGCCCCACCCTCGTCCTTGCCTCCTGTGACTCCATCCTTTTCTTGCCTGTGGAGCAGAGATGCCAGCAGAATGTGGAGCTGACAAAGGCCCCAGAGCTCTCTGATAGGGACACTCATCACTTCTTGACTTCTGGATTACTGATTGCCAAATTCAGGAGGAAAGATGATATCTGGGATTCTTTTTTTCTTTTTTGAAACAGTATGATTGTGACTCTCTGTCCCTTCTCTGCCTGTTGAATTTCCTCTTCTTTCCAGGGTGAGTGCAAATCCACATCTTCCCTTAAGCTTTTTCCTGGACCACTCTAGTCAGAGCTAATGCCCTTTTCCTTGCAACTCTTATTCTTTCTATCATTCATTCAAAAAACATTTGACCATGGTGTTGCTAATTTTTAGGTCCAAATTTTCTCTCTTCAGCAAGGCTGGAAACTCCTTGGCCCAAGTGTCACATTTATTTAAAACCTGCTGTATAATGCACCCCCTCCCTGCAACCCCCTCATGTACACACTCGCCCAGGCATGTGCACATACATAACACATATATACACGCACACAGCCCCAGAGAGTAGAGATTTAATTAACATTTATGAGTGGTGTTGATGGCTCAAACTGCTTCACTACCCAGCACATGATAATTCAGCATATGATAATGACAATTTTTTATAGGAAAGAAGGATTATCCTTTAGAGGATATCTTATGTGGTTTTACTGCCTTTAAGTTGCATTTATTGTGCAATTCCTATGTGCCAAAGACCCAAGGCTCTTTTTGTAGGTTGTCTTATTAAATTTCACAATAGCCTTGAAAGATAAGGGTTCAATATGCACATTTTTAAATGGCCAATTGTGACTCAGAGTGGCTAAATAATAAGAAAGTTTATTATAAAAGCACCTTGTAAACTCTAAGTCATATACCAATATAATACGTGACTATGCTCATTAAATTTAGTTACCATATAGGATAAAAATAGACAACCATCTATCTTAATAAGAGTTTGGTGTCAACCTGATAGGAGGCAGGAACCCAATAACTTCCTGGGAGGGCTCTGCTCTTATATTTTGAAATAAGAGTAGTAGAGTGAGTGGATGCAGGTAGGAAAAGGAAATGGGGAACAGACCTGCTGGTTTATAAATAGTAACAAAGATGCATTCAGTTAGCCTCGCATGGCTGGTTAAGTTAGAAACAGAAGTGAACCATGTAACAACTCAACTATGGTGGTGCAAAGACCCCTAAAGCAAAGTCCACACACAGGTTCTTGCTTCCTTTAGTGTGGGCCTAGCCCACAGCACACTAAAGGCTGGGAATGGAGGGTGAAGGGATGCAGTGGGATACAAGGCAGCCCTCTGCTTCCAAAGGAGAGACCGGAAAGAGCTTGCAAATGCTTAATGATGAGTTCTAAGTAGGAATTTGCAGTCCAGGACGTCTAAAAGCAATAAATACTTGGTGAGATCCACGTAGGATGGATGTTCTCTCAGGTGTCTTACAAATCTGGTGGGGGTCTCCTGCTGAGCCCCAAGCAAATCTACTCAGATGCAAACAGTGGGGAGAAAATCCAATAGCACAGCTCCATTTGGATTTTCAATTAACTATCAGTGCGAGGTCTTGTATTCTGAAAAGTACTAGGGACGCAACTATCTGATGAAATCACTCAAGCATTGTTTTAAATTCTATCCTACATTAGGGTTAGGTTCTAATTCTGCCTTCATTTCAAAATTGTCTGTATACCATGAAACTGTAGTAACAACTTGTAGGACCACTGTATTTATTCCGAATGCTGTGAGCTCTAAGCAACAGAACACCTGACTAAAAGGGATTTAAACTCCAAAATAGCTTAATTATCTTACCTAATAAATTGGAAGATAAGGGTCCAGGTTGAGCGCAGAAGCTCAAAGAATGTCATCAAGGATGCAGACTCTTGTCTTGTCAATCTTCAGGGTATCAACTTTTTACCCTTAGGCTCATACCTCAATGTTGCAAAATAGCAGTCACGTCTGAACACCACTCCCTTGCACGGGGACATTTAATATAGGAAGGAAAAAACCTTGATGAAAAAAGGGATTTCCATTTACAGCAGAGGAAAAGATTTCCTAGAGGACACTCCAGCAGCTCCTCCCCACCATCTCATGACCAGACCTGGGTCAAATAGCCACCCCTAGTTGCAAACGAGTCTGGGAAAAAGGGTACGTGGCAGAGATGAATGATTGTCGTAATTGGCCTACACCAATCATGACTCATTGTCTGGAGCTGGTCAAATTGCCACCCTGAATAAAATCATGGTTTTGTTAGCAAGGAGGAAGGCTGAAAATAAATATTGGTACACAGAAGATTTTACCACAGCTGAATAATACAGCTTTAAGGTTTTAAATTCCAGTGGAGATGCAATCACCTTTTCTTGGCTATAAGTAAACTGTCTGTCCCAAAGAGCTAAACTTTTAGCCAGTGATAATTGTGATGGAATTTAATATTTATTTCTTAACAACAGAATTTAAATCAGAGTAAAAAACATAGGATTGGTGTTATGGACCAACAATAATGAGACTGAAGGGGAATCAGTAGTCTATTAAATATCTCTATATATTCACAGCCATGAACAACCTCTTCCAAATTAACCCAAATGAATTACTCATACATTTCAACTTTGGTTATTATTCTTCAAGATAATGCAATAATAAATTTTAGTGGAATATTTCTGAGAACAAGATAAGTCATGAATTCACAAGTGTGGAGGCATAAATATTGGCACAAAAACAGGAGGAACATTTGCATAAAAACAAATGGCTGGTAAAACTGCACTAAAGGATAGCTGATCCCATAGGTTAAGTGCTACAGGGAAATGCAGCCCAAAGAACCCAAGTGCTACTCAGGTTGTGAGTCGCAGGCATGGGATAAGATTTAGTCCCCTTACGGATACCAGGCACTTCAAAAAAATGCATCTTCTTTTGGTTACCCCGGCGAGCAGTCAAGAAAGTAGAAACACTTAGCAAAATTCATCACCATTATTGGAAATACCTCTGAGCCGTTCTTATTTCCCTTTGCCTTACTTTCCTTGGTTAATTTTTATTTTTCTTGCCATAGCATATGCAGCAGTTAAATCATTTCCAATCATGTCTGATGCAGGGGGTGGAGTGTAAATAAACAATTAACCAAACAGACTCAAAACATATATTATACATATGTTCAGTGACATTCTGAATGTAAAGTCTTTACCCTCTGCTATAGGCCATTTAAACAATTGTAAAAATTGTTCTTTGTGTAGATAAAGCATACCTTAAAAAGAAACAAGAAATAAAAGTATATGTACTTTGGCATTCCACATCAAGAATGGCTACGTGAAGGGCTGCGTGGGCTCAGTCCTCTCCAAAACAAGGACAGCTGGTGAAAATGATAAAGAACAACAAAAGCCATTAAAAATCTCTGGAAGTTTTTCTAAGGGTATGCAGCAAATGAAGAAAATATCCTCAAGGAAATCTATCAAGATTCTGTAAGAACACTGAGAGTCTGTGGCATTTGAACCACGACTTCTCGCAGCTTCTTCAAAAAACATAAAATTCTATAAAGCAGTAAATTTTGCCATGTAACATTGAATTTCTAACCCACGTCTATATCTGGTATGTGTGATAATTGTAGAACAAAAAGGAGGGAAAGGAATAAGGCTATTCCTGAGATGTTCCTGTATTTCATTTTACCTAAGTTTGCATAAATCTGAAGTAGATTCTGAAAAGACACAAAGTCTAAAGTAACCACTAAGAAAACAACTCAAAAATATATAGTAGAAAATCACTGAAGGAATGTAAATGTTATACTAGCAGGAAGGAGGAAGCGAGGAACAAAAGGACATGAGACAGAGAAAAAAGGGAAAATGTCAGATATACATACAACTATCTCTGTAATAACATTAAATGTAAATGGGTTTTCATTGGACAACAACTCAATCAAGGGACAGATCATCAGACTGGATGAAGATGCAAGATCCAAGTGTATGTTGTTCACAGGAGGAAAACTACAGATTCAAAGATACAAATAGGTTACAAGTAGAAGGATGGAAAGAGATATGCCATGCAAATAGCAACCATAAGAGAACTTAGAGGTTTTATTCTTGTTGGACAAAATTGACGTTGAAACAAAAAAAAAACATGTTACTAAAGATAAAGAGGAACATTTTATAGTGATAAAAGGATCAATCCATCTGGAAGATACAGCAATTATAAACATATATGCGCTTAGCCAACAGAGCCCAAAAATACATGAAGTAAAAACCGACAGAATTAAAGGGATAAATAGACAATTCAACAATAACAATTGGAGACATTCATATCCAATCTTCAATAATTGATATGGAAGAACTAGGCAGAAGATCAACAGGGAAATAGAAGATTTAAGTAACACTTATGAACCAACTAGACCTAACAGACGTCTACAAAACACTCTGCCCAACAGCAGCAGAATATACTTTTTTTCCAGAATATAGAAAAACCTTCTCAAATATTGGCCGTATGCTAGACCACAAAACAAACTTCATTCACTTAAAATGACTGAAGTAGTGCAAAGTCTGTTTTCTGACCACAATGGAATGCAATTAGGAATCGGTAACAGAAAGAAACTTGGGAAATTTAAAAAAATATGTGGAAATTAACATACTCCTTAATAAGCCATGAGTCATGAGGAAATCATAAAGGAAATTAAGAAAATGCTTTCAGATGAATGAAAATGAAGACACAACATACCAAAATGTATGGGATGCAGCTAAAGCTGTGCTTAGAGGGAAATGTATAGCCATAAACACCAATCATAATATAAGAAGAAAGATCTCAGATTAATAACCTAAACCTCCAGCTTGAAGCACTGAAAAAAAGAACAGCAATCTAAACCTAAAGCAGGGAGAAGGAAGAAAGTAATAAAGGTTAGAGTGGAAATTCATAAAATGGAGAATAGAAAAACAAGGGAGAAAATCAACAAAACCAAAATCTGGTTCTTTGAAAAGATTGACAAAATCTTACCTAGAAAAGTATATGTATTTTAAGAAAATGTGATCAACTTCCACTCTGTAAGCTGAAGTCATCTCCCTGTACATTCTCAGTTTTTTAGGCAGGGTAGAGCATAGGACGTACAGCTGAAGTTCACAGCAGCAAAAATAAGTGGCTGGTATGGAAAGCGGTACAACTAGCTTACGTCATAGCAGGGCGCTGTAGAGCTTAGCGGGAACAAGAGAGTGCATATCCAGACCCCTGGTGGACTGTTGAACAGGAACAACTTGAAGGTACGCCAACTCTGAGAGTTTCTGATTTTATAAGTTTCAGCAAAATGTCCAAAATAACATAGTGCAAATATTAGTAGATCTGTTTCATAAATCTCTCCTATTAAGATGTTGGGAAATACAACACCATTTAACAATAATGCTTTAAAAAAAATTCCAGGGATACACAATGCTGTGATTTATTCAGTTAATTTGGCCAACACTGCTGGATGGATGCTGTATGTGAATATTTGGGTATGCAGTGCAGCCAACAGGCATGTCTTCAGGAAATACAGATACACAGCTAAGTAAGCAGTGTGGAGAGGAGATTGGCAGGTAAGCTTGTTCCCTGGTGGTCTGGTCTTCTCTGAATATTTCAAGGACTATTAAATCAGTTAGTTGCTTGCCATAGCCAACAAGGTCATTCTTACCCTCTTGTCCTGTTTGAGAGGAAGGCATCATTAGTAGTTACCACCTTCTGTGGCAGAGATTAGCCTGCTTCTTGTACGTGTCCCCAGCAGCTTGTACGAAGCCTGGCACACATAATAAAGGTTTGTTGGTGTAAGAACAATAACCACGGTATTTTGAGTGCTTACAATGTGCCAGCCTCCTGTCATGTATCTATGACTCCTTCTGGGTTATCTTTGTGCCTGGTGAGAGCGTTTTCATTATCTTCACCCTCTTAACATCATCATCATCGTATCCTACAGGCTGGCTGCCTGATATAATCCTGGCACATGCCTTTCTTGATGTTAAAATGTTGCCAGGAATGATTGCTGGCTCAGCCACCTCCTATCTGTGTGGCCTTGGGCAAGGTGAACTTAACCTCTCTATGCGTCAGGTTCTTCTCCGGTGAAATGGAGTGAATGTTAATACCTATCTCTAGGTTTATTTAAGAATTTAATGAATTGAGAGTTGCAAAGCACTTAGAGTAATGCCCGGCAGATAGCAACACTATTTTTCTTTCTTTCTTTCTTTCTTTTTTTTTTTTTTTAAGATTTATTTATTTGTTTGAGAGAGAGAGAGAGGCACTCACAAGCCCGGGGTGAGGGGAGGGGCAGAAGGAGAGAGAGAGAATCTCAAGCAGACTCCTCTCTGAGCATAGAGCCCCACACGGGGCTCAATCTCAGGACCCTGAGATCACAACTTGAGCCAAAACTGAGAGTCAGACGCTTAACTAACTGAACCCCCCAGGCTCCCTAACATTGTGTGTTTCTTAAATAAATAGAACTAGTCAGCGAGTTAAATCTCCCTTTTACTATATGAAAAAAAAACCTCATTTGCTCCAAACTTCACAGCCTTTTCTGCCAATAGCCACGTGCTTCTGCCAGAGGGAAAAGGAGAACAGACCTCCGTTTCTGATATCCCCATTTGGCCACAGCCTTCGGCCAAAGACTCTGTGTTTATCCTCATGTAGGACTTACTTCCTCCCCAACACCAGCTTAAGGGCACCCCCTAAAGCTGCCTTTCCCCAGCAGTGATGAGGCATGCTTTTTGCTGACTCAGATACCTGAGTATTTTGCCAAAGCAGAAACATCCTTTTTTTTTTAAGATTTATTTATTTATTTATTTGACAGAGAGAGACATAGCGAGAGAGGGAACACAAGCAGGGGGAGTGGGAGAGGGAGAAGCAGGCTTCCCGCCGAGCAGGGAGCCCGATGCAGGGCTCGATCCCAGGACCCTGGGATCATGATCTGAGCCGAAAGCAGACGCTTGACGACTGAGCCACCCAGGCGCCCCAAAGCAGAAACATCCTAATGAAAACTGACAACACAGATACTTGTGCCCATATCCTGTTGCCCCTACTAGGAGGAGGAGACCCCAAACAGGAAACACAGTGTCTTACTCAAGCGCCCTCCCAGGTGTGGTCACTGCTTCCACGGAGCTTCCTGTAGTAGGGTCCACACGTCCACGACTGGTCTGCCCGGGGGACTCCAGACCCACAACCTCCTGTCAGCACAGCACCATTTCCATTTCCTCCAGTCAGTGTTACTGCGTCAGTGATCCCGGTGGGATGCAATCAGCCTTTCATACCCTCTATGCTCTGGGTAAGTTTGCTGTAGGAACATGAATGAGGGAACAGTAAAGCCTCAATAATACCCAACACATATTATGCTAAATGCCATGCTCCTCAGGATGCCAGATTTAGCAAAAACAAACTAACAAAACCCATAAAGGATACCCAGTTGAATTTGAATTCCAGATAAACAGCAAGTAATTTTTTTTAAAAGATTTTATTTATTTGACAGAGAGAGACACAGTGAGAGAGGGAAAACAAACAGGGGGAGTGGGAGAGGGAGAAGCAGGCTCCCCGCTGAGCAGGGAGCCCGATGTGGGACTCGATCCCAGGACCCTGGGACCATGACCTGAGCCGAAGGCAGATGCTTAACGACTGAGCCACCCAGGTGCCCCTGACTTTTTAGTGTAAGTATATTCCATGCAATAGTTGGGAGATACTTATACTAAAAAGTTACTTGTTTATCTGAAATTTATATTTAAGTGGGCATCCTGTATTTTATCTGTCAATGGTACATGCCCTGGATAGGAAGAAATCCAGGAGAAGCCCTACAAGGCTAGTTAGTATTTGGTGGGGGGACGACCTCTCTCTAGAAATGATTTTTTATCAAGGGGACCATGTTCTGCCTCCCATAGACAAGAGGGACCAGAGGTTGGGTTGTGGGCTCAGCAGCTCAGAAGCAACAGGAGAGAGGTTACACGGGGTTTCTTGTGCAAGGCAGTGTGCCCATGTATGACCTCAGATTTGGGCCCAAATCCTCCCTATGTGCCAGAGCTTAGTACTTCCATTTTTTTACCTCTCCTGAAGAACTATCTCATATTTCAAAGGTACATGATTCATCAGGAATCCTCCATACTGGCAACACGCTAGCCGCTCTGAAAATAGAGACTGCAGACTCACATGGGAACCCCAAAGGATGGGGATCTCTTTGACTTCGAGTCACCAGGACTGAGCTAAGATGAAGTGATCCTCATAAAAACACACTTATGTATTCATGCACGTGCTTTTTTTATTATGTTATGTTAATCACCATACATTACATCATTAGTTTTTGATGTAGTGTTCCATGATTCATTGTTTGCATACAACACCCAGTGCTCCATGCAGAACGTGCCCTCTTTAATACCCATCACCAGACTAACCCATCCTCCGACCCCCCCCTCTAGATCCCTCAGTTTGTTTTTCAGAGTCCATCATCTCTCATGGTTCGTGTCCCCCTCCGATTTCCCCCCCTTCATTATTCCCCTCCTGCTATCTTCTTCTTTTTTTTTTTTTAACATATAATGTATTATTTGTTTCAGAGGTACAGATCTGTGATTCAACAGTCTTGCACAATTCGCAGCGCTTACCAGAGCACATACCCTCCCCAGTGTCTATCACCCAGTCAGCCCAATCCCTCCCACCCCACCCCCCACTCCAGCAACCCTCAGTTTGTTTTCTGAGACTAAGAATTCCTCATATCAGTGAGGTCATATGATACATGTCTTTCTCTGTTTGACTTATTTCACTCAGCATAACACCCTCCAGTTCCATCCACATCATTGCAAATGGCAAGATTTCATTCCTTTTGATGGCTGCATTATATTCCATTGTATATATTATACCACATCTTCTTTATCCATTCATCTGTTGATGGACATCTTGGTTCTTTCCACAGTTTGGCTATTGTGGACATTGCTGCTGTAAACATCGGGGTGCACATACCCCTTCGGATCCTTACATTTGTATCATTGGGGTAAATACCCAGTAGTGCAATTGCTGGATCGTATGGTAGCTATATTTTCAACTTTTTGAGGAACCTCCATGCTGTTTTCCAGAGTGGCTGCACCAGCTTGCATTCCCACCAACAGTGTAGGAGGGTCTCCCTTTCTCTGCAGCCTCTCCAACATCTGTCATTTCCTGACTTGTTAATTTTAGCCATTCTGACTGGTGTGAGGTGATATCTCATTGAGGTTTTGATTTAGATTTCCCTGATGCCGAGTGATGTTGAGCACTTTTTCATGTGTCTGTTGGCCATTTGGATGTCTTCTTTGGAAAAATGTCTGTTCAGCACATGCTTTTATACATTCTCTTTTATGTTTACTCTGGCTAAGCCTCGAGTATGTTACCCAAGTCATCTCAGCACCAGACTCTGAGATGTCTTTGGAGAAATGGGAGCAGCATCCTGAGGAATAGAGTTTGATCCTAGAAGAGGTCATCTTTAGAGGTCCCGTGAGGGCTACAGTTATATTTCAAAGTTTAGTCATATCATACAGACAGTGAAAGACGCCTCTGGTGAGCAGAAGGAGGAGGGAAGCAGGGAGGACAGAAGAAAGAAACATCTGAGGCAGAGAAACAAAGAGAAGTCGAGAAAGGATACCCAGGACCTAATTTCTCCTTCGGTTGGATGAACTTTTCTTTAACAATCAAGCTTCTCATCTTTTTAGACTGAATGTAGAAAAACTTTGACAAAATACAATCAACCTGATCCAAGAATCGTTGTTTGGGAACGCAAGGGAAAGCACCATTGAATTCAAATGGCAAACCCAGAGTGTTCTGATACAGTGATTCTCTCTCCATGTAGTTGATATAGGGTTCATCTGTAAATCTATGTAGGTAAATACATTTATCTATAATTAAATATAATGAATTAGTTCTTGTCCCCAAAATGGCTTACGGATATGGTATTTTTTGGTAATATATATTTGTGCATCCTTAAATTTGACTGTGGAAGTAATCACATTTCCTGAATCAAGGTGTTTTGTTTTTTGGTTTTGTTTTATTTCCTTGCTCCTCAGCACACTGATTGTTAGAATGCTCTGGAAGAACAGTGAACCAAACAAGTATCCCTGCCCTAGGGGGGCTTGTACACGCTCCCCCTACACTCCTGTGCTCTGAGGCAAACAATGGTGCTTCTCTACAAGCATCAGAGATCATTTATTCCCTTTTCGGCTTTGGTTCGGGCGGGACTGGCTTCCTGGGTGTGTGGCCTGTGGAACCACAGGGCCCCTGCTTGGGAGAGCCTTGTGCTTAGATGAATGCTCTGCTGTCCCCAGCCTGAAACACATAATCATTTTTGTACAAGGGCCTCCCATGTTCATTTTGTCCTGGCCTTGCAAACTATGTAGTCTGTCCCACATTTATGCATTATAATACAAAAAAATCAAAATAATAATTATGTTTCCATAGAGAACTTAGAATATGTCTCCTAAATTATTCAAATATTTTCATATTTGTAACCTCTAAATCGCTAGGAAGTCAGAGATGATTTTTTTTTAAATATTTATTTATCTGAGAGAGAGAGTGAGAGATCACAAGCAGGGGGAACAGCAGAGGGAGAGGGAGAAGCAGACTCCCTGCTGAGCAATGAGCTGATGTGGGGCTCGATCCCAGGACCCTGGGATCATGACCCGATCCAAAGGCAGACACTTAACCGACTGAGCCACCCAGGAGCCTGATGATTTTTTTTTTTTTAATGGGGTAAGTGAGGCCCAAGGGATTATGTCTATGTCTAGCTAACACCCATTTTTCCTAAACCTCACGCTGTATTTCTCAGATGTGATCGCTCTACCTTTGTGCTTCCCAGAGCTCGACCTTTCTTCTCATGCCAGCTGAGGACTTAACCAAAGAGAGTGGGGCTCTGAGCTCTGTCCTTGTCACTTTTCTATGCATTAAATTGGAATTTTTATAACCTGTGGGACTTAGATAGCTCTTCACAGCCAATAACTTTCCAATCATCAAATTTCACTGTGGTTTGGCCGATTGTGAGCATATTTCTACTTCTTTCCTCTAGTTTGCAGAGAACAGGAAGAAAAACAGGATGCACAGGGTAGGGATGAAGCCGGCAGGAGGAATCAAGCTTTCTTAACTCTGTCCTCTGGTCCAGCAAGCTGGACCAACCGTGGAGCCGTCAGGAGCCACCGATGAGAAAAATCCTGGTTGCAGGAGACTCAGACCCTCCGGCCACTGCAGATGTGCAGTGTTTCCGAGTTACTCTTCCGTGAGGCCATGGACAGTCTGGTCCGGCTGCCTCTCATCGTTACTTTCTTTTTGGATGCTCCTCTAACTTGCACTTACTACAGATCTGTGTTCTCAATAAATGACTATTGTGGCGTAAAACATACCACAGCTTCACTTTGCCAGGATTAGGTTAAATCTGTCTTTGGGGCTGGTGTGTTTCGAGGCAGGGTGATATTATCTTAAATAATTATCAGATCTCCAGAGGTGAATGGGAGAATGAGGATTTACCTTATCTGTGGGACTTAATCCCTTCTATCTTGTTATCAAGCTTCTATGACCTTAATCATGCTTTCTTGTCTGTTTGTATTGTATTTGTGCGTATCTGATATATACATACATATACACACATCATATATATACATATTATATATATACAAACCATATATGTCATATACATATGGTTCTGACACAGAAGAAGTCTCAGAAAATGTTTGCCAGATTCAAATGTATATTTTGATCAATCAGAAATACAGGGGCACCTGGGTGGCTTAGTCAGTTAAGCATCTGCCTTCGGCTCAAGTCATGATCCCAGGGTCCGGGGATCGAGCCACGCATTGGGCTCCCTGCTCAGCTGGAAACCTGTTTCTCCCTCTCCCTCCCCTCGCTCATGCTCTCTGTCGCTCGCTCTCTCTCAAATAAATAAATAAAATCTTTAAATAAAAAAAGCAATACACATCTACATTAACACTGCTTGAAAAGTTTAGAAAAGAACGTGGCCATCTGTTGCCATTGTGACTTTCTCTTCTGTGGCTCACAGAACAGGTATCATTCTTCTCTCTCAGCAATGGTTGTGTATACATTCTGAGTGGGGAGAGTCAGTTCTAAAGTCAGTGGTCAGATTAAACTTAGGTGAGATGCAACACCAGCACCTTATAATGACCTACTTTCTACTTTGCAGTCCATAATATCCATTTTAGGTGAATCACAAAGATTCTTATAATAAAGGCTATTCCCCTAATGAAAACAGAGATGGAGTGATCTTCCCCACCCCTCTTTTTTTTTTTTTAAATTCAAAACCCACAACTTTTTCATAGAGAAAGAAATCTGGAGTGCACGATCAGGACAGTCATTTCAATATATAAAGGCAGAGGCTCCCCCAGCCCTAAAAGTACCCTCTTTCCCTTTCTCGAGCTCTAAAATTTCCTTCATTATTCTCAGACTTTGAAAGCAGTTCGCGGATTTTCAGGAAAAATGGCAAATTTTCAAGCATTCCCTAGAAAGGGTGGAGCCCTGCATTTCTCATTTATCTGCTCTCCTTACATCAGTGCATCAGCGCGATGTTTGCAACCCCAGGCATTTTTTTTTTCCTCCAGTTCATTCAAGGGTGAACCAGAGATGACAGGCCCGCTGGGCTATGGGGGGTGGGGGGTTGGGGGGAAGTGTGAGACTCAAAGCACAAGCAGGTGCCCTCACAGAAGAAAGCTGGACAAGGCTTGAGAAGTCCCTGCTCTCTGATTTCTAGCCCTTCTACAAAGCTGTTTCGTTTCCAATCCATTTTCTTATAAGTTTTGACTCTTGGAAAAGTCTCGCGACTTTCCTAGGCAAAGTCTCCAGGGGAGCAAGGTTTCAAAGCCCGCTGCTAAATATGTGCCAGGCTAACACGTGCAAGGGGCATTTGTTTACAAAAACAGGGTAAACGCACAGATTGCTTCTCACCAGGCCTTACACCCCCACGGCTGCTTAACAACTAGTACTGAGACTTGCGGGTGTCTGGGGAACAGACTGTTTTGAAGCCATTTCTTCTCTGGGACTCTTGACTGTTATTATGATGTCATGCATGTTCCTCTTGTTTTGTTACAGATGTATAACATTAACACAAAAAGTTGGAGGTCATGATTGCATTAGGCTCCAAAAACATTATTGCTTGTCTTTTCAGCGCCAGTCCCCAGAACGACTTGCTAAAGAAGAGCTGGCATGTCTAGCATTTACACAATCGGAGGTCTGGGGTGTGGGGGGTGGGAGTGGGGATGGGGTAGGTCCACTTCACTGGCGACCCCAATAATATTACAGACCCAAGAATATGTCTAGTTCTCAAGGTGGCAGCTTATTTTACTATTGTTATGGGTAAATCAAAAGGGCTTTGGATTGCCTTCACAAACTTACGGAAGGGCTATTAAATACACTTGCAGGGTTAGTCAATTGCAGACATACTTACACAGGTGTATGATGCCAAGTAGCAGCATCTCCATTGTCTGACCTCCAGTTGTCCCACGTGAAAATAGTGTGCTCAGCATGCAAGCATAGCTTCAATACAAATCCCCTAGACCCCCCTTTTAACCAGATAGCCAATCCTCAGTCCCATTATTTCTTATATAGAGACTCACATACGTTTGCAGTGAAAACAGAGCTATCTCGAAAAGTCTGTGCAACAGTTATCTGTTGCTGCGTAACAAATGACCCTAAACTTCATGGCCTGAGCAACAATCATCCTTTATTATTTCTCACAGGTTCTTGCCTCAGGAACTTAGTTAGGGCACAACAGGGCTGGGCTGCCTCTGTTCCACAACTTCTGGGGCTTCAGATGGAAGGCTCAAAGGCTGGGGGCTGAAACCATCTGAAGGCTCATCACTCTCATTTCTGCTAGTTGATGCTGGCTGTTGGAGGGGGGCCTAGCTGGGGCTATGGGCCAGCATGCCCCTGTGGGACCTCCCCATGGGGCTTGGGCTTCCTCACAACATGGTGACTGGATTCTCAGTGTGACCATCTTGAGACAAAGAGAGATCCAGGCAGAGCTGCGTGCATGCCTTTTATGACCTTGTGTCAGCAGCATGCAGCATCACTTCTACTGTGTTCTTTCGGCCAAGACAGTTACAAAGGCCTGCTCTGGTTCCCAGAATCCACCTCTCGTGGCAGAAGCATCGAATCACACAGTAAACATGTATTGGATCAGCCACCTTTGAAAAATACAAGCTACCAGAGGTACCACCTCCATGTACAGTGGCTTTTCTGCAGAAGCAGTGGATTCTCTATCCATATTAGCAAAGGCACCTCCTGAATCAATATTAATGGAGCCGTGTGAGAAGTACAATGACGGCAGGTCTCCCATGGGATGCAACAGCAGTCAGAAAGCTGAACAATTCGGTGGAAACCCTTGAAGAACTTGCCGACTGGAAAGACAGGAGAGCCGATTGTTGGATTCTTCTCCCAGCTAGAGAGTACAAGGCTCAGCAAGTCAAGAGCCAACAAAAGCAACACCATAAAAACAACAACACCCACACTTTCCCGCACTTGATGTTTCTCTAAACTCTATCCCATCTGACTCACAGGACAGCAAGCTGAGTGAAGTATGGACAGTCTTTCCCAGAGTGTCAGCGGTAAACAGGGAAGACACTTCTCCTATGTGCAGGGAACTTGCACTTGCGTAGGAGGAGATGGACAAAAGACAAAGCAGAATAAACGAGGTGACAAATGAACAGGAATATGGCAGCTAGTGATGGGCATTGTAGGAACGCTTGCATAGAAAGTGGTGGAGACGCACCCAGGGCCGTGCTGAGCCCAGCAGTGCATTTTAAGTGTTCGATGACAACCTCTCCCAGACTCCTGGGATATGCGTCACACACAACTACATTCTATGGATGGAGGAATTCGAGTCACCGGGGACATCCCGTGGCTTCGTGAAACCAGTGGCCAGCAGAAATCCCACAGGTTGGTGTAGCAGCAAAGGCCAGGGTGGGAACTCCGGCTTACTGGCAGTCGTCCCTTGTTCCCCGAGGGCTGCACAGCTCCGAGCAGTGGTGGGTGATCAGGTCTGGTGATCTAGGTGGTGGGTGATCTAGGCTGGGCCAGGTGTTGTCTCCCCTTGGGGCCTGGAAGGAGTGCCAGGAGCCCTTTGAGAATGGAGAAATCAGTGACAGAAACACATGATCTTCCCTAGCTGTTTGGATCAGGAAATGAATGAAAATTACCTTTCTCTACATAGTAGATGTGGTCATGAAAAGCTAGATGTAAATACAGTCTTTGTGGATTGAACTGTATTTTAAAAGCTCTCTGACATCAGGATTGGCAAAATATTGATAATGATTGAAGATGAACAAAGGATACGTGGGGGCTCACTAGACTATTCTATTTTGGTATATGCTTAAACATTTCTCAAATAAAAAGTAGGTAAATGAGCAAATAAATAGCTGTCCTTCTGGCAGTGGATCTCTCTCTCCCTCTCCCTCTCTCCTTCTCTTAAAATAAGAACAATTAATTCTAACTAATCTTTTTTGAAAAAGTAAATTTTCCAAAAAAAAAAAAATGTCTAATTCTTCAAACACATTCGGCTTTTCTAGCGCCAAGCAATAGCATATTGAAATAATTGGCGGTTATTAGCGCCGCCTTTAATTTCTGTGATAGTTAAATAACACGAATAGGCCTGTTTCTACCTATTGGGAACACATTTACTAAGCATCCGAAGGAGGCAGCGTGGTTGGTGTGGTTACTCGGGAGAGGCAAGAGGAACCTGGGAGTCTGGGCCCAGGGTCTGATCCCGACTCTCCTCCAGCAGGGCTGTGACTGGAGGCAGGTCTCCTCCCATTTCAGGGTCTCAGTGTTCTCAGGGAAAGGAAGCGTCTGCTCTGGATCGCTTCAGGGATCCTTCCTCCCAACAATGGGAGCTTGAGACAGGACCGGGAAGACAGGTTAGAATTTCCATGTCCTTGGACCAGAATCAACATAATCTTCGTGGCCATTAGGGATGTTCCTATCATCCGAGGCTTCTCTCTCCACTTGTCTCCTTGCCCCTCCTCAGGCTAATGTCTTAGACTGTCTGAAAAGGAAACCGATGAAAAGATGAGTAACAGCTTCTGGCTATTGAAAATATTTTCACAGTATCTTTGAATTTCTCAGATAACACAGCATATAAAGGTCATCCTCTTCATCTGGAAGAAGGTAAAGTGAACTTCGACCAGACAGCCACAACTCCGTGCCCTGTGGAAAGTCTGTGCTTGGGCTGCGACCCCACAGCCACCTTTTCCTTTCCTTCCCCTTGACTGGTGACATGACCTCTCTGGGGTCACTCTCCTCTTCACCCCCTGACCAGAAACCAACCATGGTATCTCTAAAACACAGCAAGGAAACGCTTGATGCTCATGCTGTAATATGCTTACAATTCTTTCTAGGCAGTGGGGTTGTGACTTCTAATTTTTTTATAAATTTTACTTATTTTAGCTTTTCACTTGGTGTTTCTGGACTCTCCAACTTTTCCTCAATGAGCACGCATTCCTTTGTACTCGGGAAATTAACCCCAATACACACGATGTTTTAAAAAGTAAATACGGTTACTCCTCAGTTTAAAATCCGTCGCTGGTCCTTGGTTGGCTGTCCATGCTTAGCGCAGAAAATTCAGAAGCACCGGTCTGGCCCCTCGGCCTCCAGGACCCGGGTTCCCTACTGACCGATCTTACTCCTGGTTCCCTGACCCTCCGCGCTCGGGTCCTCAGGCTGTCTACTGATCGCACCCACGCCCCGCACCCACACGCACCTGCCCTCTGCCTCTGCTCCCTGCCCTGCCACCACCTTGCCACCAGCGGTCCTCCCCATGTCTGCACTTCTTTATCCCTCCTGCGGGGGGGGGGGGGGGGCGGCGGCAGGATGCAGCAAGCTCCTGCAGCCCGAAGCCTTGTCTGGGGGCACCCTCGGTTACACCCCGCCCCGCGCCGGCACCCAGGCTATCACGGAAGCAACCCCAAACCGCAGGGCGCAGTGCGTTTCAGGGCCGTTTCTTCACTAGCCGGGAAATGCCCTGTCGCCAGGCTCAGTGTCTTTCTCCAGTTTTGCTGTTTTCTCTTTTGTCTTTTTGGACTTCTCAGTGTCCAGCGATGTCAGACTCACAGCAAGTGACCCATGAAATCACTGAATGTTTGCTTGGGTTTCAGGATGTCTCCGCAGCAATTATAAATCACTAGAGGTCGTTTCCGCTCCCCCAATAAAGGCCACTTAGGAATAAACCCACGAAGAGTGTTGCACGCAAAGGACCAACCTGAACACAAATGACTTTCTTGGGACCGACGTTACCTGAAGCAGGGTTCCCCGCGCTACCTGCGCTGCATTTGCCTTCCACCTGGAGCCCCACCTGGCTTACAGATGACAGCCTCAGGCGTGCTTCTGTTTCCACCCCCGCCCCCCCAAGCTCCTTGGGGACCCTCTGGTATACTGTAGGTGTTCATTCAATGCTTGGGGAAGGAATAAATTTCACACTTAGGTAGCCCGTGTGGCAGGAAGGGTTCCCTCCAAATGAATAAGGGCGTTAAACAGTGCGTGCCTGGGAGCCCCTGGGGGAGTTTTGGGGCGCGGTTCCTGCACTGGGGCACCTGACGGGGCGGGGCCTCGGAGCCCCGCGCTGGGCCCTGGGACCCGGCTGTGCGGTCTGGAGCCAGGTGCCCGGAACTCAGCCCGCGTCCTGGGCGCTAACAAAGTTTGAAAATTACTTGCCTTTCCTCCTTCCCACATTAAGCTGCAGATTCTCCGTTATTTTTGAATTCTCCTCTGCTCTCTCTCCAGAGCTTTGCCAGTCCCGACACTGAAGAGTCTCAGAGCGTCACCCTTTAGGAATGTAAAATGATTCTTGTCCCAACGCAGCTTTGCTTAATAACACACTCTACAAATTCAGGGAGCTCGTTTGGGTAAAACACAGTTTTTCCTTTTCGTCCGTTTTCTGCTTTCTCCAAACAAATTCTAAGAAAGACTGCAACATCAGCAAGTTGGCAATTTGGAACTGAAATAGAGAGTCTAGAGTCTGGAACCTCAAGTCTTTCTCCGATTGAAAAAATAAAAATTCTTTGAAGTCTAGAAATTTGTGCTTGGCAGCGCTTCCGTCTGGCGTTGTTTCATTTTTCACAGACCAAGCCAAAGCTGGGAACTCTATTCCTCAACCCTTCAGCACGAAGCTTCTCTGCCCTGTAAACCTTCACAAACCGGGACAAGAGTCGTCCTGAAAAGGGGTGTGAGCCTCCTTCCATCATGTCTGACCACAGAGAGGAATCCCCAGTGCCTCCTCCTCATCTTCCTAACCATCCTGTCCCCACCTACAGTGACATACACCTCAGAACCCAACACCCAACACCACGCAATTGGTTAAATGCTCTCTGAAGTGTGGGGCGGGGCGGGGGAGGGGGGGATGGAAAATGGGAGCAGGCTTGGTTAGGTGGCTGCCACCTATGCATCCAATCCCCGAAGTAGCCCCCCCTCTCTTTCCTGGGTGGCTCATGCGTGGGGTTGGGGGCTGTGCTGGGGAAATGTGTGATTTAAATATGTGTGTTGTTTAAAACCATTAGTTTGTGATTATTTGTCATGTAGCAACAGATAGCCTTGCCTGGAATTGCCACCATTCATGGATGGATCCCAAAGGCTCTGAGGTCCTGGTGCTTTTTGGAATATGATGTGAACACACCAGCCCCCAGCACAGGGCGCTTGCGGGGGATGGGAAGCAGCACTTGATCACTGGGTGCAGTGAGAGGAGCCAATGATAACAGATAATCAATACAAGTAGTAGTTAAAAAACACACTAAAAATAACTGGGGTGATGTAATCAGGAGTGTTATTACTGTCAATTAGGCACCAGGGAACTTCTACTATAAAAATATGAATATTAGGCGAAAATACAATTTATTTCACAGTAACAGGTGGAGGAGGCTAGAAAAGACAGGTTATTTGAGAAATGCTTGTGAATTATTTATTTCTCAAAACTATGTCTCTTACCCCTTGCTTAGAACCCCCTCTCTCTTCCTCAGTTGCTTTCCCACTGCCTCCCACCTGGAAGCTAATCTCCTGCCTTCCTCGTTGGATCGGTGACTCAGTGGAACCATGTGCCTGTCTGATTTTAGGCATTGGCTAAATGCACCTCTCTGGTTTGGGCACATCAGATCCCAAAGAGCACCAGGACCTCAGAGCCTTTGGGATCCATCCATGAATGGTGGCAATTCCAGTCAGGGCTCACCACAAGAATCTGGAGAAGGCCCAGGGGAGCTTTGCCATCCATGAAGTTCTACCTTCTACTGCACCATACTTTTCAGCTTTCCTCTGTCTGATTAAGATCAAGGGCCAATTTCCCAATGTGTTTTTACTTGTTTGGAATCCAGTAGAAGTGGAGAATTTGGATATTTCACCACTTGAAATTGGAATTCTTCTATCAGCTTCTGAATTTAATTTCTGAGATATGGTGCCTGATGGGCACTTTCTTTTAAGTTGCTTTTGTGATGTTGTAAGCTCCACTGACACAGCTTTAAGGTTTGATGAAACATTGAAGAACATTTCTATAACGAACAAAATGCTATGTCCAGGAAATCACCCTCATTTTGTTGTCAAAAATATTTTTTTTTCTGTACTATTTGTTTTATATCAAAGTATTTGGATTAAGTTTGTTATAAACATAAACTGTTTGGAAGGTTTTCTTTAATGCAGTAGTCATTTGTATCTCCTCATTCTGAAAGACAAACACACACACACACACACACACACACACACCACATCATCACCTAGAAGTGAAGAAAGATGGAAGGATCCACGTGTGGGGTCACTTTCTCATGCTTGACCTCCACACAGATGTTCTGAAACAAAGATTAAATCAGACAGTGAGGCCTGCAGAGTAAATAATCTCTTCCAAGTTTTTTTCACTTGGTCCTGGAAAGCTGGTCCACTTCTAGACCAGGAGGGAGGCTAGCTGAGTGGACCCAGGACTTACCAATGCTGGGTTCTGAAGGATGTTGATAATGCCACAGCCTCAGCCGGAGTGTTGAGTCAGGCAACTCTCAACTCTTCTATTCGGATAAACTTAGTCAGCAAACCTTATCTTCGTACCACCCTTGGAACAGGTGAGCCAGGGAAATTCTGCAGAGACTGGAAGTGCTTATCTGGGGCAGCAGGAATGTTCATACCAAGGGGAAAAGCAAAACTGAACTGCATGTGTCCAAATTGCTTTCCTTGGCAGTGGGTCTCCGGGGATCTGGCCTTGGCCTGGGCTCTGGGAGCTGGCCTAGCATGGAGGAATGATGGGGCTACAGATCTGGAGCCAAAAATCAACGTTCAGAATTAAGCAGGCAGAGGCGCACCTGGGTGGCTCAGTCAGTGAAGCATCCAACTCTTGATTTCAGCTCAGGTCATGATCTCGGGGTTATGAGATTGGGCCCCATGTTGGGCTCTGCACTCAGTGGGGAGTCTGCTTGGGATTGTCACTCTCCCTCTCCCTCTCCTCACCCCTGTCTCCTAAATAAATAAATAAATAAATAAATAAGTCTTAAAAAAGAAAGTATCAAGTAGGCAAAGTAGAAAGAATAGGAAGGGACTGAGCAGAAAATTTGCTACAGGGAGATTGCATCGGGACTCCAGCATGAGTGAGGACAAAGGCACACAGGCAGAGAAGTCAAAGCCCCAGGAGATTCTGTGAGGGACAGGGCCTCTTTAGGGCCCCTCGATCTTGTCTCTGGGTGGAGAGGGGATGTGAGGGCAAACTCAGCACAGCAAAACCAGGGTTCCCAAGCCAAGAATGGAATGGAGAGAGCTAACAAGACTGAAGGGAGGCCGGAAGCCAGTGTCAGAGCCACAGTCTAGAGTTAGCAGAACAGACCAAGTTCAAGTCAGGACCGCAGCGAGTTAGATGGCCTGGTCCAGGAAGCAGTTTTAGTCTCTGCTTGCATTAATAAATCAACCAATGCATGATTTATGGATAGATCTTGTATGTTACCAGTAGGACCAGGGCTGGAAGGGATACTTTATGTTTAACTTGGACAGTCCCTGTACCACCAGCAATGGAAAGGAATGTCAAAGGCTCAGGACAATTTCATCCCCGTCCAGGAAAAAGAAACACAAACCACAAGGCCCTCAGACCCTGGGCCTATTGCTCCCCATTTGTTCATGGGGGATAGCATCGGCCTGTGGGGAGTGAGCCTTCTCTGGGGCCTGCAAGGCAGAGGTTGGATTTCATTCTCTGGTCTGCAGCTCTAGGAGTCAAGCTGAAGTCTTGCAGAGGGAGAAGGCAGGTTTTGAATTCAGACCTGTAGTTGACATTGACTGGAAGCCTGTTTAGTGCCTGTCATCCGGGCTGTGCCCCGGGGTGCTTTCAGTGCTAGAAGGGAAATTTCTGAGCAGCGAGGATGCAAATCTATGGGCGAGAGTATTCATTTTTCTTTGCTGAATTTTAGCCATTTTCAGATTTTCCTTCTTAGAGTTATACTGTTGTTAAGATTTTTTTTTTTTTAACAATTTTTTCCTCCTTTGCCAGTAGGAAAATGTGTGTTTCACATTTCTTTTGAATGTCATTCTCTCTTCTTTCACCCAAGGGTAGGGGTGGATCTAGTTTTGTGGGGCTTGGAGACTATACAGTTTGGGAGTGGTCCTCTCTAAGAAAACGAATATAAAATTTTAACACAAAATTAGGTACATAAAAGTGAAATGATTAAATTGGAATGAGAAAAAGAAAGAAACCACAATATATTATCAATTTTTAAAAGCTGTCAAATATAAAACATCAGATCTAGAAACTATCACACTATTTTTATTAATTAGCTGCCTGACTTTAATAATCTTTGACCTATATTTTTGGCTGGGTAGTCCAATCATCTCATTTAGCAACAATTTTTATAATATTTTCTATAGAGAAAAACCAAAAACTACTTCAGTCTTGTCTTGAGCATGATGGTTTTACTCTTGATAGTTTAGAAAAATTTCCTTTAGCTTTTCAACTTTTTTTTTTTTGATGATGTGTAAAGTTTTAGAATCGTTACCAAATGTGAGAAAATCTCTATCAATTTTCCTTCCTTTAGGAGCTGCTATGGGTGCACTCAACTTTTTGGAGTCCTACTATATTCCAAACACAGGAGTCCTGATAAATTCTATTTTTGCATGATTCCCATTAAAGAAGAACAAAGCTGCACAACACATTTCTAATTCCATACACTGCATTGTGGAATATATTCCCCAGTAGGGGAAAGTTTTAATTTTGAATAGGCCTTGGTGAGAACCAACTCCTTGACTTAAAATTTCCATGCCTGATGTTGCAAAACTTTCTATGGGGTAACTTCTGATTCTGTACATGTCAAAATTTGTTTCTCTTTCACCTGCCACCTGCATCCCAGATCAGGCACTGGACATCATGTTCACATTGTAATAATTCCTGTGTCCCTGTAGCTCTGTGTCTGACCTGGGTAAGTCAGCAGGTGCGCAAGCAGAGAATTCCTGGGAGCCATTCCTGTATCTGGACAGCTGGCCAGGACTTAACCATACATGAGAAAGACTGTGGGGTTATTGTATACATGTATCGCTAACTCAACTTTTCTTTGGACAGATCTCAAAAATACCCATGGACTCTCCAATGCTACTTGACATTGGGAAATGTGACAAGGCGGAATAAGAAGTACGGAGAGACAACGGTCTTGACCATGAGCAGCCAAAATATCCCACATTTGCTCATATTACCAGAAACATGTGATCCTGTAGACATGTTGCTAGGTTCCACCCAAGGTTTTAAGAGAAGCTGAGCAAATGCAGAGCCCAAGGTGGATGCACCACTTTCTGGAAAATCAAACCTTCCCCAATATACTAATTTCTCAGAAGTCATGGTTTTGAGCTCCTGGATTTCATTTTCTCCTAGAGAAGAGTGGGATTTTTAATTCCTTCTCCTTGGGGCACATTTTCTTATTTTCCTCCTTGTTTTCACAATGGGCACTTTAGCTGGCTTCCAACATAGTGACATAAAGTACTTAGGATTTTTAATTCATGCTTATTATTGTTATTTGAAAAGTGAAAAGTCTCCAAATGTAATAATTGTTTAGGTTCGTCCAGGACAGAAACACAGGGAGCCAGCAGCTCACCTTTCAGCCACGTGGCAGCACCTTTATTTCTGCATGAGCTCCTCCTGCCGTGGACTCAGGACAGTCTATAAGGCCATCGCTGGAGGGCACAGAGAAGGACGTCTCCTCCCAGGATTAAAACTCAAGTCAGTTCATTGTAGATCAGCAGATTTTAAAAAGCTGCGTGAAGAATTTAAATCTCTAGTATTTCTAAAATGTTGGACATGTTAAAAAATAAGGTGTTGGCAAGTGTATGGTTTTCTAGCCCTGCCTGTTCTCACTCGCAGCTGATGACTAGGATGCCAGGTTGGGCAGCATGCTCCGCTCTGCGTGGTATCCTGAGGAGCCTGGACTTAGGGCCAGCACAGTGACAATCTGGTCCCAGCCTGGCTGCTTACACTAAGTCACATCCCCTTGGTGCAGTATGCAACCTGGGCAACCAGGAGCAGGGAAGGAAGAAGATCCAAAGCCCACCTGGCTCTGCGGCTCCAGGTTAGAATTCACGCCATTTAAAAACTACATTCCAGTATTTCAGTTTCAGCTTCTCTTCCTCCTTCCCCCTCCCCATCCTTCTTCCCCTTCTCTTCCTCCCCCTTCTTCTCCTGCTTTCCCTTCTTCTCCTCCTCCATTTCCTCCTCCTCCTTCTTTTCCTCCTCCTCTTTCTCCTCCTCCTCCTCCTCCTTCTTCTTCTTCCTCCTCTTCCTTCTCCTCCTCTCCTCTTTCTCCTTCTTCTTCTCCTTTTCCTTCTCTTTCTCCTTCTTGTCTCCTCCTCGCCCTCCCTCCCCTTCCTCCTCCTCCTCCTCCTTCTTCTTCAGCTTTCAGCACCAGCACAGAAGAAAACTTTCAGTAACTCCTTTTGGCAGTAAGAACCAGATGTTTTGTGGAAATGTTTGTTCGAATTAGGGGGTCCTTCAAGGTTAAGTAGCTGGTCCTTCATTCTCCCTTCAGGGCAGGAAAACAACACAGACCCTAGCAGAGAGGAGATTGTTCTCATTTAAGAAGCTCCAAACAAGAAAATTCCAGAGCCTGTTACTTGCTTTGGTCATTTCACGGTCATGTATTCAGCATCTGTAGGTGCCTCCCGTGAGGTGCAGAGCAGCCTGTCTGGGAGGTCCTCAGTGGGAGCAGCGAAGGGAGAGCTTCCATGAGTGCAGGAGGGAGCCTGGCTGGCTGCGGGCCGGTTCTGCCTCCCGACACGTTTTGTTTGACTTGAACAGTGTTGTGCTACAATAGCTTTTAAAATTATGAGAGAGTTGACAGCATTTTAAAATTCAGAAAATTCATGCGCACTCACGCTCACTTTCTCCCCACACACATTTACAACCCGATTTCCAGTATTTCTTTAAAAACTGAGGTGATATTTCAACTACACTTCAATGAAAAAAAATAAACTTAGGAGAGCTAGGGATGATTGAGCCCGTGTTCTTGCCTAGCTGTAGGCACGTACTCCACGGTCCCCATCACTGCCTGTGGACACCCCAGAGGGACCACCCATGTTACCTGCCAGCCTCAGTGGTCATTGACTTGGTGTCCACGGCTAGAGCCATGTTAACAGAAATATAATGCCAGACACATGTGCAAGCAACATAGGTAATGTTCATTTTCTAGCAGCCACATTTTTAAAAAGAACAGATAAAATTAATTTTAATAATATGTTTTGCTTAACCCAAAATAAAATGTCAAAATGGGATGCAACTAATATAAAATTATTAATGTGACATTTACATTCTTTATTCATCCTGTGGCTTCAAAATCCACTTTGAATCTCATGGCATATCTTGATTCAGACTCACTCCATTGCAGATGCTGCAGGTGGGTGGGCACCAAACAGCGCAGGATTCTAGCATGCTACATGGAGGAGGTGGGCCAGCTGTGGAAGGTTAGGTTGGAGAGAGGGATTGAGGCCAGATCATGACCTCAGAGTGCCAGGTCAGGCAGAATGCTCAGCTCTGGGTGGCCTTAAGGGAGGCGCTTTTTTGTATTTCCTTTTATCAACAGTTAGAAGCCACTGGAATTCTGTTTGGGGGCTTCTGTGCAATGTTTTAAAATTCCTTTATTTTATCTGACATTCCTACTCCCACATTTCAAATCCATTTACTCTTGGACTGTCTTGAATGCATATGGAGAACAGCTGAGCAAATGCTTCTAGAGGTTTCCAAACTGTTTCCTTTAGAATGCCAGGGTTTCAAGGAGGGACCTCGGAGGAACGGTGTGTGGAAGCGCTAGACCCGGGGCCCATCTGGGCATCAACAGGAGGAGCTTCATCAGTTTTACATATGGCATGTGCGAGATTTTATTTATAGAGAGAGCTCTACTGGTTTTTTTTGTTTGTTTTTAACTGAAGAACACTCCTTTATGACATAACCTTCCAGAATGTATAAAATAGTCTCTTCTGTGTTAGGTATTTAACTACTTGGTGTGTTTCCCATTCCCTTCATGTCTTTTATGGATCCTTTATTCACCTTAATTCCCTTTATCCTGGATGGTCCAGTATAAGTTGGATACCCGATATGGTCATCAGATGCTAAAAGAGGCCTTTTTTTTTTTTAAGATTTTAATTTATTTAGAGAGAGAGAGAGTGCACACGAGTGGGGAGAAGGAGAGGGAGAGGGAGAGGAAGAGAGAAAATCTCAAGCAGACTCCCTGCTAAGCACAGAGTCCCTTGTAGGGCTCGATCTCACAACCCCAAGATCATGACCTGAGCCGAAATCAAGAGTCCGATGCTTAATTGACTGAGCCACCCAGGTGCTTCTAAAAGAGGCCTTTAAAAAAATATATAGTCATAAGTCATGCTTTAAAAACTTCAAAGGGTTATTTAGTGACTACATATCTTCACAAATCTCGTGTTAATGAGTGATTATGGATCTGACTGTACAATTATAAGCTTTTACATTAAACTCCATTTTCTGTTACATAAATCAGGACAGCAGTCTTTTGTAGAGACAGATTTCCCATAAAAAGGAAATGGACAATGAAGAAAGTAATTGGCTCCTAAATCTTCAAATCAAACTGACCATGCTTACTCACCCCCTTCCCCAAACCCGTTTGTAAGCTGATCTCTTAGCTTTCCGTTTTTATGACTTACATGGAATAAATAGCTATGTCTCCACCTCTAGACTGTGACTGTCTCTGACTTTACAGTGATCTGTGGTGAGAGTGGAATTCACAGAGGAATGTTCCCCGGTCAGCCGCAGATGGGCTTCTCGGGACGTTTATCTGCCTACATGGCTGAGCTGTCTGCTCTCCCTCTCCTTCCTCTTCTGCTCACGTGCTTCCTTTTTATTGGAGTTCATAATTCATCATTCTTTACCTGACAATCAACCAATGGATTGATTGATTTATGGTGGTTCCAAACACGACTTCATAGCACGAGGTGGTTTCTTTTATTGAATTCCTTCAATGTGAATCTAACATGTCCAGGCAAAGCCTGTGATGGAAATCCACCCCAAACCAGTAGTAGTTGTAAAGGAATTCCCCAGGGTGTGTTCAGTTACAGAGTTTCTGTAAACTTCCTTGGTGTTCCTCATTGTCTTCTGAAAAGGCAAAAAAGGAAGTCAGATGTGTCGGTGAAGTAACAATGCTAATGTAACAAGGACTAGGGTGAGGAAGGCATGCTTGGGAACCCTGGGTGGGACAGAGGCTATGCCCCAACACTTGCATTCGGACATGTAGTCATTCATTCCATGAAATGTACTGAGTAAGGAGCTCATCGATCCAGGCATGGGTGAACAGAGCATCCTCCAGAATGGGGAATCCATTCTGGGGAGAGCTTTGAGGGGACACAAGATGGTGCTCCCATGGTGTCACACTTAGGAGAAAGTCCTTGCTGATTGCTGTGATTCCACCTTCACTCTTTTTTTTTTTTTTAAAGATTTTATTTATTTATTTGAGAGAGAGAGAACGAGAGAGAGCACATGAGAGGAGGGAGGGTCAGAGGGAGAAGCAGACTCCCTGCTGAGCAGGGAGCCCGATCTGGGACTCGATCCAGGGACTCCAGGATCATGACCTGAGCCGAAGGCAGTCACTTAACCAACTGAGCCACCCAGGCACCCGCCACCTTCACTCTTGTATGAGAAAGTGTAGAATAATGCCAGGGAGATGTTATCATAGGCATATATTTGACTCTGTTCTAACTTACATAAAAAAGTAGGTCATTTGCGAACTTGGGATACTTGAATATCAACTTATCTCATTCCCTAGAAATGCCCTGACAGTCCATGTCTTTCAGCACCAAGTTCAAAAGCAAAGCAGACTTTAAGCATCTCAGCAGGAAAAGATGGCACATTCAATGGGGATAAGTAGGAAATTTTAATATTGTGATTATTTGCAAAAATATGAAAAAGCTTAAAAGAAATGAACATGGAACCATGAAGCACAACTGGGCCAGCTACAGCAAGGAGACTTTCTCCCCTGAGCCTGATGCAGGGAGGGCAGAAGTGCTCACTGGATTCCTAAGAGAAAAGAGGGTCATGTGGAGGGAGCTACAGTCTTTGGGGAAGCCACCGACACTCTGTGACTTAGCTCTTCTGAGCTATCTTCTGAGTTGTTGCTTATAAATGCCACTGTAAGCCAAGGGCAAGGGATGATGTTGAAGCTGCCCATAGAATCCGGCACAGAACAAGATGGACAGGAAGTCAGAGGGTCAAAGGGAAAATGCCTAGTATAAGCATCGATTTCAACAGGATGGGGCTGTTCATCAGCCAGAGGAGCAGGGAAACAGGGCAATCTGGCTCAGTTTGAATTATGAGAATCTGAAGTAACAGCACATTCTCTCCCAGTCATCACTGTAAAGCAATTGCTACTCTAATAAATTGCCTACTATGTGTTCTCTCCTGCATGCCAGACTGTGAGCTCCTTGAGGGAAGCACCTGCCTTTTCATCTGTACATAGTTTCGTGGTTTACTGCAGAGTGCTCAATAAATGGTTGCAGACTGAATAAATGAATGTCCCAGGCCACTACTAAACTGAAGCTCTGTTCCTTTTAACTCTTTATCTTGGCCAGAATCGGTCTTCAAGAATGGTGCAGACCAATAAAACTAAGAGTTAGTTTTTTGAAAAGAGAAACAAAATTGACTAACCTGTAGCTAGACTTATCAAGAAAAAAAGAGAGAGGACTCAAATAAAATGATAGATGGAAAGAGGAGACATTACAACTGATATCACAGAAATACAAAGGACCATAAGAGACCACTATGGACAATTATGCAACAACAAATTGGAAAGCCTAAAGAAATGGATAAATTTATAGAAGCATACAACCTACCAAGAATGAATCATTAAAAATGAAAAAATCTGAACAGACCAACAACAAATAGGAGATTGAATTAGTAATCAAAAACTTTCAGCCAAAAGGAGCTCCAGGACCAGATGACTTCCGGGGTGAATTCCACCAAACATTTAAAGAAGAATCAATATCAATTCTTCTCAAATTCTTCCAAAAAACTGGAGAAGAGTACACTTTCAAACTCATTTTATAAAGCCAGCATTACCCTGATATTAAGACCAGATAAGGATACTACGAGAAAAGAAAACTCCAGGCCAATATCCCTGATGAATATGGATAAATGCAAAAATCCTCAACAAAATACTAGCAAACTGAATGCAACCATACATTAAAAAAAAATAACATACCATGATCAAGTGGGATTTATCCTTGGGAAGCAAGGATGGTTCACATATGCAAATCAATAAATGGGATATACCACATTAATAGAAAGATAAAAATCAGATGATCATCTCAACAGATGCAGAAAAAACACTGGATAATTCAACATCTTTTCATGATAAAAACCTTCAACAAAGTGGATATAGAAAGAATATATCTCAACATAATGAAGGCCATATATGACAAGCCCACAACTAACATCACATTCAATCGTGAAAAAAATGAAAGTTTTTCCTCTAAGATCAGGAACAAGACAAAGTGCCCACTTTCATGTCTCTATTCAACATGGTACCAGAAGTCTTAACTAGAGCAATTAGATATAGAGAGAAGGAAAAGGCATCCAAATTGGAAAGGAAGAAGTAAAATTGCCTTTATTAACAGATGATACAGTCTTATATAGAGAAAATCCTAAAGATTCCACCCAAAAAATGGTTGGAACAAATAAACAAATCTAGTAAAGTTTCAGCATTCAAAATCAACATACAAAAATCATTTCTACACAGTAACAATGAACTGTCTGAAAAAGAAAGAAAACAATACCATTTACAATGACATCAAGAACAATAAAATTCTTGGAGCGCCTGATGGCTCAGTCAGTTAAGCAACTGCCTTCAGCTCAGGTCATGATCCCAGGGTCCTGGGATTGAGCCCCGCATCGGGCTCCCTGCTCCACAGGAAGCCTGCTTCTCCCTCTGCCTGCTCCCTCTTCTGCTCTCTCTCTCTCTGTCAACTAAATAAATAAATAAAATATTAAGAGAAAACAATAAAATTCTTAGGAATATATTTAACCAACATAGTGAAAGATCTGTATATTGAAAATTATGACACTGATGAAAGAAATGTAAAAAGATACAAAAAAATGGAGAGATATCCCATGTTCATGGAGCAGAAAAGTTAATGTTAAAATATCTATATTATCCAAATCCATTTATAGTTTCAATGCAATCCCTATTAAAATTCCAGTGAAACTTTCCACAGAAATAAAAAAATCCTAAAATTCATATAGAACCACAGAAGACCGTGAACAGCCAAAACAAGCTTGAGAAAAAACAAACCTGGAAGCATTACATTTCCTGATTTCAAACTATTTTACAAACGGTAATCAAAATATAATGGTGATGGCATAAAAACAGATGCATAAACCCATGGAACCAGAAATAAACCTATGCATATACTGTCAACTAATATCTGATAAGGAAACCAAGAATACTCAGTGGGGAAAGGGTGGTCTCTTAAATAAACGGTGTTAGGAAAATTGGATATTCATAGCAAAAGGATGAAAGTGGGAAGATAAATATAATGCAAGAATATAAATATAATAAGTATTATTTGGCCATGAGAAAGAAGGAAACCCTGCCATTTGCAACAACATGGATGGACCTTGAAGGCATTGTGCTAAGTAAAGTAAGTCAGATAGAGAAAAGTACTGTATGATCTCACTTACATGTGGAATAGTAAAGAGCCAAACCCATAGGAACAGTAGAATTGTGGTTGCTAGGTACTGGGGGTGGGGGAAATGGGGTGGTGGTCAAAGGGTACAAACCTGCAGTTATAAGATGATTAAGTTCTGGGAATCATGGTGATTATAGTTAACAACATTGTACTCTATACTTGCAAGTTGCTAAGAGAGTAAATCTTGAATGTTCTCATCACCGTCATCACAATAAAAAAAAAAGTAATTATGTGAAGTGATGATGTATTAACCCAACTTACTGTAATTATTTTGTAATATATATGTGTATCAAATCATCATGTTCGACTTACATAATCTTATATATCAATTATATCTCAATAAAGCTATAAAAAAAAAAGAATGGTGTGGAGCTTACCTATAGGTTTAGTTATCAAGGTTAGAGGCATTTAAGGAATTTGGGATTAAGATGCTTGTTGCTATAGCTGAAATAGGGGGCAATATTCAAGGTCCCGAGACTAGGGGCCCTGAAGGTATATTGAGAAGATCAAGGAACCCAAATGCTAGCAGGTAGGGATCTCAGTGGGGGCATGGAAGGTTTACTTACCACAGCCAACAGGAGCATGGACAGGTCTCTCTGTAGGCTGAACTATAATCTATGTATGCATCTCGGTAGAGCAAATTGAAGGTCTGTTGATATAACCCTGACAGCAATGTAGACCATAATAAATGGAACAGGCCAAGTAACAAAGGTAAGTAATTCTATGCCTAAACTTGAAAAGCATATTCTGAGCATATAAACATACAAAATACTCATGTTTATAGGACTGGGAAATTACAATAATACATTCATTTTTTCCTAAGGACTTAGGAAAATAAATTGGGTCATTTTTCGAGCTCACTGTTTTTTGGGAAAGTAACATACATGAGCACAAATAAATATATGAGTATTTGCAACAATTTGAGGTTTGCCACAATACTTTGACTCTCTAAAACTTATAGTGGTTCTGCCTTGAGGGCACCATATTTACCATGGCCTGGTGTCTTTATAGAAATGCATTTGGGGGTCTGTATTCTTCAATAAAAGAACCACCACAAATTTGGCATGGCTTAAGTCTGTCAGTTCTTCCAGAAGCTGGGGACTTGGACCCGTGAAGCCCTCTTTCAGAGCAATAAGACCCTCACACACATGATATTCTTAATAAAATTCTATGACTCTCATCTTTGGAGACCACATTTAAGACATTTATGATCTTTTGCCATATTGCCTTAGGAAAAAAGTAAAAAAATTAACTGTAGACATTTCAACCGAAGAATCTTTCAGGAAAATGAGAAATGTCTTTAATTATAGAGAAACCAGTACGGTATAAAATGGATTCATAATATGGATTCCACCAATTCTGAACTCCTTTGTAGGGCTCTTAAAATTGACCATGCTATATAAAATCTACAAGTCGGAATACAATAATAAGGACAATTGAGGGATTCAGGGCAAATACCAGCATATTTTATATTTACATACGACATCAACAGCCACAACAATATTATCCTAAGATGTAGTGGGTTGAATTGTGTCCCCCCCAAAAAGTCCTAATCTCTGGTACCTGTGAATGTCCACCTTATTTGCAAAGAGTATCTGCAAATATAGTCAGGTAAAGATGAGGTCATACTGGATTAGGGTGGATCCTAGATCCAACGACTGGTGTCCTAATAAGAAAAGGAGAGAGACATTTAGACATGGAGACAGAACACACTGTGCAGGAAGGCCACATGAACCCAGATGCAGAAGCTGGAGCAAAGCAGCTACAAGCCAAGAAGTGTGGAGGATTGTTGGCAACACCAAAAGCAAGAAGAAGGGACGGCCCCTCCCGTAGAGGCTTCAGAGACAGCTTGACCTTGCTGATGCCTTTATTTCACACTTTTGGTCTCCAGAACCATCAAAGAATAAATTTCTGTTCCTTCACACCACCCAGTTTGTAGTAATTTTGTTAGGGCAGCTCTAGGAAATTGGTACAAATGTAAACAAAAGTAATTTTTAAAAAAGCTGGTATTTCCTGCTCTGTGCACAGTAAAAACCCAGAAGTCGCCCCGGCACGTCCCCATATCCAATCCATGGCTGGGTCGGTCCAGTTTCACCCCCACATCTGTTGGCTGCTCCATTTCTCCTTCTCCCCGTCAGCCCCTCTCCAGACCGGGCTCCTACGCCACCTCGACCGCAGTGGCCTCTCTCCACGCCTTGCTGCCCCAGAGCTTCCCCAGGTTCCACACCTTCCTCCCGCAGCCAAGCTGACCTTAACATGTGAATCCAATTACACCCCCACTCCCCCCCCACTGCCCTCCCAACCTCCCCACTCACTTTTACATGGTTTTAACCATTTTGCACTTTTAAAAAAATTTTTTTATTGTTATGTTAATCACCATACATTACATCATTAGTTTTAGATGTACAATTTTGCACTTTTCACTTCTGATAGAATAAAAACAAAAACTTGTACTGTGAGCACTGGTGCCTTATGTGGTCTGGTTTCTTCCGGCCTCTCCCCTCATCCCTCTCTGTCCCTTGCTCCCTGCTCTCAAGATGTTCCAGCCTCCTTTCTGAGAACTGTATCCTCTCCCAGGACGTTGCCACATGCCATTCCCTAGGTCTGGAGCACTCGTGCCTCCTCTCTTGGAGTCGGTCAATCTGCACCTGACATGCTCACAGCTCCTGAACTCTGTAACATAATTACACATTCGTTTGTGTGATATTTGATGAACATCTTTCTCCCGTGCTCCACGGTTGCTACCTTGTAGCTCTGTGGTCAGTTCTGTTCCCAGGCCCTGACCCAGCGCCTGCCCCAGGAGGAAATCAGCAAGCTGCTACTGAGTGCCTGGATTTTCTACATCCATTCAAATACTCCTTTCATCTAACTACCACGTTTTTAGGAGGGAAAAACCTACAAAAGACGTACATGTGTGTAGTCTTGACCCTCCTCATCGTCCTTTCTCTCTCTTCTTCCAGCAAATGTGAAAGAATTGTAGATGATTGACCAAAAATAAAACAACAACAAAAACAAAAAATAATCTAGCTACAGATTGCAGCCTCAGGCTTGTGGGATTGCTGAGTGATGAGCACACTGATTACAAGAAACATTTTTTCATTATAAAAGGAAAGAGATCAAGAAAAAGATCTTATCTCGTCTCTAAAGCTCTTTGTAAACATTAAGCATCACAAAGCGGCAGCTCTTCACAAATGTCTGGCCCGTCTCCACGTGGGGAGCTTTTTCAACTACTTTACTGATAAGAAGATTGGCTCTGATTAAAAGTGAATAGTTCATGAGACCGCTGGACAAAAGACAAACGGAAAACTGTGCTTTAGGTCAGGAACAAGAGCGGAGAGTTTCTGGAAGACACTGACTTCCATTAAATGAGCCCCCTCGCTGGGGGTGCCTGGTGGGGCTCTGTCCCTCTCTGGTCAGAACGCATGCTCCATCTCCAACCTGGACTGGCGGTACCCCCTCCACCCCTAAAACTGTCTCCTTCTGGGCTGTTCCTGGAGTGCTCTCCTGTGGTCCCCAAAATATCCACCCTCCCTTCCTCCCCAGCTCAGGACAATTTGTAATTATTTGCAGGTGACTAAACCTACTCCAAACGTCGTGCGTGTGCATACACACGTCGAGCTGAGGTACAACGTGGAAAGCAACGCGAGCCTCTTCTCCACGCTGCGGCGCCAGCTCTGGGAGGAAAGACCGCTGCCGGGGGTGGGGGGTCCTGCTCCTTCCATCCCTTCCCTAGGGCTCCAAGATGGCTACTTCAGTCCTCAGCCGTGTTTTCAGAGATGGCAACCGCCAGCCAATCCAAGGCCCCTAGGGAGTCCGAGACACCCCCCCCCCCACCATGAGGAGAGGAAGGCAAAGGCCCGGGACTCAGGAGGGAGCACAACCTCGCCATCAGCCCCGGCTCCTCCATGCCTCCCCGGCCGAGACCTCCACTTCCGGTTCTAAGGAGCGAGGGCTTCCGGGAAGGGGCTGCTGAGGGGTCCATGGGGCGTGTGATGAGTCCATGTCCACCTGCTCTAGGATACGGTGTCTAACAAACAATACAGCCCACATAGCTACAAGAGCACCCCCTTCACCATCCCAAAGGACCTATTGCTTTGATGGCAACCTGCCCAAGAACAGCTTTGTATTTTATTGGTTGGTTTCTGCCTTATATTTATTTGACTGATGCAAATGGGTATTCATCTAATCTTTGAGGTTATGTAAAATACACAGACCTAAATTAAGGTTTACCGAAAGGACCCAAAGGGGACAAAGAGCCACATCGGGTGTCGGCTCCTTCTGAGCTATACAGTCACTCCAAGTCCCAGGGCTTCCAAGACAGGGATTGCGGAAGGAGGAGGTTTCGTGGAGGGTCGGGATGGTAGCTCAGACATAGAGAGAAGAAGGTCGGGCAATCTTGTGTGTGCATCTGCCTGTCACACCAAGGAATGAAGTCGGAATGGGCTGCACTGCTCAGCTTTATCCAAAGGCACCTCACGTCCTACTTGGATCCTCACTGTCTTGGGCTTGTGCATCTGTATGTCCTCATGGCCATGTGTGACAAGGACCACAGGAGCAAAAATCCCTACTTGGAGTGGCTTTCCCCAGAAGGGAGACGTGGCCTGGCAGGTACCAATGTCTAACGGAAGCTTCGGTTCTAGCACTTTACAAATTTTCAAACACCTTAATCCTCACAGAAAACATAAAGCCAAATATCATTCTGGCAGTTTTGAATAGGAGGGAGCAGCAGCCTCAGGGACAGTTGGTCAGTCGTGGGGCATCTGGGATTTGAACCGGGCTCTGGGATTGCTCCGAAGCCCACTCTTCCATGCACAAGGCAGAGCTTGCTTCAGGGGAGCTTTGCAGGCTGCCTGATGGCATCGTTGTTATTCATACACAGTCTTGTAAATCCTGATGGAATTGGCTGGCTTAGTTTTGTGTAGCAGGGATGACTTCTCATCGTTGCAAGCTGGAGTGGGCAAAAACTAACTTTATTTTTCATAATTGGAATGATTAGCTATATTCTGGTTCTGAGCCCCATCCAATGAAAAACTAAACACATCCAGACATGATTCTTGTCTAGTCGTGTCTGGGAAACTCAGCTAGATGTATTCCCTGCTTATGACCTTGCTTCATCCTCAACACTGCATGCTCATCCCAGCTCAAGGAACTGTTATCAAATCTGGATGCCAGGAGGGAAGGCAGCAGACACGATTATGCCAGATCACATCTCCCCTCAAATCTTTTCGTTTTATACCCAGCTCAGTGGCTTTTGAAGTTAATAGTGAATGACTCTTTTTGTTTTCTGGCCCCAAAGCAGTGGAGTGTCCTAAGCCGAGCTGTGTGGGCTATGGCCCGGAGGGGAATGGGCGGTGGAAAGAAATCCTACAGTAGGGGCAGGGAGGGGCGGGTTGGCCGATCCCTGGCTGATTTTCACACTTTCTTCCAGTTCCTGCTTAGATAACCACTTATCAGGGGTTCACCCTGACTCCCCCACATAAAACAAACCCTGGTCTCCTCAACGGGTGAGCTTTCTTACCTTCACTGCTGAATCTCTAGCACCCAGAGCAATATCAAGCAGAACATCAACGTTCATGACATATTTATTGAAAGAATTAATAAATTGAATGCCACAGACTCTCCCACTTGAATTGGTTTTATAGGAAAGACCCAGTCTTCGTCTTATAAAATGACTCTGTTAGTGACTTGCTGTTTATACATCTTGTTGCCCCCAAATCCACCAGCACGTGAGCAGTCCATCCCAAGGCCTGGGCCATGGGAAGGCCCTCTCTCATTGTGGCCCATCAGACTTGAAGGCATTTCACTTCTCCACCACATTGCAATAAAAGAAACCAAGAAATAAAAACAGTCAGTCTGCATATTTCTAGCGTCTTTCAGTGTCCGAAGGACGTAGCCACAGAGTAAGTGGCAGACATACACACTGAGGATAGAACAGAGAAGACTCCTAGATGGTGTACGTGTTGGGAGGGGAAGTTGTTAGAAAGCCAGTTGGAAGTCTCCGCTTGGAGGGGAAGGTCATCTTTTCCCATTGTTAGCCAAATATTCTTTCCCATGCTGGAAACATCTCCAAGCTTGTGTTGGTGTCAGCAAGTTACCCAAGGGTTATCTGTCCATCCATTTCCATGGTAAATACTGTAACTATGGAAAAACAAAGCATTCCAGTTTGAGCAACATGATTAATTTCTCTCTGTTGATGATATTTTGCATAGTTTTAAAAGATAGTAGATCAACGAACTGAACATGCAAACAGGCAAATGTTATGTTGCCAGAATTGCCAAAGATCCAATACTTCGGATATGGGAACACCAACGAGTAGCTAAGTCTAAATGGGAGAATCTGAAAACAACAAGAAGAGCCCTGTACGCCTCGGTGGCTCAGTTGGTTGAGCGACTGCCTTCGGCTCAGGTCATGATCCTGGAGTCCCTGGATCGAGTCCCGCATCGGGCTCCCTGCTCGGCGAGGAGCCTGCTTCTCCCTCTAACCCTCCCCCCTCTCATGTACTCTCTCTCTCTCTCATTCTCGCTCTCTCAAATAAATAAATAAATCTTTAAAAAAAAAAAAAAAAAGAGCCCTGTACCAAGGAATCCCTCTCTGCTGGATTTCAGTGGGGCTGTATGGGTTTCCTGTTACTTCTTTGATCCTTTCAGTTTTTAGCTTAGCACAGATTCCCAGACTGGATCCTAATATTTTCTTAGCTACTTGCTTTTAACAGCCTGTCCATCAGCAACTCTGGCTTGTCCCCTTGACTCTGCCATTACAGACAATTCTCCCCTTGACTTTCCACTGTTGCTTCTCAGGTTCTATGGTGCTGCATAATCTAGTTGTGTGTATTGACGCGTATGATCTGATAAGGGGTCATCCATGCTCCACTTGACCTCAGTTTTTTAAAAGTGTTCTGAGCAAGTATAAACCCTGTTGTCTGTTTTTGGCCAATACTTCTGCTGGGCTGTGCGGGAATGGCCATATAATATGAGTAGCAAACTGAATGCTCCACGTCCATTAAGAATTTCACTTTCAAACAAGTAAAATTGGTACCAAAGACAATATGATGTATTTGGAAATAGGCATGACTATTTCCCTTGCTGTCTATATGTTTGATATTAATGCTAACTCAAACCTGGCAGTAAAATACTGGTAGTATCTTTATATTGTCAGCTGGCAGAAAAAGTGAATCTGGGATGGAGGAGGTAATTTTAGCCTATGGCCACCATGAGCTCCCTTAACAATGAGGTGCCTGTTCAGCAGGGAAGTGGAGGGAAGGCAGGGAGGGGGTGGAGCCCCCAGGTCCAAGGACCCAGAGCCAAGGGCTCTGGGTCCCTGCAGCTCCTCAGGGACCAGATATGCTGAATGCACTTGCCACTATGGCTGTGAGACCAGGCATATTTTCAGGGGGTGAGATGGAAGGGGCTTAGAAACTGTGCAGTATTTAATATAACTACTCTGACTCTGTCCTCTAGAATTTGATGCCCTGGATCAAACCTGATTCCCTGCTCTCCATTATGATTCTGGAGGAAAGATGGAACATTGATTGTCCTTAGGTCCCCTTCAGGGGAGGGAAGAGACATTCATGCCCCCTTTCTGTCATTAGGAGAAGCTGTCATTCCATCTAAGGACAAGACAACCCCCATATCAGTGTCTGTGCCAACACAACCTTGGTGCTGGAAGTGGAGTGAACGATGAGAACACAGATGTCTTAGAAATATGGGTTCGGGCGCCTGGGTGGCTCAGTCGTTAAGCGTCTGCCTTCGGCTCAGGTCATGATCCTGGGGTCCTGGGATCGAGCCCCGCATCGGGCTCCCTGCTCAGCGGGGAGCCTGCTTCTCCCTCTCCCACTCCCCCTGCTTGTGTTCCCTCTCTCGCTGTGTCTCTCTCTGTCAAATAAATAAATAAAATCTTAAAAAAAAAAAAAAGAAATATGGGTTCATTAATTTATTAGTGCCTGCACTCTCAGACTCAAACCTCACAACAAGTATGGCTTGTCTGAAATTTTAAGAGGAGAAAGGAAAGTGTTAGCTAATTAACTAGCTCGGGGCCTTCTAGGCACGTGCTCACTCATACTAGGTTACGGACTACGGCCAGATGTTATGCCACAGGCTTGGCTTAATTAGCTTTGGAATTGCAGTTAAATACAAATAGTAATTTAATTGTGAGCTCAATTAAATGAGTACATGAAATTGAGGTTACTAATAAAAGCTGCGAATTACTGATTAAAAAAAAAAAGATTAAGTTTAAGAGGCTCCGTGGGCAATGGAACAAAATCAAATCAAATTTGAGTTACACACCAGCTCAGACCTGCTCCACTCAGTCATCTTGATCTTATAATCATCAATAGTAAATCATGTTGACTACTCAAGTCAGGGTTTCAGATTCCAGGGCCCCCCTATATAAAAAGCATGGCTCCCCTGCATTATGAGGCTGAGGCAGAGAGGATGCATCTCTTTAATGAGAGACATCACACAAGACAAGCTCTCAAACTGTTCAGAGCAGCTGGAGGAAGAGAAAAGGGTCTATTACGTGTTAAGTTGTGTACTCCACCCCCACCCAGTCATATGTTAGAATCCTAAACCCTGGGACCTCGAGTGTGACTTTATTTGGAAATAGAGTCACTGCAGATGTAACTTAGTTAAGATGAGGCCATACTGGAGTAGAGTGGGCTCCTAATCTAATATGAATCTTGTCTTTATAAAAAGAATGCTATGTGCAGAAAACAAGGCGCATACAGAGGGAAGACAATGTGAAGGCACAGGGAGAACACCAGCTACCAAACAAGGAACCTCAAAGATTGTCAGCAAACCACCAGAATCTAGAAGAGAAGTTAGAACAGAACTTCCCTCACAGCCTTCAGAAGGAACCAACCCTGCCTGCACCTTGATCTCAGACTTCTGACTCCCAGAGTGCTGAGACATTACATTTCTGTTGTGTAAGCCACCCAGCCTGTGGCATTTTGTTACAGCAGCTCTAGCAAACTGATGCAGGGCCAACTCGAAAGGGTAGGAAAGCAGCCACGTCATTGGTAGGCTGTGCTCCTGTAACATGACCAGATTCCTTTCCTGTCGCCATCTCTCTCTCTCAGGTGGAGGGTAGAGTTTTGGGTTAGTGCTGAAAAGAGGGCACAAGGAATTTGTCAGTGTAGCATATTTGAGGTAATTCTTGAGGTTCCTTCCATGGTGACTCCCTGTACCCATTACTTGCCCCACCACTGGTGACATTGATGGCATTCTTTGTGCAGAAACCTCAGGGGAAGGGAGGATTAGCCAAGAGTAGAATCAAACTCTTGGCTCTCAGTTTCTGTACAAGAGCTGGAAGATTGGGGGAGGATTTTCTTTAGCTTGACCTTGATTATAAGGAGGAAAAGATCTATGGAACTTAGGACGTATAATTTATATACGTGGAGTGGGGAAGAGTGTGTGATGATGTAAGGACAGTTTTCCACACAGAAGAGAAGAATCTTTGCCAGCCAATGGTTGGGGCTCAGATGCTAGTGAGTTCCTGAAGAAGACATTCCACCCTGCTTTGGGCCCAGCACCTGATGATGGGAGAATGAAAGAAATCTCAGGAAAGTTGGGGGTGGGGGACCTAGAGTTGGGGCACAGCTTTGTCTCTGAATGCTGAGGGGCAACAGGACTTATGGGAAGGCCCTTGAACAATGGGGAGCAGCTTTGGTAGGGAAGAAATGGCTGTGTGGATCACTGATGTAGAAGGAGCCTGAGGCAGGCCCCACACATGTCTCCCATTCACCCTACCATGGAAAGGACACAAAAGTGTTCTGTTCCCCTGAGGGTGGTACAGAGATGCCAGGGGGATGGGCAGTGCCACACGTACACAGGTAGATCTAGGGTCACAGGAGTCACCTGGGGAGTGGGGGAGGGAAGCAATATGCAGATGCTTTAAGCAGGTTGCAGGAAGGAAAGTCTATCAGTTGGAAGTCAGAGTGGAGGGGTGGGCTGTGGTCACCTTGTAATGCTTGAATCCATTCTATAGCAAGTATATCCAGTCAACCTCTGATGTGTGAAGGAGGCCTATGAATGGGCAGAGAAAAGAGGTAAGAAATGGAGTAGAGACCCAGAGAGGGAAAGTATAAAAGATCCCCTTTCCCCTTCTCTGAAATGGGTACCATGTTGTCTTACTCCCCTTCCGTGTCTTTGCCCTCCTCAAGCATGCACATATGCACACATGACTGTGTAGAGTAGTGCGGTGGGCAGGGCTGGGGGACCATCTTATCTGAGATGGTTGTGTTGTGCTGCTTATAAAGAACCAGGCCATAGGCTCCACTAGAAGCTGTGCTGTGGACCACAGTGGACATACGCATGAACCCTTCTCCATCTCTCTTGTTCCTACCACACTTCAGCAGATGTGAGGAAGAGCTCCACGGCTCTGGCTGACTGGCTGTATGGCTGACTGGGCCCTGTGTTTTAACAACTAGGTCTTTCTGCTTTCCCAAATTGTGAAGGATTATTGTTTATGAGGCAGGAAAGGAATCTGGTCATGTTACAGGAGCACAGCCCACCAATGACGTGGCTGCTTTCCTACCCTTTCGAGTTGGCCCTGCATCAGTTTGCTAGAGCTGCTGTAACAAAATGCCACAGGCTGGGTGGCTTACACAACAGAAATGTAATGTCTCAGTGCTCTGGGGGTCAGAAGTCCGAGATGCCGTAAACCTGAGAAAGGTGAGGGATCCGTGAAATTATATTTTAAAAAATCCTTCTAATCTGCACCTTGTGTCTCTACCCTTTGTCCATGCTTCTCTTTCTCCTCTTACCAAAACAAATCACTGTGAGATGTGTGCACTTTTAACCTGAGATGCAGGTCTTATATAGTTCAACAAACGTTGAAGATCTGGTTCACAGAAATTGGATTGGAAATCAAATAAAATTTGCCGCAAATGATTACCGATGGTCTTACTAGTTTGCTTCTATAGGTATACTCTCTGCTCAAACCTCCACAGAGTTAGAGAAGACTTTCTTGTTAATAAGAATTTTTTCAGGTTTATCTACCAGTTGCAAAGCCTATATCCTAGACAAAGTATACCAGTAAATACAAATACATAAATATGGCTTGCCATATATATGCAACACTTAAGGTTAGTAATGCATTTTGAGTGGTTTAGTGAGAAGAGGTGGATAATGTTCCTATATTATTCTAAGTAGTATAATCCCTGGGAAATACCATTTTGAAACTGAATTATTAAGAGTTGCAATTGTCTTTTATCTCAAAGATGTTTTTGGCCAAGTGCTATTAAATGTATGGTCTGCTGAGTCCTCAAGTTGAGAAGCATGACTGGTAGTCATTTCTCCCACTCAAATGGATCCCCAAATCTGGTCCACTTCCCACTGGGGAAGTGGTTTTTATTGGAGCCCAGGGCTTTCAGAAGTATTCTCAGGAATGGTCAGCTCTTGACTAAAAGCTTTGAAAGAGTTATGCCAGTCCAATCCCACTATGCTTTGTCAACTCCTCAGAGCTTTCCCATTTCCAAATTAAAACTTAAGCAGTTCTTGGGGAGAAATCTGCCTCTGATGTTTAGAGAAAGAACACTCAAACAGACATACTGGGTGTTGATTAATTCAATTCAGTTAATATGTGCCAAGCGTTCGCTGAGTACAGTGGGGACCACAATGCTGACATGATACAGGTCCTACCACGTAGAATCTTATATTGGGGCAAAAAAGGGAAAGGGGGGTAGATACGTGAGAATTCTACAGAAAGAACTCAAAGTTCAGATTCTTATTGTCAAAAAAGGAACATAAGTGCAACGCTTTGAGGGCCAGTTGGCCTTGTGTTCATAACTGTCGAGGCTGGATGACGGGCATGTGGAGAAGAGCTTCATCATGCAGTTCTCTTTACTTTGAATCTATTTAATAATTTCCGTAAT
This sequence comes from Neomonachus schauinslandi, assembly GCF_002201575.2. NCBI lineage: Eukaryota > Metazoa > Chordata > Mammalia > Carnivora > Phocidae > Neomonachus > Neomonachus schauinslandi. The sequence goes on from NC_058410.1 coordinate 8,653,117, forward strand.
GAAAAGTTTTACAAAATACTCTGGGGTACATGGAAGAGTTTGCATATGTGTGGAAGATTGGGAAAATGGGTTCAAAGAAGAGGTGATAATTATGGGAAAGATTTGAAAGACAAGAAGGATCTCAACAGGTGGAAGTGGATATGAGTTTGTTTCTACCATTTCCCCAAGAACGTCACTCCTGTCTCCTAATCTCACAAACCAGGTTGTGTCGTTATTGTTGGAGTCTATGGTGGTCCTGCATACTTCGCTCTATCTGGCACGGTGCACTTAGCCCCACTGATACCGGTAGCCATAAATCCACCGGGGGAATCCAAGTGGTGACAGGTCTATTCTTGTGGTTCTGCCAGAAGCTCCCCCAGATTTTGCAGAGGCTGCATTTCCCTGGTGCTGCTGAATGGACATGGAAGCCAGCCCATCTGGCTATACATTAGCAAAAATTCCAACTCAACTCAAATTTTCAGTAGGTTGTTTTCCCTGAGCAAAGTTGCAGTTGAAGCCAGGTGTTCCAGTTTGACAGAAGAGGAAGCCCCCCTCATTCTGCTTGGGCTCCAACCTCCCATGCTCTACCATATTCTACATGGATGTCCTCTTCACGCTCTTCAGACTCTGACCCTCACTCCTGGCCACCACCATGCTGGGCTCTCTCACAACTTATGTGGATAACCTCCTTGTCCTGCTCTGGATCCTAGTACCCATGCTGGATCACTCCCACCCTGCATATATATATATATATATATATTCTCTTTACCTGCTTAGGTTCCAGTGCCCATGCTGGGCTTTCCTCTCAAGTGGAAATACTCTTCACCCCATTCATCTTGTGACATCTTGTGTTGGACCACCACCATCCATGAAGCTTTACTAATACCCATAGGATCTGACTCCCCACTTATGTGGATGCCATCCTCACTCGCTTTGGGCTCCGACTCCCTATACCAGGCCACTCCCACAAGATGACATCTTCCTCGTCCTCTTGAGCTGTGACATCTCACAAAGGGCCACAACTCAGGGGATGCCTCTTACATGCTTCACAGACTCTGAGACTCCACTTGGACCAGCTGTGGCTCCTCCATACACAGCATGCACGCCTACCTTGCTAAGCCTACCAGAGTGGCTCCCCAACTTAACTTTTCCGCAAAGAAGGGAAGAGAAAGGAAGGAGGGGCACAACAGTCTTGGGAGGTTATATTTTGTTCTTTTTTGAGGGGAGGGGTCAGAGTTACTGAAGTATAATTTGCATACATGAAAATTCACCCTTTTAGGTAAATAGTTCCAGAAATTTTTACAATTGGTGCCACAAATAAACAAATAAATATATCACCCCCTAAAACTCTTCATGCCCCTTTATAGTCAATGCTTATTAGTAATGCTTTCTTTTTCAAAACTTTTTAGTGATTGCCCTAGGATTAATAATATACATCTTTAATTTATCATTATGTACCTTCAAATAATATTATACCACTTCACATACATTTAAGAACCTTACAACAATAGACTTCTAATCCCTCTCTTTTATGTTTGGCACAGTGGTTGTCATATATTTTTGATTTTATTTATGGTACGAACTCAGCAGCCAAGCTTTGCCTGTATCTGTGGCAGACATTGATCAGAAGAGAGTCTTCTACCTTCAACCAGGAGTAGGTCTCTAATTATATTTGTAGAGAATTCCTGGGCCCTGGGTTCTTTCCTTCCCCTCTCCAGGAATCAAGGGCTTTTTGTGTGTGTGTTGGTGGTGTTCTATCTTTTCCACAGCAAAAACGTGTCTTTACCTGTGCCCTGGGGATGGCACGGTTTGCTTTCCTTTCTTGAGAAGCTCAAGGTGTTTATTCTGTGAGAAAAATGCCCAGGCAAGGGGCAAGGCTTCAAGCCTTTGTCATCACGACAGCGGCTCTACTTCCCAACATCTGTGCCACTAGGCGGCGCTCTCTTCGCCTCCTACCCTGCGCCTAAGCTTTCTTGTGGGCACCCAACAGAGGTCTGTGGAAAAGATCGTGTGAGTTAGTGCAAACTCCCCTCATATCTGGGACCTCCACGGAGTCTGTGCTGTCATGTTAGCCCACTGTTGGCCGTTAGAAGTTCTGTAAAACTATAGTTGGTTTCTTTTTACCTGCTTATGTGGCAACTCCCCCTTCCACCAATCTTTCATGCACGTGCTAGTCTGTGCATCCTGACTCTCCAGGGAAGCTTATCCCTCCTTGGATTTTGGGGCTACTTGATGGCCCCATGAGGTCAGCTCTCTGATGGGTTCAAGAAATGCTGTGATATTACTTTTTTTTTTCTCTGCATATGTCTCATTATTACAGTGGGTCAATACTCTTCTAGCTTTCTACCTCCTAGGTGGAAGTAGAAGCCCTAGAAGATTTTTAAAACTTGAAATGTTGGGGCACCTGGGTGGCTCAGTTGTTAAGCGTCTGCCTTCGGCTCAGGTCATGATCCCCGGGGCCTGGGATCAAGTACCACATCCGGCTCCCTGCTCAGCGGGGAGCCTGCTTCTCCCTCTCCCGCTCCCCCTGCTTATGTTCCTTCTCTTGCTGTGTCTTTCTCTGTCAAATAAATAAATAAAATCTTAAAAAAAAAAAAAACTTGACATGTTTTCCTTAAAGTTGTGTTTTTGAAGGCATAAAGTTACTATTAATTATATAATAATGAGGAAGGAATTTTTGAACCTATGACAAAAAGAATTACAATTAAACAAGAAGAAATAAGACTGTATACTCTAGAATTAATTTTCTAATGTGGGCTAATTCTGTAAAATCACATGCATGCATAAATGTATATAAACAATGACTGATGATCGTTGGTAAGCGATGCTTTTTTGTTAACTTTACTTTTAATTGATTTGTAATATATATTTAGAAATGCACGTCAGTGTAGAATTCAACAGACTATTTTTATTTTTTTTTTAAGATTTTTATTTATTTATTGAGAGAGATAGTGATAGAGAGAGAGCATGAGAGGGGGAGAGTCAGAGGGAGAGGCAGACTCCCCGCTGAGCAGGGAGCCCGATGCGGGACTCGATCCCGGGACTCCAGGATCATGACCTGAGCCGAAGGCAGTCGCTTAACCAACTGAGCCACCCAGGCGCCCTCAACAGACTATTTTTAAAGACACCTCTAACTTCTAAATATATCCTTGTGCTATTAGAAATTGACCATTGTTTTCCATGTGAAGTTCTCAGCTCCCACAATAACAAGTACCAAAGGAGAATGGAAATAATTATGTTGGAAATTGAGCAGAATCTGTAGTTTTGCATGACATCTTTTATTTCTCAACATATTTTCCCAAGTCCCAAAAACTTCTTGGATAAAGCTAAAACCTCTTGAGTATATTTTGCCAAAAATTGAATGAGAACAGGAGCTGCTACAGTTGAAAGCAAGGACTTGAATGAAACTCTCACATCCTTGCAAGAGAAAAAATTGCCCCTTTGGTTGGACCTAGGGAACATCAACTCCTGTCTCTTATCACCTCGCTGGTAGTAGGTTATGGAAAATTAGGATTTTTACTCTAAATCAGAGGAAAAAGTCCTCTGATTGACCTCTCATTTTTCCTCTTGGAACCAAATTCACCTTGGGAAGCCTCTATTTCAGACAAAGGATTCTCCTAATGATATTGACTCTGGAGAGAGGATTAGTCCTTTTTATGGAACCTGAGCTTCTTCCGCTGACTTTGAGTGTGTGGCTGACTTTGACTAAAATAAGAGACCTCTCTCTATATTCTTCACTGAGCAATTGCTCCCCTTCCATACTTCCTGGGAATCAATCGGTGTCCCCTAGAAACACATGACTCCCTGCTTATTAGATTGTGTTTTTCAGATCCCTGTGTCCGCCCTCTTCTTTGTGACGTGATTTCCATCAGACCACCGAGAAACATCAGCAGAAGATCTAACAGACCTGGCTTGACCCTATTTTCCAACAACAGTACAAGAATTGCTTGGGATTCCTGTGTTCCTTCAGAGAATTAGTCTGTGTCTAGGTTAGTTCATTTTTTGTGGATCCATCCAATATTTAATTTTCTCCCCTAACACCTTAAATAAGTTGTCCCTGATTTTCATCCTTCAGCAGTGCATTCATTCCCATATTGAGTAAGCCAAAATAAAGAATTTGAGGCCAGCTTCATTCTGGAGTCTAGGTTCTGATGGCGCTAGTAGGTAGAAAGGGCCAGAGCCTACAGAGAGGGTTTGCTTAACTGCCTGATTCTTCTGCGAGAAGCATTAAGCCAAACCACGCTTTGCTCCCCCAGTGGAGTAGGTCTGGGAGGCCATGGACTCCTACTATTGTCTCAGGGTAAACTGAGTCAAGAAGGATGAGGTTTCCCCGAATGCAAACATGATAGATAACTTGTGACCCCCCTGGCTTTCTCCTAGCCTGGAACCCAAACTCTCCAGGGACAAAGAGGCTTAGGTATCTGGGTAGGTCCCATGCTGGTTTTAAGGTGTGGTTCTGTCTTCAAGCATAGAAGTTGAAGGTCTGATAAAGAGTACCCAGTCCTCACAGGACATCCAAAATTGTCTGGCCTGACCTCAGCCCTTTACAAGAGTCATGCTGATGGGGGTGATTAATAGCCCTGATTTGAACCTTTGAAAGCCTCTAGAATAAAGCTAACCATAGTTAGGGATCTCTTTTAAGGCAGCTCTTTTCTCTGGCCCACTTATTTTTGGAAGATTGACTATCCTTGCTGATTCTGCCCCTCCTGGTCAGCCAGGCTGGCCTCTATATTCCTGGTCTATCAGCCTCTCCCAGACTGTGGACGAGCTCACCCAGCGATGGCCCTCGCTGGTCTGATGAGCTTTTCCAGATACTTTCAACCTAACATCCTTCTAAGTAGGTACCCTTCCACCGGTAAAGTGGCATTGAATCAACCTGAATGAGGAGATAAAAATTCATCTCCTTTTTCTGTAAGATCATGCTCAAGATTGTGAACACTGGTTTCTCTCTGAGTTAAAATATAATTTTTTCTTATTACAAAGCCATAATTGTTTATCATCCTATAAAGGGGGAATTATAGTTTATACTCTTGAAAATTACTAGGTGAAGCTATGCAAAATTGGGAGGTTTTCAGTAAGGCCCTCTTCAATTCCTCCTCTGGGCACCTTCGGACTCACTCTGCCCAAGCTCGTGTGTTCATGCCCAAGAACACGCTTGTGCAGCCGACATTAATGCCTTTTAAAACGACATTTACCTTGAGATTGTTTTTCTGCATCAGTACAATCAGCCATGAAGTAAAGAACTTTCTTCTAAGAAGTTTCCATTTAGTGAGTGAAACAAATAATTTGGCATTTGTTAACTGCTAGTCTGATTCCCGTGAGATCTACACACACAAACTCAAATGTCCTTCTTCTGAGTTCACATGATCTCTTTGCTCTGTATCGCCAACAAATAGGGATTTGTGTTAATGAACTTCTTAATCCTGGGCAAGTTCCTTGAATGGAGGAATGTAGGTATGGCTTTGGTTCACATGTTCTTAAGTAATTCATGAGCGCTCTTATTTCAGAAGTCCTGAAATGCTGAAGAACGTGGTCCTCCCCACAATCCTATGAGAAGGGGTTATTCCCTCTGTTCTGCACATGAGGAATTTGAGAGGCTCCAAGGAAATAAATAAAGCCTTGAAGGTGGGATAGCTGGGAAGTGGCAGCCACTGGGTTTGGTCCCTAGTTGGTGCCAGAACCCAAGTTTGTGTCCTCACCCCTGTCCTCCTCTGTAACCTCTGGTAACCAGCAGCACCCCCTCCAAACCTCACAGCCTGCCGTGTCTCTGTGCCATTAGAATGGGGTTGAACGTGGCAAATCTGGGGTTTGCCAGCCCCCACAGCACAGCTCACAAGGATAAATAACCACCCCCAACCGGGGCGCAGGAGTGTTGCAGGCAAGCACATCTGCCTAACTCCTCACAGAGCCGTGTTTCTCTCCCGAAGAGTGCGAGGTTTTCATAGTAACTATTAAGATGCCTTTCGGGAATCCAATATGCTTGACAAATGGTCCTGGCTTCAGGCCTCCCGACTTTCCACATGGCTGAGGTTGCTTAAACTGCAGTGACAATTTAGGGATTTGTCTTGTTCCAAGCCCCTACTCCCTTTTCCGCCCCCTTCCCCACCCCTCCCTTGGTTTCCAGTCCCTGGCTGAGGACCCAGCTGCAGGAATCCGCTGCCACCAAGCAAAACAGGGCATCTTGTTGGCATGTAACTGTGGGGAGAGGCCCAGGACTGTATGAGAGCTGAGGTGGAGACCCCTGAATGCCCTTCACTGAGGTGGGGGCTTGGCTGGCTTTCCCCACACCGTTTCCGACCCCGGCATTCTCTTTCCTGGGGAGTTCGGTTTACACAGGACTGCACATTGTTTAGCTTGGATGCGAAGATAAAAACAAGGCTTCCTTATGCCAACCCAGGATCTGCGGTACAGCTTTCTGTGAAGAGAGAAATCTATTTACCAAGGTTTGAGGCAAGAATGTGCCTTGAGGCTGAAGTGCAGATCCCCTAAGAGATGTTAGAAGGATTTCTTTCATTGCTAAATTTTACTTTGTTTTAAAAATCATGTACTTTTTTTGAAATTTCAGTTTTTAACGTGTACATGTAGGTAAAGCCCATCCTTTTTCAAGGTTTGAATATCCCTTCCCAAAGTCCCGATTCCCACACATTCTCCAGTCAAACCTCCTTTGCCTGCAGCTTGCATGAAGCACACTTTTTGTTACGGGAGGTTTTCAGAACTGCTGTTTTCCTGTGTGCAGTGTCCAAAGGCTAAAAGAGAAAGAAGTACATGTATTAAAACTTGAAAAAGGAAAGCAAATGTTTTCAAAGTCTTAAATATGGCTTAAATATGACCCGGATAAATATACCACAATGCACTCAGAGGTGTGCAAAATAAGCAACTGTATTAAGTGTCATAAAATTGCAAAGAGAACACTTTGGTAAATTGCCTGCAAGGTGGGCGCCATTGCCAGTGGGTGCCAAGAGCACCCCATCCTTGGGTCCACGTGCAGCTCCTCCCATCCAGAGGGAGAACCATTTTTCCTCCCCTGAACTTAGGCTGCTTGGAGGCTTGTTTCACCAACAGGTTGCTACCTCAGAGCCCAGACATCCAGAGGCCTCCCCGCTTTTGTTGTGCCCTCTTGGAAGCCAGCTGCCATGTTGGATACTCGGTGAGATCGCTGAATGGTGGGAGATACAGGGAAAGAGAGGTCACGTGGATGGGAGCTGAGCCCCCCTACTGACACCAGGGGAGGGACGACGAAGCATTGCTTTGAAGCAGGCACTGAGATGTTGTGCTTTTGAGCCCCTAAGTTTTGGGGTGGCTTGTCCTAGAGCAATAGACTACGAAAGCAACGTGGATGGCCACCTATGCAATACGAAGAAAGGAGGAAATACAATTAATTCTACCTGCATCGTCTGGAAGGGCCGCAAAGAGGCCACGGTGTGCACCGTGAGAGAGAAGGACCTCATGAAAAGTTGCTATCACCAAGCTTCCGACTCAGGAAGCAGACTCCCGTGTAGCGATAGTGAACGCTGAGGCGATGCTCAGTCCCTGCCAGGTGCTGTTCTCAGTGCTTTATGCACTAACTCGTCCCCGCCTCCCATAGTCCTCTGGGGTAGGTGTGTAGCTATCATCACCTGCATCTTACCAGTGGGTAAACTGAGGTGAGAAGGGGGTAAGTAGCGTGACAAGGAATCATCTCCAGGCCCTGCAGGACCAGTCTTAAGCTTTTTTAGTCTCTCTGCCTACAGCCGGGTTCAGGATGCCCCTCTGGCTTTGTCATGTAAATAGCCTTTGGCAGGTCACTTAGCTGCTCCAGGCCTAGCTTTCAAATCTATCAAAGCAGGGAGTTGGGTTAGATCAGAGGTTTTCAAATTGTGCCCCCTGGCGAGGGAGGGGCCCCTGGGACCCGGAGAACTAGGAGCTGGGTGTTTCAGCTTCCTCCCCTGCTTGGCCAGAGGCAGGTCTCCTGGTAGCAGGTTCCACGCTAGCAGCCCACCGAGGAGAGAGTTCTGCTGATGAAGACACCTTCGAAAACGGCCAGGTTCTGGAGTTCTGCAATTTGATTGGCTGCCCCTTCAGACCCCAGCAGCAGCCCCTCCTCTCAGCTGGCTGACTGCTGGACCCCGTCTGCATGTGGCCTCCCTTCCCCGCCCCACACCAGCCTGGCTGGTTCTAAAAGCTGCAGGGCCCAGTGACACAGTCAGATCACCGGGTTCGCATGTGATCCTTGCGCAACAGGGAAGGCATTACGGGGAAATGAGGGTCCCTTCCAAGAATCTGATCTTTACATTAGCATACCAAACCTTGGCTAGAGCGCAGGCCTATTATTCAGCATTTTGCTAAAAGGCTGCCTTCCCTGGGAGTGCAGCATAAGAAGGTCAAGAGCCTCCAATATCACGTTGGGTAGGGGTGGGCCGGATCCAGGGCTGAGGGGAGCCTGTGTGGCCCCACAGGGACCCAGTACTGGACCAGGACCGAGGAGAACCACATTCTTCATTTGGCTCTGACGCCGCATCATCATGGGGCTTCCAACAACTCACCTTTATAAGGTAAAGATAATCATATGTGCTTTTTCAACTTTATAGAATAATTATAAGGATTAAACGAGAAAAGGCAAACGTAAATATTGTCTATACTGTGTACAATGTCATTGTCACCTCTTAAATGGTAATCGCGTGGTACATAAGGAAAATTCATTTCTCCCATGAAGCGGCGGCCTTCTTTGTTTCCGGTTATTATTATATTTTTGGTAAGAGATGAAGCAGGGTAAGTTTAAAAATGTTCATCTCATTTCAATCTATTTTTTTTCTAGTACACTACTAATAAAAGCCAGCTCGGGCGCCTGGGTGGCTCAGTTGGTTAAGCGACTGCCTTCGGCCCAGGTTATGATCCTGGAGTCCTGGGATCGAGTGCCGCATCAGGCTCCCAGCTCAGCAGGGAGTCTGCTTCTCCCTCTGACCCTCCCCCCTTTCATGTGCTCTCTCTCTCTCTCTCTGAAATAAATAAATAAAATCTTAAAAAAAAAAAAAGCCAGCTCAAAGTTGTTTTGCTGCATAGAGAGAGGCAATATGTTTGACATCATCATCCTAAAACAAATGTTCAGTGTCCCTTGATCCACCTCTCCTTTCCAGTAAACTGATTTTGGCCAGTTCTCAGGAACAACCTGCCGCTTCAGGAGCCCCAGGGGGTGAGAAGGGGTTCAAAGCGTCTGCGTGGATCCTAGAGAAAGCCCCCAAGCCAACAATGGTGGCCGAGGCTGGCTGCCATAGAAGTGGACTATGTTTTATGGGTAAGAAGGTAACAAGGTGGTCCCCAGGCCCGTGGTAGGGACACGAAGACCGTGACTTAACCGGTAAGTCAGAAAGCGTCGGTCCGTTGTGTTCTCTGAGTCATTTTGCCGGAGGAGAAGGCCCGGGACCGCGAGGCCTGCATCTGCAGAGGCAAGAATGCTCGTCTGGGAGAAGACAAAGCTAAGGAAGTTTGTGTTGGAAGCTGGGGCTGGGACACGTGTTTCTTGGCTTAGAGCAGCACCCACAGAAGGGCGGTTACATTGACCAAACGCCTGTCGGAGCAGCAAAAGCCGGAGCCAAAGCCTGTTGCTTTGGGGTTCACCTCCCACCAAAACATGTTTTCCTATTGATTGAACGGAAACTCCGTGCGGCCTGGAGTTGGCAGGAGGGTTGTTTATCTGCTCCCATCACCGTTGTCTTAAGGGACCGGTGGCCGATGAGGACAGACCCTCTCCCCTGGACCCAGAGCACGTTTCAGGAGAGGCCACCAGGTAGCTGGTGCCCCAGGCTGGGGGGAGCTGAAGACACACCAGCAGACAATCTCTTCTTCTCACTTGCAGATCCTATTGCAGTGCCAGCTACATGGACCTTCTAGAACATTTCTGGTCTTCTTTTACCGTGCCCAGAAGCTTTTCTTTTTCTAGTTTGCGTTCTGAAATGCTTTACCTTGTTTTAAGGTGATGTCTAAATCTGGAAAGTTCAAAATGCTCCTGCCCCATTCTCTTTGCTGCCTCTCCGTACCCCACGCGTATACTTCCTCATCTTTACCACCACTCCGAGGGAGCCGCTGCCCCTGGAAACAATGTCCCCAGGGTGTGTTGAGAAATGGGGGAAACAGTGTGAGGACAGCAAGTGATAGTTAAGAACGGTGAGGTTTCCCCTTATGTCCTGTATTTTGCCCATTGCCTCGACACATTTTCAAATTTAGGAACTTTGTAAACATTGTCACAGACTGTTCAACACCCCTAGTTAAAAGTTTCGTTATTGGGATGAAGATGGGCCTTTGATTAGTTGAGAGCTCTCTCTGAAAATGCAACAGAGGCCATTGGAACAGCCCAATACCAGGCCGGCCTGAAGCTGGCAGGCTCTCGGCTTTGTTGCCATGGGGGCAGCTTCCCTAAGACACACCAGCTTCCTGGCGCTTATGAAGAGAAGCAGCAGCTGAAGAAGAGTCCTGGAGCCATTTAGCATGACATGAAAGCTTTGCCTGTGTGTTTACTTCAAGGCAGCTGCTAAAAATTACGTGCTGCGCTCAACAAACACCTCTGTGGGGCATACTGTGTGCCAGCACTTGGCTAAGAGTCCCCGCTTGAGAAGAGCAAGGCCAGGCACAGAGAGGCTTGTCCCCGCTTGAGAAGAGCAAGGCCAGGCACAGAGAGGCTTGTCCCCGCTTGAGAAGAGCAAGGCCAGGCACAGAGAGGCTTGTCCCCGCTTGAGAAGAGCAAGGCCAGGCACAGAGAGGCTTGTCCCTGCTTGAGAAGAGCAAGGCCAGGCACAGAGAGGCTGCAAACCTTGCCCAAGAGCAGAGCTGCTGAGTGGCCCAGCCAGCCGTGCCCACGGGCATGCGCTTCCCCAGGCCCCGAGATGTCTGCGAGCAAAGGCCCCGACTGGGACTCTCACTTTGCCAGAAGCACACCTATGGGAAAGCCTCTAAGGAGAATCAAAGTCAATGCCAAGCAGGGATAACCCGAGTTAGGTTTTTGTATTATGTATTAGTGACTATGACTTTCCAATCACCATCACAGGGGCGAGCAGCCAAAAAAGGCAGGTGAGCATCAATGCCTGAGGTGGGAGAGTGGACTCTTTACCTCTTTTTTTGGGGTAAAAGAAAGAAGAATTGGCAAAGTAGGGCCAGTGAAGGTTTGGTTTTATTACACCCTTAATTCTCAGCTGAAAGGCTTTCTTCAACTGTTTCCACTGTCAAATTGGATGTTATTTCTTTTTTCTTTTTCTTTTTTTTTTTTTTTTTAAGATTTATTTATTTATTTTAGAGAAAGATCATGAGCAGGAGGGGCAGAGGGAGAGACTCTCAAGCGGAGCCCGACTTGGGGCTCGATCTCAAGACCCTGAGATCATGACCTGAGCTGAAACCAAGAGTCGAAGGCTCAACGGCCTGTGCCACCCAGGAGCCCCAAATTGGATGTTCTTTCTTTGTTATTTCCCACTGCTCTTCTGTGGGGAAGGACAGTCTACGCTGGGTCCCAGGCTCTGTCTCTAATCCCGCATACTCTGAAGCTCAGTTATTAAGAGCATAGACATTTAGGATTTTATATCATCTTGGTCATTTGAGCCTTTACCGTTATGAAATTACCCTCTTATCTCTGATATTTTTTCTTCTAAAATGGACTTTGTTTGATACTAATACAACCAGCCTGGTTTTCTTCTGGTAAGTGTGAGCCTGGCATGCCTTCTTTTAGGCTTTTACTTACAATTTATTGGTGTCTTTATATTTAAACTGTGTTTCTTGTAGGCAGCAGGGAGTGTGGCCTTACTATTCTGTCCGTTCCCGCGACCTTGATCTCCCTGGACTTTAGCTCCCACCTCTTTACTCAGGCGGTCCTCCAGGCCCCACCGAGGTTCCCTTCCCTGCCCTGCATCCTGAAGACTCCCTCAGGGCCGCACACCGGGCAATCCTGGGCCTCACCTCATTTTTCCCTGTTTCTCGAGGATCACTGTCTTTCATTGCCCAATGCTCAGTGCCTTGAAAGCAATTGTTTTGCATATTTTTCAGTTCTTCCGTTGTTTGAGGTGGGAGGGCAAGTCTGTCCCTGTTTCCCCATCTTGTTGGAGGCGGAAGTCACCAACCCAGGAAGAGCCCTTCACTCTGGGGTGAGCAGAGGCTGAGCCCAGAGGGCAGAGGTTGAACCTGGGAGGAGTTTGATGAGTCCTCCACTAAACAGTTTTGAAGAACAGTGTGCTATTATTTTTGAAGCAAGTCCAAAGTATTTATAAATTGTATTTGACCACTTAGTTATTGGCTATTTTCATCTTAGACTTTATACGCTCTGTGATTCCCCTTTTCTGTGAAACATAAAGAAGATCTAAAATCATGGAAAATTAATTTTTTTTACAAACCCCAACAGACAAAATGATAAAGAAAACCTCAAGGGTGTTTGGCAAGCATGTGGATCAATCCAGAATGTATCTGTTTTCCCCTTACAATCAGGAGAAAATCTGCTCCATGTAGAGTTGCTGTCATACCTTACAACAGAACAAAATCCATTCTATAATTCTCAAGTGAGAGGACATAACTCTATTGGCAATTTTCCTTATACTTAAGGATTGTCTCCGTGTGGAAAAAAATGGAAAATTAAACCTTTCTGCAGGAATAGGAAAAACTAGATTTGCTGCAGATTCTCTCCTAGCTCTGTTAAAGAGGAATCAAAATGTTTCATGATGTCGTAAGGACCCCAGTGATCAGCACTTGCTGCTGCAGGAGTAGCAGGGTCCCTCTCGGAGACAAACCAGGGAGGGGCCGGGTTATAGACACTCAGCAGACCTTACAGAGGCCAGAGGGATACTCGCAGTGGGAGTAAATGGTGTGCCATTAGGAAGATCAGGGAAGGAGCCCAGGAAATTGGGAACGAGGAGCATCTACATTGGAAGAAGTGACAGAAAGCAGAAAAGCAAGGACTCTGAGCTGTCGGAGAAGGCCTGAGCATGTTGCTGGCAGTGAGATCCGGACCGCCAGTCAAACTCACTCCAATTTCCTTTGTTGTTAGAAGTTAGACATGTAAACATGGTGTCTCTAAGGGTGTTTTAACTGCTCAGAACATTTGTTTGATTTAACGAGGCACCAGGTCCCAACCATCCTCCAGCTCAGCCATCTGCAGGGCATGATTCTCATACCACCTGATTCTGGATCATTCCTTTCAAATCCAGACAGAAGAGAAAAGATCAAGCAGTGGGTGGGGCCTCAGGGAGGTCTTCATATGGAGGGAACACTTCCTGTTGTCCAGTTGTTTATCAATATCCAAGACAACCTTCCTTCCCTGCCCCACAAAATGCGTCTAGGACTGGACATCTGCAGATCTAGATGTATATGGAACAGAGTTTTGGAAGGATGCTTTATCTTTGACTCTAAAAAGAAAGCATGGGTGACTAGAACATTAAAACGATCACAAGGAATTTTTAAAAAGATGCTGTTTAGGGTATATTTTCGATTGCATTAGACTCTTAGATAAATGTCTTGGTCTTCATATCCCTTAAGATCCCCTGGCAAAGCAGCGTCTGTCTCCATCCCTCTGCAAGGGTGGCTGGTTCCCTGAGCTGCTCTCTGCTGGGCAGTTCTGAAACAAAGCCAGACACACTTTGCCACAGCTCAGCTCACACTTTGTCTCCTCCATCCTGCTTTGACTGTGTCTGTAGAAGTGGTTCCATCCACTAGTGACCACCCTATCAAGACCAACCGTAACAGCACCCCCAAAGGCTCTCAGCAGAAGCAACGCCCCAGCAAGTCACCCTGAACGTTGGGCCAGAGTCGTGCCTAATAATTTAGCTCATTTAGTGGAATGAAGAAGCTGAGTGCATATCATTATACCCTGAGACTGCTCATGACGGATCCTTCTCCCTAAGTGATACCGTTTTGTAGTCCTCATTGCTACCAGCTCAGGATTCATTTCTTGGAATATTCCGGAGATGACCTGAAGTTCCCTCATAGTAGGAATGACGCCAGAGGAAAGACAATGAAATTTCTAAAATTAGTAATAAACACCTAAAGTGGGTAACTTGAAGACCTAAAATAAAAGCTTGACTCATGTGATTCCCAACTTTGCAACAACATTCCCAAACTTGCAACATACTTTCAGGGAATCACTGCGGCTGTGCCCAGATGTATTGTTAGTATCCACTGAATCAGAAATGTGGCAATGTTGGGGCGCCTGGGTGGCTCAGTTGGTTAAGCGGCTGCCTTCAGCTCAGGTCATGATCCTGGAGTCCCGGGATCGAGTTCCGCATCGGGCTCTCTGCTCGGCGGGGAGTCTGCTTCTCCCTCTGACCCTCCTCCCTCTCATGCTCTCTGTCTCTCACTCTCTCTCTCTCAAATAAATAAATAAAATCTTAAAAAAAAAAAAAAAGAAATGGGGCAATGTTAAAAAGCAATACTTTTATTCATTTATTTATTTGTTTATTTAATTTATTTAAAAGCAATAGTTTTAAACTAATTTATAGTTTGCTAATTCTAACAGCATCTACATGCATTTGAAAAATATTATATGCTGCCTTTATTGTCTACCTGACTTTATGAACCCCTTGCCCTTTGCCCAGAGTTTGGGGCTCACCAGTCCATTTGGTACAATATCAATGATACTACAAGGTTAATTCTAGGAGGAAGGGAAGCCACTGGGGTTCAATTAGCTCTTGTTTCTTTAATCAGTGGTCCTCTTACTTAGGTTAGCTCTCAAAAGGAAATGATTTCAGAGATGCATGCTTTCATCTTTGATAACCAGATTATCTTGGTTGAGCTTGACCTGAGAGTCCTAAAAACGTTCTCTTGAATCAAAGATAGCAAGGGAATCCTAGTTCTTTCAGCAGTTTGGTTTCCAGACAAAGTATGAATGGAGATTATGTTCCTAGGAGGAATCCATTTGTTCCAAATCTGAGCTGTTCCAAGTTTGTGTTTGTCTAGACAACGCTAGGCTCTTTTACAGGTGGTACCATCCATAGTTGTATGTGTGAATTGCTCTTATGAAATAAGCTTTGCCATTTATTTAAATGCTTTTTTATTTTTTAAATTTTTAAAAAGATTTTATTTATTTATTGGTCAGAGAGAGAGAGAGAGAGCACAAGCAGGAGGAGTGGCAGGCAGAGGGAGAAGCAGACTCCCTGCTGAGCAGAGAGCCTGATGCGGGACTCGATCCCAGGACCCTGGGATCATGACCAGAGCTGAAGGCAGAAGCTTAACTGACTGAGCCTCCCAGGTGTCCCTAAATGCTTTTTTAAAAGCTAAGACATTTGTTTCACTTTTTAAATTTCCATAACTTGTATTTGAGTAAGAAAACATATTTCACATAAAGCACCATTTTTCAAAGATCTGAACATATATAATTATGAAAGAGTCCCAGCACACTTTTTTTGTTGGTCTGTTTTATGGGTCTTAATAAAATAGCTGGTTTGCATTAAACTGCTGTAGACACAGCGGACAGGTAAGGAACCTTCCTACAGAGCCCGGGACAGGAGCCAGGGCGACCTATGTACGTTTGATGTTGAAGCTACACACGTGGCCGGGCCATCTGTACCACTTCCTCTGAGACCGAAGAGGCCACCACGATGGCGTTGGGCCCTTTCGCCTGGAGAGCACCCTGACCTGGTCTCGGGGTGAGTTCTCAGGCAGTAGGGACTCTCAGTGGGCGTTAAGTAGACATGATCTCCTTGGGAGCACAATGAAGAATGTCTGTTGGGGAGAAAAATATATAAATATGTTTTTTTCTCTCTCTGAGCATTATTTGCAAGGAGTGAGGAAGAAGTTGTAGATGACTGAGGGTAGGAACAAAGAGAATCTAGAATGGAGGGGCCTGAGAGCAGAATGAAAGGAAGCTAGACAGAGAGGAGGGAGGAAGCAAGCAGAGGGGATGCCTAGTGCAGCACCAGCTCCCGTGGAAAGAGGAGCCTCCTGAGCCACCTAAGTTCTGCGGGAGACATGGGGTCGTGGGCGTGACAGGATAGCACTTGGACCCCAGCGCCCGAGCACGGCCAGAGCAGGAGGAGGGGGGTGCCCATGCTCGCATGCCACGGGGTTGCACAGGAGCCACGCACCCCATGGCGGGGATTCCCTGAGCTGCCGTGGGAGAGCTGCCGAGCCCAGCAGAGACGTGCCTGCAAAGGCCACGTCAGGAAAGGCCAGGAAGCTGAACACAACTGCATTGTCCCTAAAGAGCAGTCAGCTGTCTCGCAGCTGCCCACTCCCATAGCGGCCTCTGGAGGGCACTATAGGGCCAGGAGGGGGGAGTAAAAAGCCACCGTCACTAGATTAGGAATGGAATAGGACTCTCTTTTGCCACAGGTCACAAAAGCCTAGGATGCTCTGTTTGGCGCGGCAAACCCACGCCTGTGGCCCCGCTGGGACCGTCACCTGCTCTGTCCTATTTCTCTGGGGAGCATCAGGGAGGAAGCAACTCAGAGCTGGCAGGAAAATGCAAGCCTGCTTTTATTATTTCTGTCCTGAAATAGGTCATCATGTCTTCCCTTTCTTGCTGCCTTGGCCCCATGAGCCCTGTGCTGCTGGCAAAGCCCTCTGAGGCAGGGGCACCCCGACACGAATACAGGGTCCTGTGTTTTGTCTGCTCCGACAGGACCCCAGGAGTGCTGCTTTATGAATATCTTCAGGCTCCCTGCAGGCACAGAGGTGCAATGCTTGCCCACACGAGAGCCACCAGGTATACCTGTTTCCTTCCTTGCTCTCTGACCAGGCAGGAGATTGCTTCTGCACATAGAACCATCTGTAATCTCTGCTGCTGGAAAGTTCCTTCGGTGATTAAGGGCGTCTTTCCTTTAGAAACCATCCCCACCCTTCCCGTTCCCAGTATTGCACATGCGTCTTCGCCCTTCCTGGCCCCCCAGTGTCCTCCTCTGGTTAATTTCCCGGCTGTTGGCTGAGGTGCAGCCTCCCGCCTTTGTTTTTGTTTTTTTAATTTTATTTTATTTTATTATGTTATGTTACTCACCATACAATACATCATTAGTTTTTGATGTAGTGATGCACGATTCATTGTTTTTGTATAACACCCAGTGCTCCGTGCAGTATGTGCCCTCCTTAATACCCATCATGGGGCTAACTCATCCCCCCACCCCCCTCCCCTCTAAAACCCTCAGATTGTTTCTCAGAGTCCATAGTCTCTCATGGTTCATCTCTCCCTCCGATTTCCCCCCCTTCATTTTTCCCTTCCTTCTCCTAATGTCCTCCATGCTATTCCTTATGTTCCACAAATAAGTGAAACCATATGATAAGTGACTTTCTCTGCTTGACTTATTTCACTGAGCATCATCTCCTCCAGTCCCATCCATGTGGATGTAAAAGTTGGGTATTCATCCTTTCTGATGGCTGAATAATATTCCATCATATATATGGACCACATCTTCTTTATCCATTCATCTGTTGAAGGGCATCTTAGCTCTTTCCACAGTTTGGCTATTGTAGACATTGCTGCTATGAACACTGGGGTGCATGTGGCCCTTCTTTTCACTACATCTGTGTCTTTGGGGTAAATACCCAGGAGTGCAATTGCTGGGTCATAGGGTAGCTCTATTTTTAATTTTTTGAGGCACCTCCACACTGTTTTCCAAAGTGGCTGTACCAATTACATTCCCATCAACAGTGTAAGAGGGATCCCCTTTCTCCACAACCTCTCCTACATTTGTTTCTTTCCCTGTCCATTTTTGCCATTCTAACTGGTATAAGGTGGTATCTTAATGTGGTTTTGATTTGAATTTCCCTGATGGCCAATGATGATGAACATTTTTTCATGTGTCTGTTAGCCATTTGTATGTCTTCCTCAGAGAAGTGCCTTTTCATGTCTTCTGCCCATTTTTTGACTTGATTATTTGTTTTTTCAGTGTTGAGTTTGAGAAGTTCTTTATAGATCTTGGATACCAGCTCTTTATCTGTAGTGTCATTTGCAAATACCTTCTCCCATTCTGTGGGTTGCCTCTTTGTTTTATTGACTGTTTCCTTTGCTGTGCAGAAGCTTTTTATCTTCATGAAGTCCCCAAAGTTCATTTTTGCTTTAGTTTCACTAGCCTTTGGAGATGTATCTTGAAAGAAGTTGCTGTGGGCGATGTCAAAGAGGTTACTGCCTATGTTCTCCTCTAGGATTTTGATGGATTCTTGTCTCACATTGAGGTCTTTCATCCATTTTGAGTTTATCTTTGTGTATGGTGTTAGAGATTGGTCGAGTTTCATTCTTCTGTATGTGGCTGTCCAATTTTCCCAGCACCATTTATTGAAGAGGCCGTCTTTTTTCCATTGCATATTTTTTCCTGCTTTGTTGAAGATTATTTGACCATAGAGTTGAGGGTCCATATCTGGGTTCTCTATTCTGTTCCATTGGTCTCTATGTCTGTTTTTGTGCCAGTACCAGGCTGTCTTAGTGCTCATGGCTTTGTAACATAGCTTGAAATCAGGCAGCGTGATGCCCCCAGCTATGTTTTTCTTTTTCAACATTTCTTTGGCGATTGGGGGTCTTTTCTGATTCCATACAAATTTTAGGATTGTTTGTTCTAGCACTTTGAAAAAAGTCATTGGAATTTTGATCAAGATGGCATTGAAGGTATAGAATGCTCTGGGTAGCACAGACATTTTAACAATGTTTATTCTTCAATCCATGAGCATGGAATGTTTTTCCATCTTTTTGTGTCTTCTTCAATTTCTTTCATGAGTGTTCTGTAGTTCCTAGAGTACAGATCCTTTATCTCTTTGGTTAGGTTTATTCCGACGTAGCTTATGGTTTGAACATGAGCTCTGGGCTTTCCTTCCCCGTGTCACAGTCAGCCAGCAGCCAGCGAGGCCAGCTAGTGAACAGGGTGATGGAAATTCAGCTGACGAGTGGAGGAGTGCCAGTATAAACTTCCCTTTTCTCACCACAATTTTATAGGACTTTGCAAAGATGCACATCAGCACTTTTGCAAGCTGGGCTTCCTTCTGAAAAGAATCAAGCCTGTCAAAGCTCTAAACTTTTATGCTGTTATTTTTAATGGTTTGATCAATTACCCAGCACATTATGTTCCTGTAACATTATCCTATGCCATAAGAAGAGGGTTTGAATTCCAGAGTTCCAGAAAAGTCTGTTGGCCACATCAACCAGAGTTTTATGTAACCCACCTCCTGCTCAGGGACTCATTAATTACATTTTCTCTTACATTCTCAGATACCGACCTCCTTTTATCCTGACATCTCATTACCATTTCTTTAGTACATGGGAGTAGAGTACATTTAAGGTCTGACTATACAAGGCAGCATTCCCATAAACCGCCTTTCTAGTCTTTGTTCATAAATGAACCTCCAGCAGGGAGGGCTGGCTTGCTTCGGCTGACAGATTCCATGGGATAGAACTGAAGTAAGGAAGTGTTAGCAAAGCAACAACTCTAGCTAAAAACGCAAGAAGTTCTAGCAAATTCCAAAAATACTTTATAGGTTCTTGATTGCATTATGTCCTCTTTGGCAAAGGAAGCTTCCTGTGCACTTACTTCACATTTCTGCACTTCACAGATGAAAACTCAGACTCTCAAGTGGGAAAGTCAGCTTCATTGTCTTGACCTTAACCCTTCAAAGTAGATCAAACAATAGTGGGTGGCTAGAACCCATTTCACAATCGATCATGGGGATTTCTTTAAATTACAGAGTTTTCTCATTTAACATGCCAAAACAGAAACTTGGCAAAAAAAAAATTATTTCAACTTAGATATATGACTGGTCTTATACAATATGAGCTCTTCAAGGGCAAACCTGATGTGTAATTATCTTGTTGTGTGGACACCTCAAAAAGTACATTTTGTAACTGAATGGAACCTAACACTAAAGGCTGGACAATCTCCCAGATCCCAAGAGGCCACGGCATTCCTCGCCCCTGGCCTTGGCTTATACTGCTGCCTTCCCGCGCACCCCACCTGCCAGAGCAACGCCTGCTATCTTTCAAGACGCACCTTTTCCAAAAGTCTTCCTTGAGCCCCTGCCATCCCCTTCCATAGAGTAGATGTGATCATCCTGATTATTGAATCCCCCTGCATCCTGTGCAATCCTGATACCATCACATACCTAACACCATATTGCACTAATAACTCTGCCTGTGCGTTCCACTTTCCCAACCAGGGGTTCTCAATCTCTCTACTACTGACTTTGTGGGCCACATAATTCTTTGCTGTGGGGGTTGTCCTGTGTATTGTGGGATTTTTTTTTTTTTTGAGAGATAGATAGAGCAGAGTTGGGGGGCAGGGACAGAGGGAAAGAGAGAATCTTAAGCAGGTTCCACACCCAGTGCGGAGCTTGGCATGGCACTTGATCTCACGACCCTGAGACCATGACCTGAGCCAAAACTGAGTCGGACGCTTAAGCAACTGAGGCACCCAGGTGCCCCTATTGTGGGATATTTAACATCATTGCTAGCCTCTACCCTGTAGATGCTACTAGAACCCTCACCCCTAGTAGTGACAACCAAAACTGTTGTCAGGCACATGTCTCTCGGGAGGCAAAATCACCCCCGTTGAGAATCACTGTCCTAGACTCTAAGGTCAGGAGGTGATGACATTTTATTTATCTTTAAATCCCTTGCATCTAGCATAATCCACGCTCTATGGTGTCATTTGGTCAGTATTCGTTGAATTTTGAGAATCAAGCGGAACAATATGAACACTCAACAAATTTCTACTACTTTTCTACTACTCTCTGCTGCTGCTATTATCCGGAGCAATCACCCAATCTCAGCTATAGGTAGTGACGGTGACGCCTACTCTGTTAACTATGGTGAGGATTAACTGTATGATGCAGGTGTTTAGCACCTGTGGTGTGCAGTATTGGTTGACTCTGAATGTGGGCTGGCCTCTGAGATGGGTCATGATCATTGAACCCTGGACTCCTGCCCACAGGTTTGACCCAGACTTCTTTTTATTTATTTATTTATTTATTTTTTGACAGAGAGATAGAGAGCACAAGTAGGCAGAGTGGCAGGCAGAGGGAGAGGAAGAAGGAGGCTCTCCACCGAGCAGGGAGCCAGACATGAGGCTCGATCCCAGGACCCCAGGATCATGACCTGACCCAAAGGCAGCTGCGCAACCAACTGAGCCACCCAGGCGCCCCTGACCCAGACTTCTACTGGCCCTGTGTGTATCACACTAAAGAGAGCCGATTGAAAAGTAGTACCCAGTTCTGTGCAACAATTGAGTTGGAGGCCTTGTACCATGCAAAACAACCAGACTGGCTGATATTTTCAGTATCTGACTGCCTTGGTGCTATGTGAACATTGCCCATGACAGAATTTAGTTAAGTACTACCTAATGAAAACTGATGACCTAACTGACTATTGCCACATTATAAAATTTCCACCACAAAAACTCCGCACTAACTGTTCTTCTCTGAGATCCAGGTTAATGTAAGACAGACGATGAGTTGAGCCAGGCTCTCAGCCTGGGCAGTATCAGTCTCCAGCAGACATCTGTGGCCCCTATTGAGCCGTAAAGTGACAAGCGATGCCTAGTCAGAGGTGTCACCTTGACACAAGTTTACATAGTTTGTACCTTTCTCCACCTTGCAACCTCCACTCCTAATGCTTATCTCCTTCCCCTAATCATCACAGCAACATACATCCCACAATAAGGAGTATGGCATTGGCAGAGAGCAGGAAAGCTATCCATAAATTGGACTTTCACCCCCAAGAGCATTCTCCACACTTGACTGCTCATTTCTTTGGCCATTTATTTATTCATCCCCCCATCTATCCATTCGCTTATGTGTCCATTCAGCAGACGTTTATTCAATAACTATGGCGTGCCCAGCGCTGCGCCCACCCTGGCATGCCACGGTGAGTAAGGATGATGTCGTCCCTGCTCTCTAGACTTTTGGATGAGTGGGAAAGACAGATAATAACAAATAACCATGCAAATAAAGGTACAATCAGCACTGCAAACAATTCTACCTCGAGGTCAGGGAAGGCTTCCCTGAGGAAGCAACGTTGAAGCTACACTCTGAAGGAGAGGTAGGAGCTCACTAGGCAAAGTGTCAGAACGACATAGTCGGCTTAGAAAACATGCTTATTTCTAGGAGCTGCTTTTAGCAATTCCAATTCAGAAGGTTTGAGGTGGGCCCAGAGAGGGTATTCCCTAAAAGCGTGCTTGGGAGCTGCCTTAGTCTGTACAACCCTTCCAGGAAGCAGGGCTGTGACCAACAAAGACTCAGCGCATTGACAAGGTGATATACCATGCTACCATGCTTGACAGCTGGACACACATCAGTGTGGAGACCAGATGAAGAAAATGCAGGTTAGAATAAGCCTGATACATCCTCCAGGTCCAAGACCTCTCTTCCTAAGTGAAGAGTCCAACATATTCTGACTCTCTTTGACTCTTCCCCTTTTAAAGACAGTTCCCATTTCAAAAAACAATTTTAGGGAGGCACATGTCACACCACGGCATGAACACCATGCTCATCACCTCTAGCTCAGGTGAGCATCGCTGACGTTGGCTTCCAGTCCTGTTGGGTGCTGGCCAAGCTTATTTATCCTTTTGTTCTTTTTGCTGCTTTCAAGTATCTGTGTGAGGCCCAGGATCCCGTGTAAGGGAGCCAGTTTCTTTAGAACCCTCGTGCTTGGAAAATGTGTTTTGAAATTTACCCCAGAAAGGGTACCCGGGGTCCTCTTTAGATATTTATGAGTGAGCAATCAAAAAGCAGGATTTTGTTAAATGATTTAATTTGTCTTTTTTTCCTTGTGTGATTCCGAGTTCAAATCCGGCAGGACTGAATCCATAAATAATATGGTGTAAGTAACCCATAAAGGTTCTCCAGCACTCTTCCAACCAGGCCAAGGCCTGAGCAGCTCTAGACCCTAGAAGGCAAGAACCCAATCACCAGACCCCTGTTTTGCTATGATTACAGCCAAAGATTCTGCTTCTCTTTATACTTAATTTTTTTTACTCTTACATGTATTTGTATTTAAATTTAAAGATTTAAAGAAGGTGGTCAAACACTAAGTTTCAGAGGCCCTAACTCTGACCTTAATGCTTCAATGAAGTGCAGGATCCAGTAAGTCTGTTTTATGGCATTATGATAAATATGGCCATTGGAAAGTCTTTTACTGTGTTACTGAACTGGCGCCAAGAAGAAAATGTCAAAATACTAAAAACGGACTGAAGTTAACAATCTGGCCTCCAAGTCCACTGGAAGTTTATTCGTTCTTCTCATTTTATATACACAGAGGTGATCTCACACTGTCACGTGGTAGTGGGAGCAAAGTAATATGAAAACAACCAGATGGGCTGCACAGAAGGTCCAAAACCAGGACCTCGTGAGTGTGTGATAAAGCAAATGGCCGTGAATGGCGTTAAGGGCTGACTATGTGCTCCATCTCCTCAAATTTTTCCCTGAGATAAACGATTTCCAGGTTTTGTTATTTTTATCAATTCCCAGTAAAACTGCTTGAATCACATCTAGCTGATTTAGGTTCCTTAACATGTGTAGAGCTGGAAGAATAGCCAAAGAAACTCTTGTCAAGGAGTTTTCAAACTTTGTTCTTCAAATTGCTAATGTACCTTGCAGATATTCCAGGGCCCTCCAGAAGACTGAGCTGGAGGCTGAGGGGAAGCTAATGGGAGTCAGGGCCCAGGCTCCAAGCCTCAACCCCAACAAGAAACATTGCATTTTTATTTGTTACTTATATTAGGGTACTGAATTCAGATCATTTTGAAAAAATGCTTTAAAAATATTGTACTCCCTAACCCCCATTGTGAAGCTCAAATGTACAGAAGGGTTGAGAATTGCCTATGATTATACAGTTAATTAGTGGCAAAGCACAATGGAATCTTACTCTTCTGAGTCTCAGTACACTTTGCAGATTTTGAAATTTCAATCTCAGTTTCAGATTTCAAAACTCTCTGATTAAGCTCTCAGATGCTTCTTTGCAGTAGTGTATGATTCTATGCTATGAGTCAACTGGAAAAAATTCAGTAAAGATTCATGTTGTTTTAATTCATACTCAACCGACAAATCCTTGTAATTACCAAGCTACTTTATTTTCTTAAGCACAAAGCCTGTAGGCCCAGACCCAGATGAAATTCTCCAATTTGGAATCCATCTGAGCTTTTATATAATTTATTTCAGGGATGGATAAAGGTTTAGTTAACATACCAATACTGATCAATTGGTAGTGACTGAATGAGAAAGATCCTGGGGATACCATTGACTACAGAGAACAATGCAGCAATGATTGGCAATGTCTGCCATGGACATGGGAGGGGAGTGTGGTATGATTACCTTATCGATGACATTGCCACCTCTCCTAAGAACCATGCTCTGGCTTATAAACTATCTTGAAATTGTCTCCTTTTCCCAATTAGACTATGAGTTTTCAAATTTAGGGACTGTGATAGAAATTCCTAACAAATTGCTATATATAAATGTAGGTGCATCACACATAATGTGATGGAACTGAACTACGTTGAATTGAATCAAATCAAATTGAATCAAATTGAATTAAATGGTTTATTTCCAAAGGACATCAAAGTGAGGAATGCACATCTATCTATGCAGAGACCAAAAAGATATTATCATCAATACTTAGAAGTCAAAACATTCTAGGGCGCCTGGGTGGCTCAGTTGGGTAAGCGACTGCCTTCGGCTCAGGTCATGATCCTGGAGTCCTGGGATCGAGTCCCGCATCGGGCTCCCTGCTCGGCGGGGAGTTTGCTCCTCCCTCTGACCCTCCCCCCTCTCATGTGCTCTCTCTCATTCTCTCTCTCTCAAATAAATAAATAAAATCTTTAAAAAAAAAAAAAAAGAAGTCAAAACATTCTATATTTCATTTAAGAATATCTCCCAATAAGTAAATTTAAATTGGCACAAGGTTTCCAAAATTTTTTTTGTCTGGAGGGTATCAAAGCACAGGGTCTTGGAACAAAATTAAATCCAAACAAAATTAAATGTATTTATAATTGTGCTCTCCTTGGCTGCTGAATTACCTGTAGTCATGAAAAATGGCAATGCAAATAATGGAAAATTGATTCTCGGACAGTTTTTAAAGAATGATTAGAAATAGGAATGAATTAGATCACAGAAGGAAGCCAATTTCACAGAGATCTGCAAGCATCATGAGGATAGGATGTTCTTTCCCGTGATATCATTTTTGAGCAAACTCTCCCTTCCCATAGAGCTTTGCTCTCAGCTCTCCTCAGAAGCTTCCTTTTCTCAGTGCAAAGCAGAGAGTAGAGTGTGTCTGAGTCAGTTCAGGCTGTTATAACAACATACCATAGACTGGTGGCTTAAACGACATTTATTTCTCACAGTCCTGGATGTTGAAAGTGTGAGATGCAGGGTCAGGTTCTGGCGAGATCTCTCTTTCTGGCTTGGAGGCAGACATTTTCTGGATGTGTCCTCACGTGGCAGGGGAAAGAGAGAACAAGCTCCCTGGCATCTCTTCCTACGAGCACTCCACCCGCATGACCTAATCACCTCCCAAGTGTCCCACCTCCTGATACCATCCCACTGGATTAGGGTTTCAACACGCGAATTCTGGAGGGACACAAACGTTCAGTCGATGCGTAGTGTGGGAAGGGGGGTGCATCCAAGGCATCGAAAGCGTCTTCCTGTGCCGCCTTCTGCCTCATCAGTGACAGGCTGAGTAGTATATGAATCTATGCTCTGAGTCGACTGGAAAAAATTCAGGAAAGTTTATTTTTACTTGCAGATGTGTTAAATGGGCTTTGCTGGTCTTCAACATGGGTTTCAAATACAGAATATCTCTAGGAAGAAATCTTATTTGTACCTAACAGATACAAATTTTAGCCCAGTGTGTGAACAAAAGCATAGTTTTAAGCCTTGCTGCACCGACTCCAGTGGGTGGCAAAAACTGAATCTCAATTCATTAGGTACCCCCTCCCCTTTCTCTGGGGTTGTAGCTAGGTTCTATGGGATGTACATTGAAGCAAGCCACCATACATGTGGGAGTGTGACAGAGGACATGCTAGTCTCGATAGGTGCTAATGCAGACACTGTCCAAGCGAGTGTTTGCTGAGATAGCCATCTTCCCATTGGGTCTGTGGAGATCAACCCATGTAGGTCCCACTCATCTGACCCATTGTAGACCCAGGAGCTCAGTTGTCATTTCTATCCATCACTCTGGGGCACTGGGATTATTCTGTTCCTGGCTTGGAAACCTTGATGAGACTTGCTCTGTCTGCCGGGATTTGCTGATCCCTTCCCAAAGTCTAGCCACTTGAGCAGGACTCTTGTAGGGCCCGCACATAGATCCCCCCTCAGAGTCTTCTGATCTACCCCAGGCTTTGTTGCCTTGCCAGGAAGCAGGGTGTAGAACCACTGTCCCGGCAAAGGAGGAAGAAAACCAGCCATATTCTTCAAAGCTCCTGTCCCCAGTGTCTTAGTCATGCTTGAACTCTAATTCGCAGTAGAGATGCTGGAAGCACAAAGCCAGAAAAGAGTATGGGCTCCATGATTCCGAGTTTGATCATTAGAACCAAGATCTGTGTCAGGCACATAGCTCAATAAGTATCTATGGAATGAGTTCATACCTGAATAAACAAGTCAATATCTGCTCTCCACACCACCACACCCTCCTGAAACGATGAACACAAAAGCACCAGCCATGTCAGTGGAGGGGAAAAGAGAAGAAAGAAATCTTGGGGAGGAGGGGAGAGATTAGTATTTCTAAAATATTATCCCATCACATGTACTTTGACCTGAATTTGTAAGAAATTCAAAGACAGATCACTACAATTTAAGATTCCACCTTTAAAATAAATTAGACCTCACCTAGAAAATAGTTTCCTTTTGACTAGGACTTATATTTAGTTGAATTGGGGGCTAATCCTTTCTGCAGTAAAAGTATTAAATGTGGTGAATATAGCAAAGATTGGGTAAAAAGGCCTTGACTGCTAACCAGCTGTGTGAATTCCTTGGGCTCAGATTCTTCGTTTGTAATTAAGAGAGTTGGACTCCTCCTTTTTTCATTCAACAAATGTTGGTTGCCTACTTAGAGCTCCAGGCACTGGGCCGGGTTCAAGGATACTGGCTCCCAACCTAGAGAGGACACCAGCTGTTAAACAAACACCTAATTACAATATGTGTCAGGTGTGAAGAAGAAGTCCAGAGGATTGTGAGGAGACCCAAGGCTCCTCCCAGCTCCAACATTCTGTGATTCCGGAGTGATTGCTGTTGTTTCCCATTCTGGGGTCTCCACATTCTCACAGGAGGCTCTTTTTAGGGAGTTGTAGGCACGATTAAAGGCATGAAGAGATACTGGGGTCCAGCCTCCTGCTGGGATGTCACCTCCTGCTGGGGTGTCACCAAAGGCACGTCTCATGAGGTCATCTTATACACTCCTTTTCCTCAAAGCCTTACAAGGAAGATGAAAGTCAGCTGTACTTAAAATATTTTCTTGGATGAGAATATGGCACTTCTTAGAAGAACTTTTATTCTTCCTTGGCTGTAATCTAGATCTCTCTAGTTATATCATAAACCCATCTGTTGCTGCTTGTCCCTCTCGAGATGGAGAACACCTGGCTTATCATCACCCACAAGATTCTCAAGGCCACACTCCAGGTCGCCCCTCTGCCTTCTCTGCAGAGATGCTCCCATTTCTGTGAAGCTAACTTTATAGGTTTCCTTGTCCCTTCCTTTAGACATTGCTCCCCCTCCCCAAATTCTTTCCAAATCTCCACAGGGACAAGAGCAAAACTAAGTCCAAAACGTTGGATAGGCTCTCACCAAAAATAAAGAGTATTAAGTCTTAACTGTCTTCTCTGCCCCTTCTTTTTTCAACTTTGGGCAACAAACATTTCTTGATCTACTAGATTTCAAATAACATTTATACTAGTCGGATTATTATTCATTTACTCATAAATAACCTCCTAAACACTGGCACTTGAAGTTCAAGATTTCAAAATAACATGAAAAGTCAATACAACATAATCGCATCACCATAATGGTATTGGCTTTGTGAGCAGAGGGTGCTCTGGCCAGGTCTATGTTACGTTTCTGAGGGAATGAGCACATGAGTAAGTCATCATCTGTTTGTACTGTGAGCCAAAATTTGGCCTCCATAAATGTATCCGAATCAGTTAAGACAGTAAAAACAAGGGACCTTGTTTGGCATAGATTTCATTATGAAATGCAACACTTACATTTTCTCAAAAAAAGTCTCTGGATAAAATCAAATCTTTTTCTTAGTCTGTTTTTTTAAAAAAAAGCTATACTCAAAACTTGGATATTTCTATAGTTTCATATTAGTCCTTCCCTAATTCTGCTTTATCATTCTTCTAAGCATATAAATACTGGGCAACAATGAAGTTTGTAGAATTTTTTAAATTAATTAATTAATTTTTAAAAAGATTTTACTTATTTATTTGTCAGAGAGAGAGAGCACAAGCAGGGGGAATGGCAGGCAGAGGGAGAAGCAGGCTCCCCGCTGAGCAGGAGCCTGATGTGGGACTCAATCCCAGGACTTTGGGATCATGACCTGAGCCAAAGGCAGAGGGTTAACCGACTGAGCCGTGCAGGCATCCCTGTCAGCATTTTTTTTTTTAAGATTTATTATTTATTTAGGAGAGAGAGTGTGCAAGAGCAGGGGAGAGGGGCAGAGGGAGAGGAAGACAAGCAGACTCCCTGCTGAGCAGGGAGCCCAACATGGGGCTTCATCCTAGGACCGCAGGATCATGACCTGAGCCGAGATCAAGAGTTGGACGCTTAACCGACTGAACCACCCAGGCACCCCAAAGTTTGTAGACATTTTTGAAGATTTCTCAAGTCAAAACAAAAGTTGTAAATAGAGGAATTAAAATTGAGGAGAAAGAAAGTATTCTCTGCCCTATAAGCTGTGCTCTACAAATTTAAGCAGCCCTACAAACTGTGCTACACAAAATTTATAAACCTAGAGTCCTATGTGATCCATAAACACGCAATGTCAGGTTCAAGGAGCTCAGTTTAAAGGCCAAGTGCAATTTAAAAAGACTTCCATCCTTCCGGCATCTCTGAGGACATTAAAGAAGATCTAAATACATGGTTTTAGGCTCTAGAATAATTTACTAGAATCCTCCATGCTCTCCCATCCCCTGCTCCCCTCAGCTGCCCCAGGACCTCTGTTCCACTCATGAACTCAGCCCATAAGACTCATCTACCCTAGCTCCACGTCACTCAGCATTCACCATGCCAATGCACTTAACCTCTCTTAATTCTTACTTAATAATGTCTTAGGGGGAGTCTAAGATTCAGGGAAGTCTGTGAATTGTCTCATCAATTACGTTTTTCCTAGGTGTATTAGTCAGGATTGTTTTCATTTAAAGTCTCAAAAGTCCAACTTGAATTGATATATGCACAGAAAGCTAAGCTATTGGCTTGTCCAACTGTGATATTACAGAGTGTGTTCCTACAGACATAACTGGATCCAGTTGCTCAAGCCATGTCTTTAGGAATCCATTTCTCTTCATCTCTTGATTTTGGGGGGTTTTTTTGTGTTAGCTTTGATATGTGATAGGCTTTTCCCAGTTGGTGGCAAGATGGCCACTAGCAGCATTAGACTTATGTCCTGTCAGCCTGACAACACTGGTGAAGAGATAACATCTCTTTAAAAAATGTTGCAGAAAAAATCCTGGGCTTGATGCTCATTAGCCTCCTTTAATTGTGGACACCCTGACTTCCAAAGGATGATATACTCTCCTGTACCCGGCTCTTATCTACCCATTCCTGGAGCCAGAAAATGGTGTATCTCCACATCAGATGGACAGTGGATGGAATCCTGGTGATCTCTTAGGGAAAATGGAGGAGAATTTATCTGAAAAACAAAACAAATACTGGGGATGCCAAAACAGCAGATGCCAGTCAGGATAGGCCCGGCTGGTCTGGGGTAACAAATAATCTCCAAATGGCAGAAAAAAAAAAAAAACAACAACAACAGAAGCCAATCTCTTCCCCTGCTGCACATGCAACATGAACTGGTAGGAAGCTCTGCTCACTGTGGTCACCTGGAGTCCAGGAAGGTCAAGGACCCATGGCAGCACTTGCCTTCAGAATCCCCAAAGAGGAAAAGGGAGAAAGATGTAAGAAACTCTTTTATGATGGTAGCAAAATTCAGGTGGTTTTCTTTAAGCAGGTTCTAGCAGCATTGCTTCACACAGGCAATGAAACGCTTTTGCCTGGAGGTGATACACATGACTTTTGCTGGAAGGACCAGGAATTACAATCCCACCAAATGCTTGGAAAGAGGAGAACCAGAATATCCAGGAAGAGCTACAATGATAGCCACTGGACATTAGGACTCTGGACATTATGGACACCTTTCTGCAATGTTCACACATCCCATTGACAGATCTGAGTCGACTTCTACAGCCAGAGACCCAACTCACAGGAAATGAAAACATCTCACCAGCCAGAACTGTCCTTACTTTCCCCCTGAATCAGCAGGCTCCCATGTCCCTACGAGGATTCTCAATGCTTTGTCATATCCGAATTTCCTCCTCTCTCCAAAAGAGCAAAGAAACTTTGGAGGTGATGAAATTTAAGATTTTCCTTGCGATGCCTCCGTTTGGAAGGGCCCCGGGTCCCACTTAGCTCTATTAGCTCTGGCACCTGATCAGCAGGAAAAGATGAAAGCAATCAGTGGTTTTGGGGCATTTGAGTAACTTCGTACATTTAATGAGAAAAGTACTTTGTATATTCTAGTCTAAGTGAAAGTTAACAGTTCAATTTTATTTCAAATTTGGCAACAGGTTTTGATTATTTGAAGTATGAGAAACTGATATAAAGTGGAGAATAAGTTCTTAAAAATCTTTTTAAATATGTCTTTCCACGTTCTTGCTTAGTGTGCATCCTATACACTGTTACATGCATAACCATAGCAGCAGGCATCATTAAGTATAAGTGCCTAGAAAATTCTCCCAGTGTTCAGGACTGGCTGTGTGTTGCGTTTATACAGTTATACAAGCAGGATTCACTCAGGGAGGGTTTTCCTCCATGAGACACTGTACAAGTAACTTGATTTTTCTGTAGAAACAGACCTGTGTGGCTTCATAATTCCTAGCTTACATATAATATTTTATTTCCATTTTTAAAAAATGTAAGAAACTCTTTTATGATGGTGGCAAAATTCAGGTGGTTTCTTTAAGCAGGTTTTATCAGCAATATTTGATAAGACTAAGGAAAAGTCTTCCAGGATCTTGGTAGCGTTTTGGAAGAAAACAAAGCTAGAGATGTCTGTTTTGCACTAGTTATCACAGCAGAAAACAAGGAAGATGGATGCTAAGTATGAATCTTCCATAAACCAAGGGCTGCCCATATTGGCCCATATCAGAAACCAGTAAAATTAGTGAGGTCATTGTTTCAGACTGAATTAAGACTTTTGTTACTCTCCAGGTGCAAAAATGTAACTTTTGCTTTTTATTTTCATAGGAAAAGACAATCTTTTTGGCTCCAGCCAAATAGAATTTTAGTCAATGAAATATACATGGATTATCAATGTAGGGATCAAGTTTCTGTTAACAGGTGGATGGCATGCAGAAGCAAAGAAAGGGGCTGCACAAATGTATTTCGGGTTTTAATCAGACCCACGACATATGATGATGTTCTGAGTGATTGATGAGCCCCTAACTATATCAGGGTTTTGTCTCACATGGCAAGAGGCAGGAAACGGCATGCATTTATGAACATGTGGCAGGCTCTGACAGACCATAGACCTGAGCAGAGACTATTCATCTGGTAAGAGTAGTCGCAATTTATTGAATAGTTACTACATGAAAAGCACCAAGTATGGTAGACAGGTTATACCGGGAGCCCTCACCATGGTCTCTTGAGGAATTATCCCAGTTTCACCCCTTCCTACTGTGTCACTTTGGGAAAGTTACCTCACCACTTCCGCCTTGGTTTTTGTGCATGCAGATGGCCTAGAACAGAGTCTGGTGTCGATTCATTCAACTGTGTGCCAGACACCATTCCAGGCACTAAGGTACTGCAGATCCTCCCTGTGCTCTTGGAGTTCCCATTTGAGATGGTTAATTTTACATGCCAGGTTGATTGACCAGATATATCTGGTAAAACATTATTTCTGGGTGTGTCTGTGAAGGTGTTTCTGGAAAAGACTAGCATTTGAATGGGTACACTGAGTAAAGCAGACAATCCTTGCAATGTGAGTGGGTTTCGTTCCAACCTTTCAAGGGCCTGAATAGAACAAAAGGGTAAAGGAAGAGCAAAGTTGCTCTCTCCTTGAACCAGGACATCTATCTTCTCCTGTCCTTGGACATTGAGTCTCCCATTTCTCGGGCATTCAGACTCTGAATTGCACCACTGGCTTTCCTGGTTTTCCAGCCTGCAGATGACAGACCATGGAACTTCTTGGCCTCCATAATCCTGTGAGCTAGTTTTTATAATAAATCTATCTATCATCTATCTATCTATCTATCCATCCATCCATCATCCATCCATCCATCATCCATCTACCTCCTATTGCTTCTGTTTCCCTGAAGAACCCTGACTAAAACACCACTCCAGTGGGTAGAGACTGAAAGTAAACAATAAACATAGTATGTTACAAGATGGTAAGTGTTGTGGAAAAAAGAAAAAAGAGCAAGGTAAGGGGTATATGGAGTGCCTGGGTGAATGTAGAGGTGGAGATGGGAATCTTAAATAGGGTTGTAGGGAGAGGCATCACTGAGAAGAGACATCTCTGAGAAGAGACATCTGAACAAGGACTTAAAGGAGGAGAGGGAGTCAGCTTCACAGATATCTAGGAGATTTTTCCAGAAAAGGGATATGCTCTAAAACAATGATTGGGAAGCATTTGCAGCATTAAAATGTCCATATTAAGAAGGAGAGAGGTTCCTGCCTGGCTCAGTTGGTTGGGCATCAGATTCTTGATTTCTGTTCCCTTTGTGATCTCGGGGTCAGGGGATTGAGCCCCGCATCAGGCTCTGTGCTTGGGGCAGAGTCTTCTTGGGATTCTCTCTCTCTCCCTCTCCCTCTCCCCCCACTCTCATGTGTGCATGCTCTCTCTCTCTCTCAAATAAATAAATAAAATCTTTAAAAAGGAGAGATTTCTCAAGTCATTGACTTAAGGCTTTATCTTAAGATGTTAGAACAAGAATACATTAAATCTGAAGCAAGAAGAAGAAATAAAATAATAAATATAAGAGTAGGAATCAGTGAAGTTGAAAACATAAAATAGCACAGAAAATAAAAACAAAAGCTTCTCCTTTATTTTTTTAAATTTTAATTCCACTATAACTAACATATGATGTTATATTAATTTCAGGTATATAGTATAGCAAGTCAACAAATATATACATTACTTAGTGCTCATCACCATAAGTGTCCTCTTAATCCCATCACCCATTTCACCCATCCCCCCCAACCAACCTCCCCTCTGGTAACCATCAGTTTGTTCTCTAGATTTAAGAGTCTCTTTTTTGGTATGTCTCTTTTTTTCTTCATTTGTTTTTTTTTTTAATTCCACATATGAATGAAATCATACGGTATTTGTCTTTCCTTGAGTGACTTATTCACTTAGCACAATGCTCTCTAGATCCATCTATGTTGTTGCAAATGGCAAGATTTCATTCTTTTTTACAGCTGAGTAATATTCCATTGTATGTATATACCACATCTTCTTTATCTATTCATCTATCAATGGACAAAGGGCTGCTTCCATAATTCAGCTATTGTAAATAATGTTGCAATAAACATAGGGGTGCGTATATCTTTCCAAATTAGTATTTTTGTATTCTTTGGGTAAAAACCCAGTAGTGGAATTACTAGATCATAGGATAGTTCTATCGTTAATTTTTTGAGTAAACTCCATACTGTTTTCCACACTGGCTACACCAGTTTGCATTCCCACGAACAGTGCAAGAGGGTTCCTTTTTCTCCACATCTTGCCAACACCTGTTGTTTCTTGTGTTTTTGATTTTAGCCATGCTGACAGGTGTGAGGTGATATCTCATTTTGGTTTTGATTAGTGTTTCTCTGATGAGGAGTTATGTTGAGCATCTTTTCATGTGTCTGTTGACCATCTGGATGTCTTCTTTGGAGAAATGTCTGTTCACGTCTTCTGCCCATTTCTTAATTGGATTATTTGTGTTTTGGTGTTGAGCTGTATAAATTCTTTATATATTTTGGATACAACCCTTTATCAGATATGTCATCTGCAAATATCTTCTCCCATTCAATAGGTTGTCTTTTAGTTTTGTTGATTGTTTCCTTTGCTGAGCAGAAGGTTTTTATTTTGATGTAATCTCAATAATTCATTTTTGCTTTTGTTTCCCTTGCTTCAGGAGACATATGTAGAAAAATGTTGCCGCAGCCAATGTCAGAGAAATTACTGACTGTGCTCTCTTCTAGGATTTTTATGGGTTCAGATCTCACATTTAAGTCCTTAATCCATTTTGAGTTTACTTTTCATGTATGGTGCAAGAAAGTGGTTCGGTTTCATTCTTTCATATGTAACTCTCCAGTTTTCCTGAAACAATTTGTTGAAGAGATGTCTTTTTCCCATTGCATATTCTTGCCTCCTTTGTCAAAGATTAATTGAACATATCCTCATGGGTTTATGTCTGAGCTCTCTATTCTGTTCTATTGATCTATGTGTCTAATTTTGTTCCAGTACCACACTTTTGATTACGAGAGGTTTGAAATATATCTTGAAATCTGGGATTGTGATACTTGTAGTTTTGTTCTTTTTTTTCAAGATTGCTTTGCCAATTTGGGGTCTTTTGTGGTTTCCATACAAATTTTAGGATTATTTGTTCTAGTTCTGTGAAAAATGTTGTTGGTATTTTGATAAGGATTGCATTAAATCTGTAGATTACTTTGGGTGGTATGGACATTTTAACAATATTTGTTCTCCAAATCCATGAGCATGGAATATCTTTCCATTTGTTTCTGTCATCTTCAATTTCTTTCATCAGTGTCTTATAGTTTTCAGACTACAGATCTTTCACCTCCTTGGTTAAGTTTATTCCTAGATATTTTATTATTTTTGATGTAATTGTAAATGGGACTGTTTTCTTAATTTCTCTTTCTGATAGTTCATTATTGGTGTATAGAAATGGAATAGATTTTTGTATATTGTTTTTGTATCCTGTGACCCTACTGAATTCATTTATCAGTTCTAGTAGTATTTGGTGGAGTCTTTAGTGTTTTCTATATATAGTATCATGTCATCTGCAAATAATGAAAGTTTTACTTCTTCCTTACCAATTTGGATGCTTACCAATTTGGATACCTTTTATTTCTTTTTCTTGTCTGATTGCTGTGGCTAGGACTTCCGGTACTATGTTGAATAGAAGTGGTGAGAGTGGACATCCTTGTCTTTTTCCTGATCTTAGGGGCTCTCAATTTTCCCCCATTAAGGATGATATTAGCTCTGGGTTTTTCATATTTGGCTTTTATTATGTTGAAATATGTTCCCTCTAAGCCTACTTTGTTGAAGGTTTTTATCATGAATCAATGTTGTACTTTGTCAAAAGCTTTTTCTGCATCTATTGAAATGATCATATGGTTTTTATCCTTTCTCTTGTTGATGTGATGTATCACGTTGATGGATTTGCAAATATCAAACCACACTTGCATCCCATGCATAGATCCCTCTTGATCATGGTGACTGATTTTTTTAATGTATTTTGGATTTGGCTTGCTAATATTTTGTTGAGGATTTTTGCATCTATGCTCATCAGAGATATTGGCCTGTAGTTCTCTTGTTATGTGGTGTCTTTATCTGGTTTTGGTATCAGGTTAATGCTGGCCTCATAGAATGAGTTTGGAAGTTTTCCTTCCTCTTCGATTTTTTGGAATAGTTTGAAAGAATAGGTGTTAACTCTTCTGTAAATGTTTGGTAGAATCACCTGTGAAGCCATCTGGTCTTGGACTTTTGTTTGTTGGGAGTTTTTGATTACTGATTTAATGTCCTTGCTGGTAATTGGTCCATTCAAATTTTCTATTTCTTTCTGATTCAGTTTTGGGAAGTTATATGTTTCCAGGAATTTGTCCATTTCTTCTAGGTTGTCCACTTTGTTGGCATATAATTTTTCATAATATTATCTTATAATCCTTTGTATTTCTGTAGCATTGGTTGTTATTTCTCCTCCTTCGTTTCTGACTTTATTTGAGTCCTCTCTCTCTCTCTCTCTCTTTATGAGTCTGGGTAAAAGTATATCAACTTTGTTGATCTTTTGAAAGAACCAGTTCCTGGTTTCATTGATCTGTTCTGTTGTTTTTTAGTTTCTATTTCATTTATTTCTGTCTAACCTTTACTATTTCCTTCCTTCTACTAGTTTTGGGTTTTCCTTCTTTTTCTAGCTCCTTTAGGTGTAATGTTAGGTTGTTTATTTGAGATTTTTCTTGCTTCTTGAACTGGGCCTGTATTGCTATAAAGTTCCCTCTTTGAACAGCTTTTGCTGCATCCTGAAGTTTTTGGGCCATTGTGTTTTCACTTTCATTTGTCTCCATGCATTTTTGGATTTCTTCTTTGATTTATTGGTTAACTAATTCATTGCTGAGTAGCATGTTATTTAACCTCTATGTATTTGTGTTCTTTCCAGTATTTTTTCTTGTGGTTGGTTTCTAGTTTCATAGCATTGTGATCAGAAAAGATACATGGTATGACTTCAGTCTTTTTGAACTTGTTGAGACCTATTTTGTGCCCTAATTTGTGATCTATTCTGAGAATGTTCTGTGGTGCACTTGAAAAGAATGTGTGTTCTGATTTTTTTGGATGGAACGCTCTGAATATATCTGTTAGATCTATCTGGTCCAATGTGTCTTTCAAAGCCACTATTTCCTTGTTGGTTTTCTATCTGGATGATCTATCCATTATTAAGTGGGATGTTAAAGTCCCCCACTATTATGGTACTGCTATCAATTACTTTCTTTATGCTTGTTATTATCTGCTTTATGTATTTGGGTGTTCCCATGTCGGGTCAATAAATATTAATAATTGTTATATATTCTTGGTGAATTGTTCCCTTTATCATTATGTAGTGTCCTTCTTTGTCTCTTGTTACAGTCTATTTTTTTTAGAGATTTTATTTATTTATTTATTAGAGAGCGAGCGAGAGAGAAACAGCATGAGAGAGGAGAGGGTCAGAGGGAGAAGCAGGCTCCCCGCTGAGCCGGGAGACTGATGTGGGACTCGATCCCAGGACCCTGGGATCATGACCTGAGCCGAAGGCAGTCGCTTAACCAACTGAGCCACCCAGGCGCCCGTTACAGTCTATTTTAAAACCTATTTTGTCTGACATAAATATTGCTACCTTGGCTCTCTTTTCACTTCCATTGGCATGACAAATACTTTTCCATCCCTTCACTTTCAATCTGCATGTGTCTTTAGGTCTGAAATGAGAATAGAAGGAGAGATAAAAAAAAAAATAGGTCTGAAATGAGAATAGAAGGAGAGATAAAAAATTTCTTAGACAAACAAAAGTTAAAGGAATTCATCACCTTTATAAAAAAAAACCTTCTATTTTAGGCAGCATATACATGGGTCTTGTTTTTTAACACATTTCATCACCCAATGTCTTTTGATTATGGGGTGTTTAGTCCATTTACATTAAAAGTAATTATTGATAGTTGTGTACTTATTGCCATTTTGTACGTTTTATGGTTGCTTTTGTGTAGTTCTTTGTACTTTTCTTCTCTTGCTCTCTTCTCTCATGGTTTGCTGGCTTTCTTTCATGATATACTTGGATTCTTTTTTCTTTATTTTTTGCATATCTATTACTGGGTTTTGATTTGTGGTTACATTAGGTTTGTATATAACATCTTCTGCATATAGCAGTCTATATTAAGTTGATGGTCACTTAAGTTTGAGTCCATTCTTTACTCCTCTCCTCACGTTTTAGGTATATGATGTCATACTTTACTTCCTTTTATTTTGTGAATCACTTGAATGGTTTTTTTAAAAAGATTTTATTTATTTATTTGAGAGAGAGAGAGCACGAACATGGGGAGGGGAAGAGGGAAAGAAAGAAGCAGACTCCCCACTGAGCAGAGAGCCTGACTTGGGGCTCAATCCCAGGACCCTGAGATCATGAGCTGAGTGGAAGGCAGATGTTTAGCCTACTGAACCACCCAGGCGCCCCTCCCTTGACTGATTTTAATAGATATACTTAATTTTACTGCTTTTGTGCTTCCTACTTTTCTTACTCGTAATTATAATCTTTCCTTTCCACTCAGAAAGTCCCCTTTAACATTTCTTATAGGACTGTTTAGTGGTGATGAATTCCTTTAACTTTTGTTTGTCTAAGAAATTTTTTATCTCTCCTTCTATTCTGAATGATAGCATTTCTGGTTAGAGTATTCTTGGTTGCAGGTTTTTTTCTTTTAGCACTTTGAATATATCATGCCACCCTGTTCTGGCCACAAAGTTTCTGCTGAAAAATCAGCTGATAGCCTTATGGGGTTTCCCTTTGATGTAACTGTTTTCCTTTCTATTGTTGCTTTTAAGATTCTCTCTTTATCACTGCATTTTGCCATCTTAATTACTATGTGTTATTGTGGACCTCTTGGGCTGATTTTGGGGGTCTATCCCTGCCTCCTAGATTTGGATTTCTGTTTCTTTCCCCAGATCTGCAAAGTTTTCAGCTGCTACTTCTTCAAATAAATTTTCTATCCCCTTTTTTCTCTCTTCTTCTGGTATACCTGTAATGTGAGTGTTATTATGCTTGATGAATGTTGCTGAGTTCCCTTACCTATTTTCATTTTTTATTTTTCTTTTTGCTCTCCCCTGTTCAGCTTGATTGTTTTCCATTATTCTGTCCTCCAGATCACTGATCTGTTCTTCTGCTTCCTCTAGTCTACTATTTCTTCCATTTGGTATATTTTTAATTTCAGTTATTGAGTTCTTCATCTCTAATTGGTTCTTTTTTATGTTTTCTATCTCTTTGTTGAGGGTCTCACTGAGGTCCTCCATTCTTTTCTCCAGTCCAGTGAGTATCTTTATGACCATTACTTTAAATCTTTATCAGGCATATTACTTATCTACATTTCACTTAGGGCTTTCACTGTGATTTTGTCCTGTTCTTTCATTTGGGACATATTACTCTGTGTCCTCATTTTTTTCTAACTCTCTGCATCTGTTTCTATGTATTAGGAAAGTCAGTCATGTCTCTTGTTCTAGAAAATACTGGCCTTATGAAGAAGAGGTTCTGTAGTGGCCTGTAATGCAATGTCTCCTGTTCACCAGAACCCGGTGCTTCAGGGGTGTCTCCTACGTGTGTTGCATGTGCCCTTTTGTGGCTGAGCCTCTTTTGTCTTTAATCCAGCCATCTGCAATGACTCTCTTTGCCTGTTGTAGCCAGGGTTTGGTCCCTGGGTTGTTAGCTGGCCAGTCTGGGGCCACCTGAGGCTTGAGTTGAGTCAGACCAGGCATTTGTCAAAACTGTGGTAGCTGAAGGGTGCTCTTCCTATATTGTCCCCCTGAGAAGCTTTTATTGGTGGGTGGAGCCTGCCCTCAGACCAGATGTCAGCCCCCAGCCAACTACTGGAGCCACAGATGAACTGATGTGTATGATTTTCTTTCCTTCTCCCCTTGGCAGGAATCACTTTGGGGTGGTGCTGACTCCTGTTGGAGCTGCTGGCACACTGCCATGCTTGTGGGGCCGATTTGAGTGGACTCCTGCCAAGGGTGTGTTGGAGGGGGCAGGACCACAGAAGAGTGTGGGGACAGGGCACACTGTTAGCTAGGTGGAGTGATGCACTGTTTCCTGCAGATGTCCAGTTATCTAGGCTGGAGCACAGGGAAGGGAAATGGCACCTGTCAGTCTTTTGTTCTTAGAGAAGTCCCCCAAAGATCATGACCCTCCAGCACATGCTCTGAGATTAGTAAACAAATCTCCCTCCTATATACCTCAGGCATTTTTCAAATAGCTGCTTGTATGCTACATCTCCATGGGCTGCTTTTCGGGCTAGTTCTTAAAGGAGGGAACTCAGTTTCCTATTCTCCTCTGGCTCTCCTAGAACTGAGCCCACTGACTTTTAAAGTTCTAGGTGTTAAACCCCAGTGATTTTAAGTTTTCAAAGCCAAATGTTATGGGGATTCATTTTTCCAATGCAGGTTCCTCATGCTTGGGGTGCCTGTTGTGGGGTCTGCTCCTCTCCTGTCTCCACATCAGAGGCATCCTTCCCTCCCTCCCACAGACAATCCTGTGGGTCCTTTTAGTCGTGTCAACTGTGTCTCCACCCTTCCTACCCTCTTCAATGTCACCCCTTCTTTACATTTATCTGTGGGGAGTCTGTTCTGCCAGTCTTTTGGTCATTTTCTTGGTTATTTAGACTGATGTGGGTGTTTTAGAGGTGAATCCTTGGGATGAGGTGAGGATCCTCCTACTCCACCATTTTCCCTGGAAGTCTCCAAAAGCTATTCCTTTAAAAATATCAATCAAATTAATAAATATCCAGACAGACTAAGCAAGAGAAAGAGAAAGCAAAAATTACTCATGTTAGAAATGAATGAGAGGACACCACTACCATAGAGATATTAAAATAATAATAAAAGAATGCAATATTGGGGCACCTGGGTGGCTCAGTCAGTTAAGTGTCTGCCTTTGGCTCGGGTCATGATCCCAGGGTCCTGGGATTGAGCCCTACATCTGGCTCCCTGCTCAGTGGAGAGCCTGCTTCTCCCTCTCCCGCTCCCCCTGCTTGTGCTCTCTCTCTGTGTGTGTGTAAAAAAAAAACAGCAGCAACAACCTACCAAATTGAGAAGGTATTTGTAAATCATATATCTGATAAGGGATTAATATCTAAAATATATAAAGAACTCGTACAACCCCATAGAAAAAACTCGAGTATATACTATCTCCAAACTCACGGAGTTCTATACATTAATTATATGCGGGTTTTTTGTTTGTTTGTCAATCATACCTCAAAATGATTTAAAAACCAAAAAATAAAAAATAATAATAAAAACAAACAAGGAATGAATCTGTATTTGGAAGAGTCCTTGGCACTTGGTAAGGACTTACTGAAATTGACTATTATGGATGTGTGTATGGATGCATTAATAATCTATACCTTGTATTTTGACTGTGAACCAATCTATATACAATCATACAATTTATTTTACAACTCAATAATTGCCAGTTAACTCAGATATACCCTGACTACAGATAAAATCCTATATAAATACCAAGAAAATCTTCTGGACTGGTCAACAAGTTTTGTACCTTTCAGACCACCATTTGTTTCTCATTAACTAGAGCATTCCCAGTGGGGAAACAGCATTTTCCAATTCAGTATCAAAAACAGAACAGAACGCTGGTCACCAAATAAATATTTCCTATAAAACAAGGTAACCCAAAAAATGCTGTAAATAGAATTTAGAGTCTCAAAGCAGCTGTGCTTCACATAGAACAGAACAATCGAGATGACAGCAGAGAGATACAAATAAACACAAAGTATTTAGAATTTAGGTGCAATTTTCCCAATCTTTTAAAGAAGTCCAGCTTTTCAAGTTTTGTTTTAGTGTAGACTGTGAACTCTGAGATGGAGAGGAGCTATGTATAGACCTACATTGTATGTATACGTATATATATGTGTATATACGTACATGTATATGTACATTCATCCATATCCCCTGGCACATATTGCCTTTGAAAGTTTGTTGAATCAAAGAAGGGATGGATCAACACATTGCTTCTAAACATCATCACATGCTGAGGGCACAAGTCAGATTCACCCACTCTCCCAACAT
Organism: Neomonachus schauinslandi; assembly: GCF_002201575.2. NCBI lineage: Eukaryota > Metazoa > Chordata > Mammalia > Carnivora > Phocidae > Neomonachus > Neomonachus schauinslandi. The sequence goes on from NC_058410.1 coordinate 8,694,746, forward strand.
TGCCCTAAGTCTGAAGTTGAAGCCCATGAAATCCTGTGTCAAAGTGAAGTGTAATGCCAGGGACTCTGCACCCACACATGCTCATTCCTGAATGAACCTCAGACTTCTAGAGCAGGACTATCTCCCATATAGAACCTTCAAGATCCATCTTGCAACTCACCATCAACTTCCCCTACTTTTTCAACTGAGGCAAATCCATAAATTTCCAAACCTTCAAGGAGGTGGTAGTGGGATGGGGCTTATTAAGGTCTTGTAGGGTGCAGATGGTCTGTATGCCATGCCTGTATAGAGCCAAGTGGGAGAGCAGTGAAGACAATGCCCTGGCTCCATACTGAGGCAGGGATAGAAGGGACGCAAAGCTCCTCTGAATCTGACGTCACAGGAGGCGGACTGGAAAAGTGACCAGAAGTAATGCCAGGGTTAACCCAGCCACAGGAAGAGTGGAATGGATGCTTTTTTCCTTAAATTTGACTAAATCTTTGAGAGCAACAAACACACCTCTCTCCCTTTGGTCTCAGTGGCAGCTAGCACAGTTCTGACTACATAGCAGAAGCTTGTGAACAAATCCTTGATAAATTGAACTAAATGAGGACTTAGTGCTGAAAGAAGCCAGATTTGTCAACTAAACCCCCAAACTGGACCCTGCTGGGTAGAAAACACTGATTTGATTCAAACAATCATTTCCCCTCAGTTCTGACCACAAATCAGGGAGCCTTGAGAGTAGATTAGTTCCTTTTTTTAAATTTTATTTTATTATGTTATGTTAGTCACCATACAATACATCATTCGTTTTTGATGTAGTGATCCACAATTCATTGTTTTCGTATAACACCCAGTGCTCCATGCAGAAGATTAGTTCTTGCCAAGAATCCAAACGAAGAGACATTTACAATGCAAGATGGCAAGCAGGTTTGAACTTGACTGCTGGCACTGTTCAACCAGAGAAATGCCGAGAAATAGACGTTGACAGTGACGCTCTGGTCAAATGCCGGTTGTTGAGGTAAAACCGCCTTGACTGATTAGCTGTCTGTCATGGTTCAGAAGAAACTGAGTGGTAGCCTCTCAGCACTCAATAGTGCTCATATTGTCACACCTGCCAGGGAGAAGAGTGGGACCCATGACTCGGTATGTGGCTTTGGCAGGTTATTTCAAGTTTCAGGGTCTCAGTTTCAACTCTATAATGATTTAGGTGAAATGCCCTGTGAAGTCTCCACCAGCTCCAGGAAGAGGAGGGAGTTTGAAGTCCCTTTCTATTTAAACAAGTGCTCTAAAAATTGCCCTTACTCATTTTTGCTAATGATATCATAATGTGCTAAGTGTAACTAATGACTGTGAAAAATGAGTTATCAATTCCCAGGTGTGGTGCATGCTTCCTTCACCCTGCTGTCTACAGCAGAGGCGACCTGCTTCAACCTCATCAGCCAGCCTCCTTACCACCTGGCTTCCAGATGGGTTTGGGTGATGGGGAGCTGGCAGGAAATAGGAAGAAGAAGGAAGGGAAAAGGAGGAAACCAGGCATGGTCCCTTGACTGAGGTCATGCTTCTCTAAAACTGGACTTCTCTATGAGACCCTCACTCTGGATCTGCTAGTCATTCTTTCCTCTGGCTCTCCAGGCTCAGGGGCAGTCACAGTGAATCCTGATAAAGTATTTCGTGGGGTCTCCACCCGCATCTACATAACCAGTCCCCTTTTTCAACCTCTTAAATGATTCTAATTTGAATGTGACATCTGTTCACTGTTGAGATGCTGATCCACCATCACTGTGGCTTATACAAGTTAGTCAGTAATAAATGTTTGCTTAACTGATGAAATATGTATAAGTCTATGTCTGCTTTGAAGGCTGTATCATCTTGGAAAAGGTCTGACTAAGGTTGTGGAGAGCAAGGATAGAAAATTGTGAGCAAACATCCTGGACCAAATAGCTTAGCTCTTCCCATGTGTCTCTTGCTGTCTAAGCCTCCCTCTTGGTGTCACTATTGAAGTCATGGTGGGCTTTACTCCCTTTATATCTGTCTATTATCTCTCTCTCTCTCTATCATCTATCTCTATCTATCTATCTCTGTCTATCTATCTATCTATCTATCTATCTATCTATCTATCTATCTATCTATCATCATCTATCTATCATCTATCATCTCCCTAAAGGGATAATCTGATGGATACATTTGAGGGTCCCTACAGGCACCCTCTAATTCCAACACCATTTTTGTTCCATGAGACTTGGGCAGGACAGCTCCTTCACAAAGCTTCTTTTCTCAGAGAAAGACAGCAGGTGGAAGTGTAACTTGCAGGTGATTTGAAGAGTCCTGGCCTGTCCAGTACAAGTGGACTGCAAAGGCATGAAAACAGGTCAGGGGAGGAGTGGAAAGACAAGCAATCAGTATAGAGACCCATCTTTAGAATCCTTTCTAGCCATTCCTTCCCTAGTCTGAGACCTAGCTTCAATGTAGACACTCCCAATACCTAGTGTCAACTGGCCTTCTGGAAGACTAGGTTAGGAGGAGATTTTGGGGGGCTGCTATTTGCATGGAGCTTCCTCCTCTGCTCATTTTTTCTTGCTCCTAATTGCAGTTCCCCTGCTTCTTGGCAAAAAGAAAGGAAGCATAATAGCCTTGAGTCACCAAGACTAATTATATTCTAGGTTCTATGTTACAATGGTATATAATGTATCTCAGGTATCAGGTCTCCAATTTCCAAAGGGAAAAAATTGCATAAATGAAAAACATTGTCACAGAACTGGAAATAGTCTAGCTGAAGACTTGGAGGAGATACTAACTGGAGACACTGGAGGAATTTCTCCATGCTAGTGGAACTTTCTTGAGATAATGATCCTGGTCTCAAATTCTCTGTCCTTTGAAAAAAGCTGAACAGAGCCAGTATATTGAAAGAAGCAGCACACCTAGAAGAAATGCAATCAGAGGAGAGCAACAGAGAATGCATTCAGTTATTCATTTGCTCATTCATTCTTTCACTGAAGACTTACTTATTGAACACCTGCTACGGGCCAGGCTCTGTGTGTGATGCCAGGACATGAAAGTAAATGCAATAGCAGACATGGCCTCTGCCTTCATGACACTCATAACTCAGTGGGCAGTGGAGAGGTATGGCAAGTTTAAGTTTCCAAAAAAAGATGGACATCAATTGATCTCTCTGTTGAAGGGGAGATACCCTTTGTGTTGGGAAAATGACAAAAGAGCCTTCAGTCACCCAAACATAAAATAAGTACCTAGTCAGTGTCTGAAAGGAGAAATGAAATCTAGCTCTCTGGTCTCTGGAAGAAAAAGCCTTGCTGTCCCTCCCCTCTTCCCTGGTGATATCTGGGCTTGAAGATGGGTGACTAGTTGGGTGGGTGGGTTTGGACTGAGGTCAGTAGCCCCTTGGTTGGGACATGATCTAGACTCTCTTATTGTGGTGTTAATGTTATAGCAACATAATCAACTAGGGATTGCCTCAGTGGCTCAGTAGGTTAAGCATCTACCTTCCACTCAGGTCTTGATCTCAGGGTCCCCTGCTCAGCAGGAAGTCTGCCTCTCCCTCCCCCCTGATCATCCTCTTTCTCTCTCTCTCTCTCACACACACACACATAAATAAAATCTTAAAAAAAAAGAACAATGAATTAGGGTAATCCTACTGAGTTCAAAGGCCAGGAAATGAGCATTATTTTATTTGTACTTATACATATCAAGTCTGAGATCCCATATGCCCAGGTAGAAACTCTCCAGGCTCAGTTGTTACTGGTGCTCCCTCCTACACCCCACTTCCCTTCTCTCCCACCAAATGGTATCCTAGGTCTGTCCCAGAACTGAGCATTTGAGCATCCTGTCCCTGGCCCCCCAATTGCCTGTGACACAATCATCTGCTTTATTTATATTCATTCACTTTTACCACCTGACATCTTAATCTCTGTGAGGGCAGGGATTGTGTGTGTAGCCACATTACTTAGGGGAAAGTCTGGCACATATCTTGAATTTAACTGACATTAGCTGGATGAATGAGAGAAGGAATGACTGGTCACTAACTCTGCATTCACTCCCAGGCCAGCATGGCTGAAGGCAAACATGCTCTTGCTCCCTGCTGTGTGTCAGTGGGGGAGGGCTCGGGATGGGGGTCAGCTAGAAAGCTGTGAGCCCTTTGGGAAATTTATAAAAATTTCTCCATGAGCTCAGCTCCAGCTTTACTGGCTTACTATAGTCATCCTCACGCCACCATAGCCCCAGGGAAACGGGTAGGAATGGCCTGCACGGCCCATCTAGCATCTACCCACCATCTTGGGGGAAATGTTTCCTTCTCTACAGTAACTCTCAAATCATTCATCTCCTGCCCTTGCATATCTCTTTAATGTGCTTGGACTTTTGAAAAGACAGTCAGAGGAGAAAGTTGTCTTCTGGTATTATCCGAAGTCCCTTAAGCAAAAACCAAGAAGACTTGGCTGCCATTTTGGAGCCAGGAAAGGAAGAACCATGTATGGAACAGTTCAGGAAGGACAAGCTGGTGAGCAGCTCACCTCAAAACTGGAAAATACTTACCAGTTTCCATTGGGTTGAGCCACCGTAGAGACCAGGGCCTGGGGAAGCTGAGTGTGAGGTGGGTCACAGAAGCCTGGGTATGGTGGTGGTGAGACAAATACATGGGAATGAGGTGGAGGGCTGGGGGTTGGAGTGCAGGTGATTAATTCAGGGACTCAGCTCAAAGCAAAGCACAGTGTGAAGAAGTAGCTGAGGGGGCACCTGGGGTGATGGAAAACATTTTTTTAATTTAAATTAAAAAAAAATTTTAAGGTGAGAAAGACTAGATCATGTCTGAATGTTGGGGAAAAATCTTTCAAGACAAGAGGGAGACACCACAGCATAGAGATCGGGGCACTGGGCCTGGGTCTGGGGGGCATCTCAACAATAGGATGGGCATGCTGTAACCTCGTGGGAGACCAGTGCCTCCGCCTGCTGGTTCTGTCTGCCTTGAGAGGTGAGGAGTCTCCTGAATAAGGGGCAGTGGAGGATGTAGGTGAGTGATGATGGGGAGTAGATGTCAGGACCCTGGAGACAGTCTGATAAACCTTTGTGGAAAACTGCAGGTTGCTGAGGGAATCCCAGACAGACTGGTGGGCTGGAAGGGCACGTTTTGCTCATTGAGAATCTTGGATTGAAAAGCTTTGTCTTTTCAATTCCCATCTATATCTTAGCCATATGTTTACTCATTTGATGGATATTTAGAGCCCACTCTGTGCAGGTAGGAGCAGAGAGGGGAGGAGACAGGTCAGAGTCATGGCAGGGTCGTTGGTGTCAGTGGGTATGTTGGGGGCAGGAGTGGGGTGACCAGATCATGGGACACCTTGGAGGCTGTGGAAAAGACCTAGGATTTGACTCTGAAGAAGCTGGGTATCTCAGAGCACTGAACAAAGTGCATCCCTTTGTTACTCCAGAGCCTGGAGTAAACTCCTCCAGCCCTTATAAGTGTTCAGGGCCAGTTACCTCCAGGGCTTTCAAGAACTTTCTCTTCTTTTTTTTTTTTTTAAGGTTTATTTATTTATTTATTTGAAGGGGGGAGGGGCAGAGGGAGAGAGAGAATCTCAAGTAGACTGCCCTCTGAGCACGGAGCCCAATGCATGGCTCGAGACCACGACCCTGAGATCATGACCTGAGCTGAAATCAAGAGTTGGACGCACAACCGAGTCACCCAGGCACCCCCCAAGAACTTTCTATCACTGGCTAACTCATTGTATCTTGTCCAGCTAGACTACGTTAACATCAGTTATTCATTTCATCACTGGCCTGGTAACAGAAAGCTTCAGAAAGACTGTGTATTGCTCTTATTTCTGTTCAAAATTTAAAAATTTTCTGGAGCATCTCAGACAGCAAAATGAATGTACTCATAGTGAACAAACACGAAATCCTCAATATATCCTAAGTGAAATTTTAAAATGACCAGTTGCCTAATACAATGACTCCTTTTTCTTATTTGATTTCTCATTCACCTATGTGTATTTGTCCTAACATGTCAGTGATTATCTTTTTCCACATGTAAACAGCCCCTGTGTAGGGGGTAGGCATAGGTAGCCTCGTTTCCACCAGGTGACAACCCAACATAGGAACAGCTGATTGGATCAGGATGTGGACCCTTGCCCAAGACATCCAATCAGAGCCTGTCATGATGGTTAGAACTGGATACTGAGAGACGTGGAGAGCTGGTTGAGAGAAGCAGAGTTACAAGATTTTGTAGACAGATCATTGCACACAGGGCGGCAGATGGACACTTGTACACAGCAGCCCTATGTGAAGTCTAGGGGCTGGTGGCATTTGGGCATCATGTGTCTAGAGAAAGCCATCCACAGGGAAGAGGATGCAGCCATGCATGGAAAGCAGGAGAGAGAACAGACCAGAGAGAAAAGGAGGCAAGAGCCACTACTCGCCAACCTGTCACTCTCAGCAACTCCCATACATTATTTCCTGTCCTGAGACTGCGTGGTCCGACCTTACGCAAACCCTTGATTTAGCTCTAGAGTTAGTTCTATTTTGGGCCATCAGATAATCTCTGCCTGCGAGAATATTGTTTTCCCAATCTAGACCAAGCATTTGTGTGTGTGTTAAATTCATTAGCTTCCAACTTTATATCAATTTTATTTCCCTTTTATCATAAACCCTTGTGTGCTTGGCTCTCATTATGATTTTTAAATTTTGTACATTAATAAGCTTACAACTAAGATTTAAAATCACACCTCTGTTCATAATAAGTAGGCTCTGTGGTTTCATACAATTTTACTGAGCTCTGCCTGATCTGAGAATGGTTGGAAATGGATGGTTGGGAAGACTTCTTACTTTCTAAACTCACTTCTTATCTCCACCTGCAAAATAGTTACACTTCAAGGAGATGATTTTAAGGCATCCACAATATGCAAGATGCTCCACAAGGATGGCCTGATTGATTCTATCAGCAGAATCCTCGTAATAGTGACTAAGAGCTGATTTCCATGCAGAGAGAGGAACCCCACTGTAACCCCATTCATCATCACATTCCCAAATTCTCCAGCCCCCTGAACTGACCAGGACATGTGGCTTGAGTGGGTCAAAGGGGAGAAAATAAGTCAAAACTCATCTGGTAAAAGCTGGAAATTATGTTTTAACCAGATGGTAATAAATATGCATGAAGCCTCCCAAAGAGTGTGTTGCCTCCTGAGACTGCAGCACAAACAAAGGGTTTGTCAAACAGGAAAATTGGGAACCCAGGATCTAACACTCCGAGAATTCAGGCGTTAGGCGCTAGAGATGGTCAGAAAAAAATATATAACTCAAGTAAGAGAAAACGGAACAGACATCTATTAAGTAGGATGTGCTAGTTTTTAAATTAGGACTATGCTTTAACCTCCTTTCAACCTCAAGAAAACAAATCCGTGGGGACACAAACTTTTTCTTATAGGGTGAGATAGTATTTTAGGTCTTGCAAACTACATAATATGGTCTCTGTCATATATTACTGGTTTTTTGCTCATCTGTCTGCTCTGTTTACAACTCTTTCAATGTGTAGACACTGTTCTGAGCTCACAGATCATAGAAAAACAGGTGGGGGCCTCCAATGGCAAGTTTAGACATTTCCAGGTATACTCGAGGCCTTTCAGTAATGGACATCGCGCTATTTTCCAACAAGGCTCGTCTGCTAATTGGACTCGTCTAAAACTTCATCACATTGAGCCAAATGTTCGGACGCCTGAGTGGCTCAGTTGGTTAAGCATCTGCCTTCAGCTCAGGTCATGATCCCGGAGTCCCGGGATCAAGTCCTGCATTGGGCTCCCTGCTCAGCGGAGTCTGCTTCTCCCTCTGCTCCTTACCCCACTTGGGCTCTCTCTCAAATAAAGAAATAAAAATCTTTAAAACAAAGACAACAACAAAAAAACATTGAGCCAAATGTTCTTTTCCTTTAATTCCCACTTGTGCCTACTTCTGACCTCTAAAGTTGGCAAGCTCTTCTTTCTCAGAGCCTTTGAAATAGATGAAGCCTTCTTTAGGGAATCAGTAAATTAATTTCCTCCTAACTTGATATGCAATGGTTTTGAGACTCATGGCATTTCTAGAACATGGCCTCCAGACCTGACATGGAACCAGAAACTTGTTGCAGCCACTGTGCACTCATTTGGACTGTTATGTAACCTCGTTTGGACAGAATATTGGTAACAATACCACCTACCTATGCTTACCTTCAGTGTTTTCTTTTTTGTTTTGGCTGCTCTGTCATCTGGAGTTTGTGGTAATTTCTATCAAAAAACCGTCAACATTTATTTTTAATAGAAGTTCAGATTTCCAGAATGAATTACAGTCTAAGGATGTAGGCAGGGCTTGAAAGTCATTGCATGAGTGAATGCCAGGGAATTTCTTTGGCTTTCTGTGAGGTGAGCATAAACTCCTTCCGAGGGACCCATGTCTTTTAGGATGTGGCATGAGCATCCGCCCCTTTGGGGGTGAGGCAAGGAACGCTCCCTTTAGGTGTGAATCGCAAAGGGGGTGGGGTGCCTGCCTCTCAGTGCTGATCTGGATCTCTGTGTCTTCCAAAGGGAACCCCATCACCAAGACAAGCTTGTGGAACAGACCAAATGGTTCTTCTCTCGTACATGCTAATGAATTATTTATACCCGAGGAGACACTTTCAGGAAATGTGCAATCTGCTGGTGCTCTCCCAACAGGGGCCTCATTTTGGCATCTTTCTCTGGTCTCTGATAGCAGGCGAATGGAGGCTGAAACCAGACAGAAGTTCGGAGGGGTGGGTGGGAGTAATGAGGGAAGCAACTTATGTGTTTATCAGGAAAAGTCACTATATTTAAAGACCATATCTTTTGCTCGGCATTGTGAAGTATGTTTGAATGTTATCTGTGTGAAAAATAAGGTTTTTAGACATCTTTTTTTTTTTTTAATAATCCCCTTTTCATGGACGAGAGCCCTAAAAGCTACTTAGAAGTTCCCATCCTGTTTTGCAAACTGAACTGTGAGTGACATATGAACTGGGTATCTAATCTGCTCCCTAAGGAATTCTAGTATCTTCCCAGGCTGTCGGAATGCTGCATTTTCTTTACTGCTGTTTATTGTGGAAAGGGGATCATGGAATCTAAGGAGAACATCAGCTTTCACGGCCTCATGGAAAGGACCGTGCCAAGTTTCCTTGTTTTACCTTCGAACCCACCAGATACATCAGGTCGCCCCTCAACACAGTGCTGGCACTGAAAGGAATTAATTCCAGGAGGCTGGACTGCATTCTGCCACTAAATCATTCCACAGTGGCCTGGGGGCCCCAGAAAAGGGTACGCTTCTAGCTCCCTTCCCCACCCCCCTACTTCTCGTGTGCTGAAACCTTTATGAAAGAAGACAAAACCTTCATGCCACGGAGCTGCCTGAGGACACGGGATAGCCAAGCACACGGAAAGGCCACCATGTTTGAAAAAGAATTAGAATAATGGGTCTTTAAATAAATGTTCTCGTGTTGCCATCCAAAGGGATAAGAGGCTCATATTTTGAGGAGGAGCTACTCAGGCAGGAAAGGGGAAAGTATTTTTTTTTTTTAAACTGGATTTTTAAATCATTTGGGATCTAAAGTCTTGATTATTCTGAAAACATACTGGACATGTCCCCATAGGGGCAAGTGGTAGTTTTCACCCAGGTCTGGACAGATTGTTTCCTTAGGTAGAAAGCACTCGGTCTGCATCTAGGTCACTGGTTTCAGTTGCTGTCACTGCCAGCTCCCCGTCATTCCCAAAGTCCAGCAGCATTCACTCTGTTGTTCTCATTACGCAGAGCACAGGTCCTTTGGACACTTCTAAAAGACGTTCATTAACAGCACCTTTGCTCCAAAAAGTCCCACACGCATTTATCTAGTGAACAAGTACAAATGTAGCAACTTTAATCAATGTTCTTGCAGACAAGTGAGGATATGTATATGCCTATATACATATATATATATATCAAAATTGAGAATTTACAAATATAATTTGATACATTTGGTCTAGCAGTGGGTACGCCCACGGGATAAATCTTAAGTAGGATATATTTCCTTTGGTGGTGTTTTTAGTAACTCAGTTCTACTGCACAGTGAGATACCTGAAGCTTAAATTCGGCTACTTTTAGAAGAGTCCAGTGAGAAAAGAGAAAGCATGTAGCATTCCATGAAGCAAGTCCAGCATGTTTATGCTGTTCCCTGGAGACACTGACATGTCTGAATTTTGTGCCTATAAAGTGTGAAGACTGCAGTGAGTCAGTGGGCATCCCCTGTAGCTGTGTGTTTCTGCTGTCTCTGGCAGGTGCTATTATAATCAAAACATGTGGAGAAGCAAAGTTAACAGCAACATTGAATTCTGTGTGTAGTCCAGGCCAAGAAGTAGGACCACGTTCCAGACCAGAGATGCCTGCGATGTCCAGTGTCCATCACGTGGCCTTGCCGGCACCCAGGGTCGATGGGGCTTGGGACACTATCTTTTCCTGCTCACAGTCCCTAGTGCAAGTTAGTCAAGGCGGCCGGATGGGTGAGCTCTCAGCATGATCTTCCCGTGGTTACCACTTCCCTGGAATGGAGACCCCACACTCATACCAGCCCACGTAGTAGTAGGGGGTTCCAAAACCAATGTTGCCGAAGCTGACCGGCTCCTGGCGATACTGGCGGAAGTAGCCTAGAAGGGTAAATGGAAAGGGAGGGAAAGAAAATGCATCTGTGATACTGTGATTGATAATAAGAAATCTATATTTGGTCTTTATCCCTGTTCCTGGCACACAACTCCTAAAACCCTAGGATTTCCTAAGTGATAAGAGTGGTAAAAGTATCTCAATATTCCTAACATACCTGAGTTTATGATGATGGGATTACTTTCAGGAAGCATCTATGGATGGAACTACTCACCAGAGAGGCCCGCCATGGGATTAGAGGGTGAGACTTTCAGTCCTACCTACTGGCCTCTGAAGAGGGGAAAGGGGCTGGAGATTGAGTTCAATCATGAAGGGACAATGATTTATTCAATCATGCCTCCACAAAGACCCAAAAGAACCAGGTTCTGAAAGTTCTGGGCTGGTGAACATATGCAGATGCTGGGAGGGTGGCGCTCCCAGAGAGGACACGGACATTCTGTGTCCTTTCCCCACACTGTGCCCTATGCATCTCTTCCATTCGGCATCCCCCAAATTGTATACTTTTATAATAAACTGGTAGGTAGCCTAGTAAGTAAAATGTTTCTCTGAGTCCTGTGAGCTGCTCTTGCAAATTAATCAAACCCAAGAAGGGGGCAGTAGGAACCTCCAACATGTAGCCAAGAGGTCAGATGCTCAGATGGCACTCTGGACTTGTGACGGGCACTTGAAGTTGGTCGGGGGAGGGTGTCAGTCTTGTGGGACTGAGCCCTTAACCTGTGCGATCTGACGCCACCTCTGGGTACATTGTGTCAGAACAGACTTCAATTGTAGGACACCCAGCTGGTGTCCAAGAATTGCTACTGGTGTGGGGGAAAAACCCACACTTGGAACTGGTGTTACAATTGTAGCATCAAAAGCGCTCAAAAGCAACAGAAAAAATTCTCATCCCTAGAACCTCCATTCAGACAGAAGACCTCTGATAAACTGTTCTTACGACAAACTTTACTTCCAAATAAACACTACCATTTTTGGGGGGGGGGGGGGGTCACAATAATCCCTGGGGTTTATCCCAGGCATGATTTGGGGGGATAACCCAGTCCCCACACGTGTGTGACACAGATGGGAAAGCGTGTTCATTAGTGCCCTAATTCTCTCTCTCCACAAAAGAAAATCATTGGAGCCACTCGCTAGGGAGACTCCCTGCAGGGCAAAGAACTGTCAGAAAGACCCCCACCTGCTCCTCACAGCACTTACGGCCTTGCGAGTCGCCTAGAACCTCAAGCCTCCTGGTTTAATTCTTGAAGTCTGTGGTAGGCTTTTAGATCCTTCAGGGAAATCTCTCAAAGGAAAGAATGCTATAGCATTTTTGAGCAGGTCTCCCTTAAAGTAAAAGGGAGGCCCCAACCTGTTCAAAAAAAATTTTTGGCAACTCCTCTCTGGCCCTGTTTACTCTTGCCAGATGAAAGGATACACGCCATCCTATCAGTGAGCATGCTGACTAGGCAGCACCTCTGCTCAGAACCAAAACCACAGTCACAAAACACAGTAAAATATAAATCATGCATAGTAACCTTGGGTCAATGCAAGATCCTGAAAAAATTAAGAAATGTGGTATATTTGGTATACTGATTGTGATGGTTAGTTTTATGTGTCAATGGGGCTAGGCTATGGTACCCAGATATTTGGTCAAATATTATTCTAGATGTTTCTGAAAAATATTTTTAGATGAGATTAACCTTTAAATCATCACACTTTGAGTAGAGTAAGCTACTCTCTATAATGTGGGTGGGCCTCATCCAATCAGTTGAAGGACCTCATAGGAAAAGATTACCCTCCCTGACAAAGTGGGCATTCTGCCAGTAGACTGCCTTCAGACTCAAATTGCAACCCGGACTCTTCCTTGGGTCTCCAGCTTACTGGCCTGCTCTGCAGATTTTGGACTTGCCCGCCTCTATAATCATATGAGCCAACTCCTTAAGACACCTCTCTCAATCTCTCTTTCTCTCTGGTTCTGTTTTTCTGGAGAACTCTGACTAATACAATTACTTTTCTGTTCTATTTTACTCTACCTTAATTCTTTGAAAATAGGTAATCTGTGTTTACCAGCCTATGTTAATTTTTTTCCAAATTAAAAAAGTTGATAGGACATCTCATGTCTTGATATTGCCAGATCACTAGGAGTTGAGTGCATAATGGAAACAGTGTTGGACTTCATTCAGTTGTTCTGTTTGTTTTTTTGTTCTGGCAGTTGAGGGAGTTAGTAGCATACTGCAAGTTGTTAACCTTTGAGATTAATGTATATGTTGTCACCCTGTGATACCATCATGAACTAGTTGTTATGTTACCTCCTAAAGTATATGATAAGCTATGGTTGGTTTGTATGTTTGTTTACCTTTCCTTCTCTGCACCCATGTTCACGTTGTCCTCTGCCCAAAAGACTCTATCCTCTGCATGTCTAGGTTTCTTAATGACTCAGCCCAGACTCCACTTCTTTCTTGACAGCCTCAAGTAGCCTGTCTTCCTCGAACTCAGATAGTGACTACAATCTGCACAATTACCTAACAATAGGACAACTATGTGACATAACTCCTATCATTATCTATACTTTAAGTTGTTCACTCCCAGTTACCTTTCACATATCTATTTTCTCTTCCCAGTAATGGAGCAGAGATTTTTCTGAGTGTAAGAACAAGGTCTTATATTTCTTTGTATCCCTGCCTCTCCTAGGTTCACACAATTCCAGCACATGGCTGGAATATTTTGTTGGTTCCTTATTTATATGATCCAAAATGCTGCCAACAACTATCTTTAAAAGATAAACAAAGGGGAGAGCTATAGTGACTTCCTCCTTATATTAGCTCTCCTCTCCCAACCCTCAGGGTAGTATGATCAGGCCTTCGTTTGAATTACCTTGAATGGTAGGGAGAGCTTCTACATAGGACTGAGGCCCTGTTCTTCCATCAAGGTGTGAATCCACAAACTGGCAATGATCTTCACCTCTTCCCCAGCTGTCCCCAATGCTGTAGAATGAGTCTGCATAAGGGAATATCATGGGTTAGTGATTGGTCAAAAATGTACACCTGTTTTAAGATTTTGCACAAGCTTTGGAGACCATTCGAACTGGGTACTTAAACTTGGTGTGTCATACTTTCCATGTTGAAAAAATAGTGATAATGGCACCAACGTCAAAGTGTTGTAAGAATTCAGCAAGATCATGTATGCTAAATACTTAACAAGTCCTCAATAAATGGAAACTATTAATATTATAGGCAGTTTCAGCTTATAAGTGGTAGGCCTTTTTACTCCTTGGTTTTATTTATTTTATTTATTTATTTTAAAGATTTTATTTATTTATTTGACAGAGAGAGAGAGACAGTGAGAGCAGGAGCACAAGCAGGGGGAGTGGGAGAGGGAGAAGCAGGCTTTCCACCGAGCAGGGAGCCTATGTGGGGCTCAATCCTGGGATCGTGACCTGAGCCGAAGGCAGATGCTTAACGACTGAGCCACCCAGGCGCCCCTACTCCTTGGTTTTAAAAAAGGGATAGTTGAAACTGTGATAGGAATATATTATGAAATAATTACAAAAGGCATGAAGATCTGTAAAAAAATAGAAGAACCTATTTTCATACATAACTAGAAGTAGGGTGCGTTGTCAGTGCATGAGCTGCTGTCCATGGTCCTGAACCACAGCTGCACAGTAGGGCAGTTGTTTCTATCATCCCTGGGACACTGGAGCTGGCTGTGTAATTTCTGCCAGGAGTTCTGATGCAGGGGAGCGCAAGCTCAATGATAGGAGAGAAAAGAAAGAGCAGAAACAGACAGTAGGTGTTGGGAAAGGCATATACACTGAGAAACTGCCAGAGTGGAGAATGGTAGGAAAGAATTTGTTTTGACATTGTCTTTAAATGATCACCACTAGGAAGAAAAAAAAACCTATAGCAGCTGAGGAAAAGTTTTAAAAATGTATGTACTAAAAAATTAAAAGTGTGCAAGTTTAAAAATAAAAAACAGATTTGTGTAGGTGGCAGAATCAAAGCCAGCTGGGTAGAAACGGCATTTTGAAATGTTAGTAGTTCAAGATGCTTGTGGTATTCTTTGTTTCAATCCCCTACCATAATGAAAACAATGTAATTTTTATTCAGACACAGAACAAGTAATATTGAGGTATGTTTCACCATCTAAAATTTTTTCTTCATTAAGGTATGGCAATGGCAAGGACGGGAGTTGGGGGGGGGTCCTTAATGCTTCTAGCTTACACTCATACCTAATATTATTGAATTAATGGCAAAGAAAATTGGCCCTTACATTTCTAACAGAATTTTGGGCCTCGTTTCTAAAATGTAGTGGATTTTTGGGGTGCCTGGGTGGCTCAGTCGTTAAGCGTCTGCCTTCGGCTCAGGTCATGATCCCAGGATCCTGGGATCGAGCCCCGCATCGGGCTCTCTGCCTGGCTGGGAGCCTGCTTCTCCCTCTCCCACTCCCCCTGCTTGTGTTCCCTCTCCCGCTGTGTCTCTCTCTGTCAAATAAATAAATAAAATCTTTAAAAAAAATAAAATGTAGTGGATTTTAAAAAATTATAGATATGTATTTCTGGGTGTCAAAGTAAAAACTAGTAACTCCAAAGTAGAGCCTGAAAAACTGATTTGTGTTCAAGCCACAGTGAGATATGATGGGTCCACAACTCAAATACATTCTGATGCACTTGCTATGTCAAGTTAGTACCTGGTAAAATATGTCAAGTTAGTACCTGATAAATGTCAAATTAGTACCTGATAAAATAAAAAATTTCCATACCTTCTCATACCACACCATTCTCAAAGACCTACCTTTCAGATTGTCGCTAAGGTAGATCTTATACCGCAGTGAATTACAAAGAACAACTCCCACGAATTTTCTATACCATGTCCGCTTCACATACTGCCGGCCATGGCAGTCGGTGTAGCTAGGGTCATGTTTGAAAGCAAATGGGATCCAGATGGGCTCACCACCTTGACAACACAAGACACACTCTCTCAACCATGGGATTCCACGATGTTTATTCTCACCCAAAGTATCAGAGAATTTGACTTATTCATTGGCCCTTTCCCTCCTCTCAGGGCTTTTCCCACCTCCCCAGTGGGCACTCTTTCTCTCATTCCCCTTCTTTCTTGGCACCGAAGTACAACTGAGGAGCTCCTTTTACCTGAACATATTTAAAGTATGTGCATTTCTATAAGGGATTCTTGAAGTAAGAAAAAGCCTTTAAACTTCAAGGAAAATGAGATATAATGGCATATTTGATCTTTTGGGATATGCTATCCTACCTGCCCCCTCCAGAAGTCCCTCAGCATAGACTCTCACTGTTCTCATCCCTCCCAAAACCTGTCTTGAACTTAAGAAATAGGGCTTTCACAGTTTGTTTGAAAACAAAGTAAAAATTTGTTGTACATTTAGTGCATTTTGCTACCTTTTCAGCCATTTAAAATATTTAAAGGGATTAAGTAAATAAAGTTATCTATTTTATAGATATTGGCCAACCCATAATGTTTTCTTTTACAGATATTGGCTGCTAGGGTCCTATAAAAAAAATTTCCAGACCATTCTTTTCCCTAGATCAGGATAAAGGGGGCAAGGAAACCAAAGAAGTTATCAGAAAATCATAAAAATGCAAAAATGGTCTAGCATTTCTACTTGTGAGCAATCATAGCAATCTCATATTCACTATCCAACTTGATTACTAGAATGTCAAGTTTGTCAAGAAGAGAAACTTACCTGGTGGCCTCACAACAAGCAGAGGATTGTCTGTAAAATGAGAAAGAAATAATTGACTTCACTATCCTATTTCAGAACCATGCAATTGTTGAAATGTTTATCGTGGCAGAGAGAGCTAACCAATGAGCTCCCTGGGATACAAATATAGTTTATTCAAGCAATGCCAAAGTTTACCTTAGTTTTTATTTTCTAAGCATTTCCTTTTGAAAAATATCCTTTTCTAGCTAAACTGCCTTGATATTTATACAGAAATTGTGGGTCAATATAGTAAGACTTTGATTTGGGGTATGACAGAATAATTCAATACTCGTCATTTTTAAAAGATGTGTCTATCTTGAGAAAACAGTTTGGTGGTTTCTATTTACCCACGAGGCATTAAAACACATGTCCATGCAAACACTTATACATGAATGTTCATAGCAGTTTTATTTGTCATAGACAAAAAGTAGAAGCAGCTCAAATGTCTATGAATAAGTGAATGGGTAAGTTATGGCACAGCCATCTGATGAAATACTGCTAAGTACAAAAGATGGATGGATCTCAAAATGATTTTGCTGAGGGAAAGAAGCCAGACAAAAGAGTTCAGACTGTATGATTTCATTTATATAAAATTCTAGAAAGTACAAACAAATCTAAAGTGCCCGACAGCAGATGAGTAGTTCCCTGTTAACAGGGGAAAAGATGCCCACGTGGGGGGACAGGGGAGCTGGGTTGCATAGCAGCAGTGAGCATGTAGGGGTAACAATGATGTTCACTAGTGTGATTGTGGCAATGGATTCAAGGCGGTAAACATACTTTAAAACCCACTGAGTTGTACACTTACATGCAGCTTACTGTATGCCACTTGCATCTCAATAAAGCTGTATGTAAAACATCTGTATCTTAGCCCAAGTAATGCCACTTAAGAAAATATGGCAGCACCTGGGTGGCAGAGTTGGTGAAACATCTGACTCTTGGTTTCAGCTCAGGTCGTGATCTCAGGGTTGTGAGATCAAGCCCCGAGTTGGGCTCCACGCTCAGCGAGGAGTCTGCTTGAGATTCTCTCCCTCCCTCTTCTTCCGCCCCTACCCCCAACTCTCTTTCTCTCTTTCTCTCTCTAAAAATAAACAGTGTGGAGGTTCCTCAAAAATTTAAAAATAGAGCTACCCTATGACCCAGCAATTGCACTCCTGGGTATTTACCCCAAAGACACAGATGTAGTGAAAAGAAGGGCCATATGCACCCCAATGTTCATAGCAGCAATGTCCACAATAGCCAAACTGTGGAAAGAGCTGAGATGCCCTTGAACAGATGAATGGATTAAGAAGATGTGGTCCATATATACAATGGAACATTACTCAGCCATCAGAAAGGATGAATACCCAACTTTTACATCCACATGGATGGGACTGGAGGAGATGATGCTAAGTGAAATAAGTCAAGTAGAGAAAGTCACTTATCATATGGTTTCACTTATTTGTGGAACATAAGGAATAGCGTGGAGGACATTAGGAGAAGGAAGGGAAAAATGGGGGCGGAATTGGAGGGAGAGATGAACCATGAGAGACTATGGACTCTGAGAAACAAACAGGGTTTTAGAGGGGAGGGGGGTGGGGGGATGGGTTAGCCCGGTGATGGGTATTAAGGAGGGCACGTACTGCATGGAGCACTGGGTGTTATATGAAAACAATGGATCGTGGATCACCACATCAAAAACTAATGATGTATTGTGTGGTGACTAACATAACATAATAAAATTAAAAAAAAAACCCCAAAAACCATTCCACTTAAAGAAAAAAAAAAAAAAGGAGGGCACGTACTGCATGGAGCACTGGGTGTTACACAAAAACAATGGATCGTGGATCACCACATCAAAAGCTAATGATGAATTGTATGGTGACTAACATAATAAAATTTAAAAATAAATAAATCTTTAAAAAAAAGAAAATATGGAACTAGCTTTTAAGGAATTCTGTTTTAGAAAAAAGTTCATTTTTATAAAATAATTCTTTTTTTTTTTTTTTGAAAAATTATCATGGAGTAAAACTACTCTTTTATGGTAAATATCCTGTGAGTTTCAACACATGCACTGATTCACGGAACCCTACTACAATCAGCATACAGAATATTTCCATCACCCCAAATCTCCCTTGAGCTGCTCCTTTGTACAGACCATTCACTCACTACCACAGAAGAGCGACCTACTGTTAGCTCTAAGTGTAAACGCTCATTTTGCTCTCCTACTCTTAAGTTTCAATAGTCCGCTGAAACAATCTCAAATGCTCCAGGCTGGAGGGGGGCGGGGGGGGACATATAGAACAACAGCGCAACACAAACAACATGGAAAGCTGACCCCTTGCTGCAGCCCGTGCTGACATATGCGTTTACTTCGTGTATTTTTATGTTTGGCAATTACCTGATAATTTTCCTGTTGCTCAACAGCAGGGTTGTGAAAAGTGCAGGAGAAACTTGAACAAACTGACTGAATAAAGTGAAGATGGCCAGAGCAAATAATTGTCAAATTTCAAGTAACTGTCGAATTGTCAACTTTTGACAACTGTCAATTGTCAGATGCATGAGGATCTCCAGGGAGCTGATGGTAAAAGAGGTCTGCATGGGGGGGCCCTGGAATGCTGTCACCCACCCTTTGGAGACCACAAAAGGATAAGGTGGGAGCATGGTGAGGCTCTTCTTGGGAGGGGGATAGCAGAGAGCCGTATTTTTCAATTTATACTGCGGTCTCAGAAATTACATTTATATTTCTATTCTCAGATTTGGGGCCAATTTCTTAACGCTTTCTAGATTTGAATTTTTTTTTTCTACAGACTTATATCATGTTAATTCTGATAGTCGCCAAAGGTCCATTCTCTTTTTAGGAAATGTAGCCATGAACATAGACACGTCCCCTACTTTAGCAAATTAACCCTTGAAAATGGTTTTCTTTGACTTTCTTAATTACTAATGAGGAACACATTTTTTAAATGAAAACACTTTTGAGGTCCTTTGCCAACATTTCCAATATGAAGCATATTCTCACAAAAGATTTTATTTTTTTTCCCACTTATTGTGATTCGGTAGATTTCAAAGCATCACACTTAAAAATATCTTCCAATGATCAATATTCTGGGATCAAGCTATATGTGGGAAATAATCTAACCAAATAGAAGGTGGAGCAAGGTTAGTGCACAGCTGGTTCAGCCCGACCTCTGAAGGTGGCTTGGCTTAGAGGCATAGGGACCAGCTCCCAGTGTGGTTTCCTGTGTGGAAAGGCTGTTCACCCAGGACTGTCCCCATGGCCAGCTCTGGGCACACTGGTCAGACCACGACCACAGGAGCATCTTACAGAGGGCTGGAGAGCTCTGTATACCAGCATCCCCCAGAGCAGGGCCATCCTCCGAGTAACACTGCTTGTAAGATTGGGTAATATTCCAATTAAACTCTCCGTATTAGGACATCTTTGTCTCCTAGTGAAAGAACCATCTTGGAGACCTGACTAATTGGAAGAAGCAAATACCTCTGAGGCCACATGGCATTTATGCTCTTCAGCTGTTTTTAATAAAAAAAAATTAGCTCTGCAACTAAATCTTTTACAGAGAGATTCAAACTTATCTTTCCCACATGGTTGAAAACTAGATTTTTTCCTTTCATTGGAATGTGACCTTTCCACTTCCCAGGCAGCTCCAATGAAGATTACTTTTTAAATTTTATTATCCAGATTTTAACACAGCACAAAGAAAATGATATTTATTTTATAAAGTGATATCCAATATGAACTCACTAAATAGAAAAATAAGGACTTTACTTCTTCAGTTTTTATTCTATTGTAGTCATGATTCCAAATTATTTGTCTTTGAGAAAAGGCAAAAAATGAGAATGTGAAGTCGCAGATACCTGATTCTGTAACAAATGAGACCGAAGGGCTGATGGGTCCGTAGCCATGTGGATTTTTGGCTTGAACTTTAAAATAATACCTGAAATTGGAAGAAAACATTTTTTTGAAAGAGAAGCTTGTTTAATTTCTGTATAATAAGACAGATTCCCAAACTACTGAGCACTTACTCTGTGGCAGGGTTTGAGTGTTATTTTGTAACAAATGCATACATCGCTGCTATTCATATTTTTTTCTGAACTTCCGCATTTTCCAATAACTTTTCAAAATAATATAATTCACAGCATTGACTCACGTGGCTGATGGCATCAGAAGGAGCATATTGGGCAAAGAAGTCACGTAGAGAGCGTATGTTCCTTAGGGCATCACGGCTGCGTGGCCCCATGTGGATGGATGCCTCTCTCATCCTGCTCTCATCCCACCAGAGTTCCACAGCTCAAGCGGGAGAAACTGGAGCAGCAAAACACTTACAGAGCAAAATTCAAACTTAACCTAATTCTTATCACTGGACTCCGTATGAAAAAGCAAGCTGTTTGATCCAGTAACGATGCAACTCATTGTTGGCGGAAGGAAGGCGAGCCAGTCCCGAGGTTGGCCTCCTCAGTGAAATGAACATGACAATGATGTCTTGGGCGCATGACAAGTGCTATGGTTGGCTCTGGAGCTTTAAAAGTCACTGAGTTTCGAGCTTCTGTGCCTCCAGGAAAGAGAAGCAAGTCCAAGAAGGGGAAGTGGAAAAGACCGGGAGAGGTTTTGCTGTCAGATTTATCCTTGTCTTGGAACAGAGAATGTACTTGTTTGTCTAGAGGGAGACTGAGAGGCTGAGTGGGTGGGGAGTCCCCAAACATCTTGCTCTGTGCTCTTATGAGATACAGGACAAAAGGGGTGGTTAAGTAATATTAGAGACCAACACCGCAGCTGTGACCCACTATATGCACTGTTAATCTTCGTGTTTCCTTTACCTCTGGGACACCGGACATTATCTGTGCTCTCAAAGCCCTGAGCTACTCACAGGTGAAGAAAAGGGTAAGAAACCCCTGTCAGGGGTGGCTCTCTGCCATTTCAGAGAGTTCCTAACAAGTCTTTTCCTATGTCAGTCTTGGCACACAGGTTCTATGCACTAATTAAAATGCACTAAATTTTCAGAAAGGTGGATTATTTATTCGGAGAGCAAAGGCATATGTCTGTTACACCACTGTCCTGGGGCCAAGCCTCCGGAGCTCCTGAGATCACCCAAGGGAGCCTCAGGCTTCACAGTTACACAGAAATATTTGACTTTGGGTTTGATTAAACAGAGAGCAAAGAAAGGCTCATTTGGTAAATTTAGTCTTCTTTTCAGCCTTTCAAGAGTCATTCACATCTCATTTAGAAGAGAATCCTTTTTAAATTTCATTTTTAAAAAAGATATGCACAATTAAGAACATATGCGTTTCCAAATAATTCGCTCAGCAGTCCGTGTTTTCCCAATTATGCATACTTTTATTCAGTGGTTATGGAGTTATTTAAGGCAAAATTCTGCAGGCAGTGGGCTTGGCATACATCAATGATACCGGTCAAACTTTACAGATACTTTTTTTTTTTCCTTAAAAAGGGAAATCAGGGGCGCCTGGGTGGCTCAGTTGGTTGAGCGACTGCCTTCGGCTCAGGTCATGATCCTGGAGTCCCTGGATCGAGTCCCGCATCGGGCTCCCTGCTCGGCAGGGAGTCTGCTTCTCCCTCTGGCCCTCCCCCCTCTCATGTGCTCTCTGTCTCATTCTCTCTGTCAAATAAATAAATAAAATCTTTAAAAAAAAAAAAAAAAAAAAAAAGGGAAATCAAAACCTAAGGAATGATACATCCTCAGAGGCTACATGAGACGTTTCTGCTGAGCATTTCTTAAGCCATTGCTCAACTGGTCCTGACACCAGTTCCCAAGGTCCACAGAGGGAATCACGGCTCTACAATTGTGGAGAGGGTACAGGATGCCCGACCGGTCTGATTCCTTCGCTGTATCAATTCTGTCTCCCCACTGAAACCCAAGTGTTCCTCCTCATCTACTTTCTCTGTTCACACAGAGATCTTGAGTTTTGAATGTCAGGAGATGGTTATGTAAGATGAAGGTGTATTCATTCTTTCAGCAGGTATGAAGGAGTGCCCCCAATTCCTTCTATACGTACTTGGTGTTTGCTCTGCACCAGGCACCAGGTTATGCACTGAGGGTAGAACGGGGGTTCGGAGCAGGAGTGGGTGGACGTGGTCAGGGAGGTGGGCTATAAAATACAGAGGAACTGTCCTCACAGAGCTCACAGTTTGGTAGAGACAGCTTGTTTAGCAAAAGCATAAATATAATCACCAATCCATACCCTGAGGGAGACCGTTGGAGTTCCTCTGTCCTCCAGCGAAGCCCACACGACCCAATTCCAAAGACATAATTCCATTTGAACCTCACCTAATGTGTCAAAGCAAATTTAAATACATGAAGCTGAAAAACACGAAATTATGGGGGAAAGTAAGGTTCCCATTTTCCAAACCACATTAAACTTCTTCTAGAAACTAAAATACAGATGCCATACTCTGAATAGTATCTGCCTCACCCAAGTAACAAGAGCAATCCATGCCTTTCCTTCTCACATAAGCTCTTGCACCTTCTTTTGAATAACCCCCCACAGTCTCAATCTTTGTGCTTTGAAGTATGGATGAAATATGCAGATTCCAGAAAGTGGTCTGGGACTGAGTTGGGTGAACAAGGTGGGCCATGTCCATGTAAAGTCAAACACAAGATTGAGTTATAAAGAACCAAAGCTGGTGTCTGACATTCTGGTTCATCTTGAGGGGACTGACTTCTTGTGTCTCCCACAGACACTTGGAGGTAGGTTCCTGAGAAGCCCCGAGGACGGTGCTAACAACAGGGACACAGAGCCTCTGTGGGAGAAGGACCTGGACCACTAACGTGGGCCCTCCGGAGATGCTCTGTATCAGTGTAAAGCAGGGAAACAATGAGCACCCTTCCACCAGGCTGTTGACAGGGGTTTTGAGGAAATCTGTGTAGAGGAGCCCCAAGTGTTCTGTGCCCCTGTCAGTGCCCTCCATCAGAAGCAGGAATAATCGACAGGCATCCCAGAGAAAAGGCTAGAGTAGCACCTGCTGTTTCCAGCCTGGCTATCAGGGCACTAAATGTAGATGGAGGGTAGGAGAGAAGCCACAAGGGACTCCCAAGGCCCTCTGGGACCAGCCTGTCCAGGCTCCCACCATCCTGGCCTCCTTTCCTTCCTAGAACACACCATGCTGTTAGACATCCTTTCTGCCCAGAACAACTTGGCCTCACCCCACCCACCTTCTTCAAGTTCACAGCTGCTTATCTATTTCCCCAGGGAAGCTCACCTGACTACCCCACCCCTCCCCACAAGCTCAGGAAAAAGGTCTCCCTCAGGGTATGGATTGGTGATTATATTTATGCTTTTGCTAAACAAGCTGTCTCTACCAAACTGTGAGCTCTGTGAGGACAGTTCCTCTGTATTTTATAGTCCACCTCCCCGACCACATCGACCCACTCTTGCTCCAAACCCCCGTTCTACCCTCAGTGCATAACCTGGTGCCTGGTGCAGAGCAAACACCAAGTACGTATAGAAGGAATTGGGGGCACTCCTTCATACCTGCTGAAAGAATGAATACACCTTCATCTTACATAACCATCTCCTGACACTCAAAACTTAAGATCAGCCTGGCAGCAAAAGTTGTAGAAAGAACATTGGCAGGAAGGGTAGGGGGGGTGGTCAGGAGACGGGGATTCAAGTTCCACTACAAGGAGCCATGCAGCAAAACCTCTCCTGTGCCTCTTTCAGCTTTGGGATGCTGAGGCTGTGCTGGGGAAGTACCGTCACTCTGCACACAGTAAAGAAAACTGGGTGTCGACTCCACTGTCTTAAATGTGTTGTTTTTGTTTGCTTTAATTAATCCATCTTTCCTCACGATTAGGGAAACATAAAGAAAAGAGCTTTCTCAGTTTCCTGTTTTGCTCCTTGCTTTTTATTTGCCAAATCCTCAAATTGATAATAGTTTGTGAACATTTAGCTCAGATGAGCCCACACGGAACCTCCAATGCCCTGAGGAAAGTTCTCAGCTAGTTCAGAAGTACCCAGGGCTATTAACTAGTTTCTATGCCCTTTCGGCACATTTCTGTTTAAGGAGAGTATTTTGTTTCAACCTTCTCCATGTTCCTCCAACTATATAGGAAATGAGAGTCAGGCCACAGACACACCATTTAGAGCTCTTTGCTCCATAAATATGGGGCTTGATGTGACCTTGGGGGTGCTGCACTCATTTGCACGGGCATGAAAGAGACAATCATTATATATTCAAGAATCCAGCAGGCCCCCTGGAAGGCTGGAATTGGCCATGGTGGGAATGCTCACACTACAGAAAATGGTAAGCACCATAAACCAGGGACTTTTTTTTTTCCCCAGAGAGCTGGTTTACACGCACACCATGCTTGACCCTCACGTGCTTTGCCCATTTTCACCGGAAAGCTTTCCTGATGATCATTACTATCAAAACCAGATAGCTGAAAGAGGAAATGCACACTCACTCTCTTTGTAACCGTGGGAACAAGTTTTGTAGATTTCACACGAAGCATCACAAACTCTGGCTCCCAGATAGGCCTCTGGCCAGCCAACCACCGCCCAGCTTAGCAAGACATGTTTGTAACCTTATCAATGTGTAAAATGCATCCTTCTAAATGGTCTGAACTTCCACATCATAGAATGTGAGTACCAGTTAACTAATATGTTTAGCAATTGCTGCCCCATTAATGTCACATATGAAGGTTGTGCTGCCTAATGCCACCACCTGGGTGCCTGCACATGGATCCAAGTCCCTTTCAACAAACAGAACAACCTTTCTTTCCCCAGAGGCAGGTACCGTTTAGTCTCTGGAAAATTGGTAACAAAATATAAACACAATAGACTAACAACTATAATAGAAACAGTAATTTCCTCTAAGAGAAATATAATGACATATGGTGGGTATTCATTGATATTCTATGAAAAGTAAACAGAGACTACAAAATAAATCATAAAACCTTTTCATTGATCTTTTCACTTTCAACCTGAGGATATCTGTGACCACACACACAGGTTTCTCTCTCTCTCTCTCTCTTTAATGACTGACACATCATACCTTGTGTTTGGCTTCAGGTTCTCAATGGGCAAATGAGTTACTGAGGAAGCTTGAGTGGACCACTTGTTCCTAATGAAGTCTTCATATGATGCACTGTAAACCAGGTAACCTGCAAGAGGAGATAGAGAAGGACCCACTGAGCATCAAGGAACCACATCACCCAAGAGGCATGCCCGATGGAGGAGGATGGGGAGGAGGCCATGGCCCAGAGGCATTGCCATCTGAGGGAAAAGTTCAAGAACGGGACCAAGCTGCATGTTGTGTCTGGGTATAACATTGGTACCTTCTTGTGAATTCAGATGTGGATAACAAAATTAAACACACTTCTTGACAACTACTGGTTCCCTACTTCTCTTCCTTCTCTTTATCTCCCACATTTCCTCAGAACTAATCACCTTGACCAACCTTGACAGCACAGAGTAAAAGGCGACAGAGGAAAAGCAGTGACCTCCAAACAAGTATTTAAGAATTTCCTGGCAGAGATATATACAACTGTCCTTACATGAAACAACAAAACTGTTGATGGTGAGTGCTGTGCGTGTGTGTGTGTGTGTGTGTGCACGTGCATGCACTCGCACACGTGTGTGGGACTGAAAGACCCCAGACTCGCAGTGGTCTCTTCACCCAGTTGGTGAAGGCTCTCCTTTGATTGCTAGTTGTTGAAGATCTGTGCCTGCCCTTGACCTCGATGTCTAGGGACAGTAGTCAGGCAACTCCTTCTGCCTTTTCTGCTATGAATGGACCCCAGTGGGCCCTGACACCTGCCCAGCCTTCAAGGAGGCCTCAGAAGGCCAAGTGAAGTCATGGCTCAGCGTATCCTCTACAGTCTCCTATGTTATACACAAAGGAAGAGAACATCCGTCAGGTATTTCCCATGAGCCAAACATTCCAAACACATTCAACCAAGTTTTATTTTGATTAATTCTCCTGCTCCTAGTATGTAAGCATCACTATCCCCATTTTGACACATGAGAAAACTGAGTCTTAGAGAGACGTTAAAGCATGAGATGAAGCTAAAGAAGCACGGAGCAGAGAAAATATTCAGTGCCCTTAGGCCATGCAGGTTTTTGCTTTTCATTCTAAAAGAAAGGGGAAAACATTACAGGGTGGCACAATCAGACTGCCTTCAATGCCTCCCTCTGGTGCAGTGTGAGATGGGTCAGGTATGGGGGGGTGTGGATCGGGTGGCCCAGCCAGCCGGCTACTGTAATATCCAAATGACAGGTGGCAACAGCCCAAGTTAACTTGGTAGTTAATGGAGAGAAATGGATGGGTTCATGAGAAACCTGGAAGGTAAAATTGATAGGATTCAGTGATGAATTGAATATGGTGGGGGAAATTAAAGAAGATTTGAAGACAATCCCATGCTTACAGAAATGAGTTGGGGAGTGCGGTCATTCTCTGAGATAGGAAATGCAGATGAGCAGGTTTGGGAATCAGAAGAGTCATGAGTTTGATTTTGGATATGCTGAGTCTGAGATGCTTTGGAGACATCCTGGGACCGATATTTTCCACCTACAGATCAAAGAGAACTTTGAGCATCTGCCTTGGACACACCTGTTACCACATCTCCTGGGGTGGCTTTGTCCCAGTCTACAATGACAAATGAGTGGCAGCCTTCCATAGCGACCACAGTGATGTTGCGGGGGGGGATGCTGAGGAGGCAGGTCACTCTTCCTCATGTCATTTGGAATGATTTCATCCAGGCTATCCACTTGAAAGTGATCCAGAGCATCAGTCAGAGAACATGGGGCTGATGGGTCTTTACTTAGGTATGTCACATAAGGAGCTGGAAAAGAAGACAGACAGCCAATTGTATTGTTGAAAGCTTTCTCTAGAGGCAGAAACATAATGTCTACTCCATGGAGCAGACCTACCATTCAGTCTTTCCCTGCTAGACAGAGGCTCCAGTGCCATCAGCCCGATGCTAAACCCAGAAACACATCCTTAGCTCTCCTTAATGGATCCACACATCTTCCAATCTAGTAGTTTCAAAAGATCCTGTTGCCCCATCAACATCAATGACTATGTCTTCAAAGTAATTTTGAAAGACCCCCCAAACTATAATTCAATGTAGTATAAGTCTGTGGCATTCTGCCATTTGTACGCCCAGACATTTGGAAAGGTATGAATCGGGCCTAGCTGACACTTAACTAGAGCTCTCTCGGCACCGTTCACTCCTTAGACTGTCTTGGAACCAGAAAAAAAAAAAAAATACCCCGATCAGGATATACAACTTCTAGCCTTCAGTCCTGGGTGGCCTTCCCTAGAGCTTCAGAGATACCCATAACCATCAGGGATATTTACACAAGGCCAGGCCTGAACAGCCTTTACAACATTACTGTAAGTACAATACAGCTACTCACATTTACAGACAGGTTCAAGGTTTTCTATACACATTATCTCAGTGGATACAAGCCCTGGGAATAAAGCAGGACATGGACTGATATCCCATGTTCCAGCTGAGCCTACTGATGCTGAGAGGGCCCATGAAGCTCAGGTCAAACAGGAGACTCTACCTCCAGCCCACACCTCTTTATTATATATGCTCTGTAAGAAAATAGAAATGTCAAGGAATTGGAGCTGGGGCCTCATACATGCAAGATTCTCAAGTGCTTTCAAGTAACAATTTCTAGTACTTTCTAAATATTCCATTGCATCTTTTGGTACAGGTTCTCATTCTTGGTGGGACTAAAAGCAATTTTTAGACCCTCTATTTTCCAATAATTTGTATAAAACGAGGCCTTGAGAGCCTGTCGATGGATCTAATCAGGAAGTTCTGGAGAGTAATCTACTATGCTTTGTAGAGTTACAGACGTAGGAAAATAGCCGGACAATAGTAAGCCTTTCAATCTTGAGAAGAGTTCTGTGGAAGAGCAAACGATAGTGATGAAAGCATTTTCATTCCTGTCAGGGAGCCACAGAGAGGACAACCAGAACATTCAGCAAATTCAGCCAGCCTGCTTAATGCCAGGGGCCGGCCAGCATTAGCGCTTGCCTCAGGAATGCTACCTCAAATTAATATTCTTGTTCTTCAAGCACATGAGATTCAGACACTCAATACGACATCTCGGCTGGCAAGCGCTGTTCTCTGCTTATGGCAGAACATTTGTTTTGGAAACAGAAAAGTGTTATATTGGTTTAAGCTTTTACCTGTCTCCACTTAGTAATATTTTTTTCCACTCCATAATACTAATCTAACGGTCTCGTTAGTGAAGTTCATTAAGGGCATGGGAAAAGAAGACTCCCAAAGGGAGTGAAGCACAGTTGAGCGAAATAGAATTTCCTCTTGAAATTGTTTAATAACTGAGAAAGAAGAGTCAAGTAAAATTCTAGGATCCCCAGTCCCCGAGGCTAATGGAAATTACAGGAAACAATGGGAGAACCCAGCTCTGGTTCTGTGGGACCATAAGAGGCACCAGCAGCTCAATTCGGTAAAAACTGCTCATCTTTCAGGAAGAACTTAACAATGTATAGGTGAGTCTCAGTGGAAGCCCCATCTTGGAAAAGTTGCTACAACAAAAACAGTCATGTTCTCTGGTCCTGAAGACGTTTACAAGTGTTCCTTACCCTTGGTTTATACGAGGCAGCCTCTCCAAGTTCTATTTGGTTGGATACCAAACGGTCTCCCGCACAGCCCCCTCCGCTGACTCCTGCAGAAAGCAAGCTAATGTGCCTTCGAGCAGGACTGACTCAGAGTCACTCCAAATGGAAACTTCACTCCGGGAAAACTTCTGCTCCAAATGTGCTGCCTCAGCCAGGCCAAGAAATTAGTTACGCTCTTCCTCAAAGAAAAAAGTTAAAAACCCACGTTTCTCCAATTAAGGAAGTTCTATTTACCAACAAATCGTTTCTTTCCAGCCAGATCCAACTCTTCTTCAGGAAAGGAGCTAATGGAGCCTTCTGGCGGGATGACCTCAGACACCGCAGCTGTAGTGGAGGGCCTGGTGGTAGCCGGTGGCCTCGAGGTCTCAAATTCATAATCTGAAATGATATGAAGGCTTTGCACTGGGCCCTTCCAGAAAAGGGGCACCATGTACGGCCAACATTCAACCCAAGATTAAAGCACACACACACACACACACACACAGCCAAAATAAATGCTGTGCTTGAATGTAATTTGGTCCCAATGAAACAGTATTCCTCCTACCTCAGTCCCCTCAGGAAAGCAGCTGCAGAAAAAAGAAAGGAAGAGGAAAAGGAAACACATATGAGCAGAAAAATGAGATTTTACAATCAGAGCTGGACAGAACCTTAGAATTCATCCAGTTTTGCATGTTCCTGTTACTGACAGGCTCTGCCTAATTTTCTCCTTTAGAGCCATAAAAGATTCACATCAGAAAATAAACTTGATTTTTTAAAAAAATTTACCTTCTGTGTATGGGCTTCTTTTCTGGGGAGGGGGTGGGATGAATCCTTTAAAAAAACTAACCCTTCACATTTAAAAAAGAAGACTCTGCTCCCTTTCAACCGCTCAAAGATAAGAAGAAAATAAGAAAGGAGCTTATATTTTCAAAGGTGCCAAGAAACTTTTCTTTTTCTTCTGACATCTGTTGTTTTTCTTTTAAGTCAGGTTTTTCTTAAACTGTGGGATGAAACCAATGTATCAAACTTTACTATAACTGCATCAAAGGTGACATTATTCTCACATCGGTGTTTTGAGGCCACTGGAGCTGCAGGTAACAGCAGAAAGGAAGCACAAAAGGGAGAATATCCTGAGTATCAAAGACCAGCCCTGCGGTGGGGACAAGATGCCCCCAGGAAAACTGCAGAGGCAATTTATAAAACCCACAGAACCATCACAGGGTGGCTCCAGATTCTACCCAAGGCATATTGCATTCTTTTTTTTTTTTTTTTTTAAGATTTTTAAAATTTATTTGACAGAGGGAAACAGTGAGAGAGGGAACACAAGCAGGGAGAGCGGGAGAGGGAGAAGCAGGCTTCCCGCCGAGCAGAGAGCCCGATGTAGGGCTCGACCCCAAGACCCTTGGGACCATGACCTGAGCCAAAAGCAGACGCTTAACGACTGAGCCACCCAGGCACCCCAGCATATTGCATTCTTAATCTTATAAGCTTATTCCTGCTTGAAAAGATTCTGTGATAAAAACACTTACATAGCACTGCATTTCTTTCTTTCTTCCTTTTTTTTTTTTTTTAGAGAGAAAGTGAGAGAACATGGGCATGCGCACCAGCGGGTAAGGGTGGTGGTGGGGTGCAGGGGGAGGGGCAGAGGGAGAGAGAGAGAATCTCAAGCAGGCTCCACGCCCAGTGCGGAGCCTGAGGCGGGGCTCAATCTCAAAACCCAGAGATCATGACCTGAGCCCAAATGAAGAGTTGGATGCTCAACTGACTGAGCCACCCAGGTGCCCCCACAGCACTGCATTTTCTTACATAATTAGAAAAGGAGAGAAAAGAGAACAATGAGAGGAGCCAACAGAGGAAGTGGAGTTGTGGGTTGAACCAAGCCTGTTCACAAATGGCAGTGGAAGTGGAGGCCCAGACAAGCAGCTCCAGAGTTCTGGGGGGTGGGGAGAGAATGGGGGGCACAGAGGCTTGTCTGGAGGCTGTATTCACTATGAAGCCCACTGTTTTCCCTTGGATCAAATATGTACTGGGCGCTGACTTGGAAGCTGGCGTACAACCACCTTCCTTGAGCACTGCCATGCAGCCCAGAGTTCTGAGGGAAACTCGGAAAATGGAGATCATCCACCTAGTAATTAAAGTGAGAGAAACTGTCCAAATCCAAACTGTGTAAAATCAGCTGGTACCTTCGTCATAGATAACGTACACCTCTTCCGTGGGTATTGTGGTATCAGTCTCCAGTCCTGAGAATTCATCTAGTGAAGAAAGAGGAGAGAGAGGTTTCCTCTCAGCAGCTGGGACCCATGCCCTGGGCATGGTATTCAGTCCCCACCATTCTTCCACAGAGGTCAGTCACCAGGCCAGGGCCGCCCAGCCTTCTCAGAAGGAAGAGCATTAGAATCCAGACACGAAACCCAGACTTCCTCTCCTTTACATTCAGGGAAGGGCACTCAGAACGTCCCCTGGGGGTCAGAAGAAAGCCACCTCCCCCAGCACACCCACTCTCTGGCACAAAGTGCCTTCTGACCTCCCCTCTGCACACAGTGCCCACTCACCCACCAGCCCAGGCAGCTCTCAGAAGGCTGCAGGAAGGGCCCAGGTCCAGCAGGTCACAGGCCTGAGAACACACATTCTCATAAAGCAGGAAGGTGGGAGACTGCTGCTCAGGGTGGGGACAAAAATCCCCCCAACTGCAAGCTCCCTTATTCATCAGGCCTTCATCCCCCTACCCCCTCGATCTTGCCACGATCACATGTTCTGGAAGCAGGGTGATTTCCTGCCTCTCCCACATTCTACGCTGGCAAACCATACCAACATGACTTCCCTGTGCTTCACTGCTTCCCTCCTAACCTTCCACCCTCTCTGGTGGGAAGCCTGCAGCCCAGGGCCTGTGAGATGCCCCGGCACCAGCTTCGCCATTGAGGTGGTGGCCCTCGGTGTGTTCTGATGGGGCCAATGGATGTCAGCAGGACAGAGGTTGTAAATTACCAACACCCTTCAGGGCTCAGGACTGTCATTTCAAGAATAACTATTAAGACATAATTTTCCTTAGGTCATTCCAATGTCAATATTCTTAGATCCAAGAGGAATTACTTCTGGGTTGGTTCAAATCAGACAGTTTTCAGGTTCACACCATCCAGTTTGGGGCTATCTTGCCATTGCTTCCTTGGGTACTATTTTCCTTCCCTTGTCAATTTAACTTTTAGGAACATGGTCCTGTTTTTCCTCATTCTTGGTTCACATTTGCTTCTTTTCCTTATTATTTTTAGTCAGATCAAAAATGAATAATTTGTATAACTTCTGCATCCCAGAGTAAAGAAGAAAAAGGAAAAAGATAGCATTTCTTGGTGGATTCTCGCTGTTGAGTGTAATTCTTGAAGTGCTGGAGCACTGCAGTGCATGCAGCAGGCCACAGAAATCATGCCTATTACCTGCAAACTGGGATCGCTTCTTGAATGTCAGTTAAGTCTTCTGGCAAAAGTAAACATCCTACTGAGTGATTCAGTGCTCTTTTTTTTTTTTTTTTCTTAAGCTCAGATAAAGTCAGGCATAATTTTCCTAAAATAGCACCACCTTGGCTCCAAGTAAAAGTAACTTCCAGATGTAAGAAAGTGTATTCTTTTTTAAAAATTGGCCATTAGGGGCACCTGGATGGCTCAGTCATTACGTGTCTGCCTTTGGCTCAGGTCATGATCTCAGGGTCCCGGGATCGAGCCCTGCATCAGGCTCCCTGCTCAGCAGGAAGCCTGCTTCTCCCTCTCCCACTCCCCCTGCTTGTGTTCCCTCTCTCGCTGTGTCTCTCTCTGAAAATAAATAAATAAAATCTTTCAAAAAAATTGGCCATTAGAATTTGTCCCACCTGATTGCCATTTGGAAGCATTTGGAACTACATAAAACTAGATGCATTATACGTCAACTCAGCATCATTGTCAAAAGCTTCCACCTCGTCACATAAAAACCATAGCTGGCAGCCACCAACAGGGTGGTATGGTTCATTCTCTTGAGTAGTTTGTCCAAATGGACATAAAAAAAAAAAAAATGACAGCAAGATGTCACCAAAGAATTAGGGCCTTAGCTCCAGAGATATTTAACAAAACTATTTAAAAAATCCCGAGCAGAAGTTTAGAGAAAAAGTGAAAGACAGCCATTTGAAAACCAAGGATATTCGTAAATTGTACAGTTGGTCCATCTCAAGTGAATTTTCAATTATTCTCCTTGTATTTTCTGTCTTGAGCCGTGGATGAGTGGAATGGTTTTCCATAATGACTGATGTTTATCTGAACCATGGCCCAGGATCATGTTACAAATTATTGAAGATGTTCAGCTGGCTCAACATTTCCAAACATGCATGATATCATCTGATCCGCTGTAGAAATGGAACCTGAAAAACAAAGACCATTGGCTTTTACTTCTCAGTTAGAAAAATGGAGAATGCCTATAGCTTAAGATATTGCTCGGATACACAAAGATGAATAATAAGGTACCATGAAGAATGTGAGATGAGGCAGAAGACACTGTCTCTACTGCAAGGAGTTTATTATTTAATGGGAGAGTCAGATCAAGCAAAAGTGTGTGGGGGGTGGGCGGGGGACGGGCAAGAAAAAGAGAAAAGCTATGAAACACTGAAAACAAGCATATAATATGCATCTATGCTTCCAGGAATATACATACATATATGGCATGCATAACAAATGAGGAAGTATGTAAATACTGCCTGAATTACTGGAATGATTGAATGACACAAGGTTATTCCTAGAATGTTATTTTATTTTATTTATTTATTTTTTTAAGATTTTATTTATTTATTTGAGAGAGAGAGAATGAGAGAGAGCACATGAGAGGGGGGAGGGTCAGAGGGAGAAGCAGCCTCCCTGCCGAGCAGGGAGCCCGATGCGGGACTCGATCCAGGGACTCCAGGATCATGACCTGAGCCGAAGGCAGTCGCTTAACCAACTGAGCCACCCAGGCGCCCTAGAATGTTATTTTAAAGCAGTGTTTTAAAGGAAAGGAGTGCATGATTTAACCAGGGGAGCCAAGACTTTTAGATTTGAAAAGATGATTTTAAAATTGGAGGGCTAGAAACAAAATTTTTTTACTTCACCAGTGGAATGTAATAACATATGGGTGACTAGGTGGGGTTGTGGAGTAGGGGTCTTGAAGGGCAGGTATTCATTTGCCGATCATGAATGCAGGTGCTAGATCATAAGCACTACCATAACAAACATTTCAGGCTACTAGCCTGCAAAGTGCTATGGTCAAAATGTTGCTTGCTAAATACTGACTGTGTACACATGGAGCCCCAGCACTTGTGAGTGTACATTATGGACTGCACTAAATACAACAAAAGAGCAGGGGCATGAGAAGAACACAGACTTAAGAGCAGAGTAAGAGGCATAGAGACAGGATACAGGTGGTTCTGCAGTTCATGTGTGAGGGGGAGCCTTGGGACTGTCCCTCAGCTGGCAGAGCTTCTTACTGAAAGCATCTCTCTGCTCTCAGTATCATTACAGCATTTACAAAATAAATATCAAGGCCACTAAGAGATGTTTGTCAACAAATTACAAACTCCATTGTATTTTATAGATAATGCACAGGATTTTCCAGAGTAATTGTGACTGCTTTTCAAATTATAAGCCATCTGTAGAAGCTAATTCCCACCCAGGATGTTTGTTCCTTTGCTTCTCTCCAACACTGGCCCTGGAAAGTTTCATTCCAATGATGAATGAAGCTGGGACTATGTGTGATATCCCTGGGCAAGTAGAAGCTGGTAGAAGGAAGCCCAATAAAGAATAACAAAGAGTATTGGGCCAACAGGGCCAGCCTATAGATGGAGAGAATGAAGCAAATCTAAGAAGTGCGATGAAGTGGATGGACAGATGGTGGTGGAGTAGGAGGACCCTAGGTTTCCCTTGTCCCATGAATACAACTAGATAACTATCAAATATTCTGAATACTCCAGAAATCAACCTGAAGACAGGCAGAACAAACTCTACAACTAAAGGGGGAGAAGAGGCCACAATGAAGAAGGTAAGCAGTGCAGAGATGCATCTTGAAAGAGAAACACATCATGGCTACTGTGGTGGGGAGGGAGCCACGGTCCACAGAGAAGGCCAAGAGACAGACTAGCACACAGGGGAGTACATGGGAAAAATGAATCCCCATAGCAATTGGTTTAGAAAGTGAGAGGGGCCAAATTTTGTGACTTTTGACAACCAGGAGGCCTTAAAGCCTAGAGTTTAAAGGTCAGTGGGCTTGGCTCTGGGAGAGCCTGGAGGACACTGAGGCTGCCCTTGGAGAGAAGGTTGGGCAAACAGCCATGACATACAGTATGGAAACAGTGATCTGAAGAGCACCTGGAGCACACAATGAGGAGGTTATTCACTCATCTCAGTGTGTCCCAGAGAGACAGCATTCACAGAGACTGTTCCAGGAACAAAAGAACTGGCAGGCATCATTTCCCTTCTCCACCCCTCAGCATAAGCACAGGGCCACCTGCAGGAAGCAGCACAGTCCTGACACTGGCTACCTAACTTGCTTATACCAAGCCCCATCCCCCATTCTGGAAGAACCACCCCTCCGAGTTACAATTGCTTCAGTCCCAGCATGGCAGGCCCCCTCCACTAGAAGAGCAGCCCAAACACCTGCCAGTGGCGCGAGCCAAGCTACTCATGCTGTTTGACAAAGTCCAAGTGTGGGGGACGATCCTGAAAACAGGAGACTCCACAGCTGGCTCCTGCTATTCTCTTTCATTTTGTTTATGGCAATCTTTATAATTGTGGGAATATTTCTGGGGTTTCATGATAAAGTGACTACTCATCTTAGTCACGCCTATCTAAGCAATCATAATGAAACTAATTCCACGAAGAATTAGTTTCTATAGAACAAAATAACAAGGCGGTCACGCTCTGCCTAGCACCTTTCTCTTTGTGTACTGTTTTTTAGTTTTAGCGAAAGCCAATAAGCAGAAATCAATAAAGGTCATGTTAATCATTACAAAGGAAAAATGAAAGAAGGCTATGGCTGTAATCCAGAAAATGATCTAAGATTTGGAAAAACAAAAATATCCTAACATATAAATAAAGTTTCTCCAAGACTGTCAGGAGGAGATGCTTGCAACCTGATCCTGTGTCTGTGTCTCCTCATTCGCCGACGCCGTCCTTTCCTACGAGAGACCCACCCCAGCTGGAGCTGGACTCCGGCATGCCAGCACCACATCTTCTGACCTGGGAGTTTTGAAGGGCCTCAGTTCTGGCAGTGGTGGTGAGAGGTCTCATTTTACAAGCAGACCAGAGCACACTTAGTCAAAACTCACACATTCAGGCCAGAGAACAAACACTGCTCACAAAAGGCAAAGAGAGCCTCTGCAGATGGCTGGCCTGAAGGATAACGTGGCCAGGACACAACAGCAGAGCACATGCAACCCACATTGAAGATACTCCCAGAATCATCAGGCCCTGGTGAATAGGGGACGCTGTACTGCAGGGTAATACAGGACCTCTTCTTCACAAAGCCATTACTCTCAAGAGCAGGAGACATAGTTGACTTTCCTAACACAGAGAAACAGGCACAGAGACTTAGACAAAATGAGAAGATAGATGAATTTGTCCCTAATGAAAGAAAAGAACAAGGCCACAGCCAGAGATCTAAGCAAAACAGATATAAGTAACATGCCTGATGGAGTACTTAAAGCAGTGATCATAAGGATACTCATCGGACTTGATAAAAGAGTGGAAGACATCAGTGAGACCATTAACGTGGAGATAAGAAATAACAGAGCAGAGATAAAGGGCTCGATAAACGAAATGAGAAACACGCTTGATGGAAGGAGCAGCACGTTGGAAGAAGCAATGGGATGAATTAAAAACCTAGAAGACAGAGTAATGGAAAGTAATCAAGCTGAACAAAAGAGGAGGAAAAAGAATTATACAAAACGAGAATAAACTTAGTGAACTCAGCGACTCCATCAA
This sequence comes from Neomonachus schauinslandi, assembly GCF_002201575.2. Classification (NCBI taxonomy): domain Eukaryota; kingdom Metazoa; phylum Chordata; class Mammalia; order Carnivora; family Phocidae; genus Neomonachus; species Neomonachus schauinslandi. Next base: position 8,731,661 of record NC_058410.1, read on the forward strand.
ATGTAATAACATTTGTATTACAGGAGTCCCAGAAGAAAAGAGAGAAAAGGGGTCAGAGAATTTATTTGAAGAAATAAATAATAGCTGAAAGCTTCCCAAATCTGGGGAAGGAAACAGAAATCCAGATCCAGGAGGCACAGAAACCCTCCCCCTGCCAAAAGCCAACAAAAGCAGATCCACACCAAGATGTATTATAATTAAATTGGCAAAATCTAGCGATAAAGAAAAAATATTAAAAGCAGCAAGAGAAGACAGTTACATACAAAGGAAACCTGATAAGGCTATCAGCAGATTTTTCAGCAGAAACTTTCCAAGCCAGAAAAGAGTGGCATGATTATTCAAAGTGCTGAGTGGGAAAAGCCTGCAGCCAAGAATATCCTATCCAGCGAGTACTATCATTCAGAATAGAAGGAGAGATAAAGAGTTTCCCAGACAAACAAAAACTAAAGGAGTTCATAACCACTAAACTAGCCCTACAAGAAGTACTAAAGGGACATTTTTGACTGGAAAGACAAAAATGACAGTATGAAGGTAGAAAACACAAAAGCAGTAAAAATGAATATTTCTATAAAAAAATAAGCCAAGGAACTCACAAAATAAAAGGATGTCAAATATGATGCCATGTATCTAAAACATGGCGGGGAGAGGAGTAAAGAATGGGTTCAAACTTAAATGACCATCAACTTAATATAGACTACTATATGCAGAAGATGTTATACACAAACCTAATAGTAACCACAAATCAAAAACCACTAATAAATATGCAAAGAATAAAGAGAAAGAAATCCAAAAATATCACTAAAGAAAATCAGCAAACCATGAAAGAGAGAAAGACAAAAAAGAATCAGAGAAAATCTTCAGAAACAACCACAAAACAAGTAATAAAATGGCAACAAATACATATCTATCAATAATTACTTTGAATGGAAAGGGACCAAACATACCAATCAAAAGACATAGGGTGACAGAATGGATAAAAACAAGACCTATCTATATGCTGCCTACAAGAGACTCATTTTAGCCCTAAAGACATCTGCAGATTGAAAGTGAGGGGATGAAGAAACATTTATCAGGCAAATGGATGTCAAAAGAAAGCCAGAGTAACAAAACTTAAATTGGACAAGAAAGACTTTAAAACAAAGACTATGACAAGAGACAAAGAAGGGCACTACAAAATAATAAAAGGGACAATAAAACAAGAAGATACAACAACTGTAAATATTTATGCACCCAACATGGGAGCACCTAAATACATAAAACTGTTAATAACAAACATAAAGGAGCTACTCAGTAATATTAAAGGACTTCAACACCCCACTTACATCAATGGACAGATCCTCTAAACAGAAAATCAACAAGGAAACAATGACTTGGAATGACACACTGCACCAGATGGATTTAACAGATGTATTCAGAACATCCCATCCTAAAACAGCAGAATACACATTATTTTCAAGTGCACATGGAATATTCTCAGAATAGATCATATATTAGGCCACAAAACAAGCCTCAACAAATTCAGAAAGACTGAAATCATACCATGCATTTTTTTTCCCACAACATTATGAAACTAGAAGTCAACCATGCACACACACAAAAAAAATCTAGAAAGACCACAAATACATGGAGGTTAAATAACATGCTACTAAACAATGAATGGGTCAACCAGGAAATAAAAGAAGAAATTTAGAAAGTACATGGAAACAAATGAAAACCAAAACACACATACACACAAAAAGAAAACACAACAGTTCAAAACCTTTGGATGCAGCAAAAGCTATTTGAAGAAGGAAGTTTATAGCAATACAGGCCCACCTCAAGAAGCAAGAAAAATCTCCAATGAATAACCTAGCCTTATGCCTAAAGGAGCTAGAGAAAGAAGAACAAACAAGACATAAAAATAGTAGAAGAAAGGAAATAATAAAGACTAGACAGAAATAAATGAAACAGAAACTAAAAAACAGATCAATGAAACCAGGAACTGGTTCTTTCAAAAGATCAACAAAATTGATAAACTTTTATCCAGACTCATAAAAAAAAGGAGAGAGAGAGAGGACTCAAATAGTCAGAAATGAAGGAGGAGAAATAACAACCAATGCCACAGAAATACAAAGGATTATAAGAGAATATTATGAAAAATAATATGCCAACAAAGTGGACAACCTAGAAGAAATGGACAAATTCCTGGAAACCTATAACTTCCCAAAACTGAATCAGAAAGAAATAGAAAATTTGAATGGACCAATTACCAGCAAGGACATTAAATCAGTCCATAAACTCAAAAAACTCCCAACACATAAAAGTCCAGGACCAGATGGCTTCACAGGTGATTCTACCAAACGTTTACAGAAGGGTTAACATTTTTTCTCTCAAACTATTCCAAAAAATAGAAGAGGAGGGAAAACTTCCAAACTCATTCTATGAGGCCAGCATTAACCTGATACCAAAACCAGATAAAGACACCACACAAAACAAGAGAACTACAGGCCAATAGCTCTGATGAACATAGATGCAAAATTCCTCAACAAAATATTAGCAAACCGAATCCAACAACACATTCAAAAAATCAGTCACCATGATCAAGAGGGATCTATGCCTGGGATGCAAGGGCGGTTCAATATTTGCAAATCCATCAACGTGCTACATCACATCAACAAGAGAAAGGATAAAAATCATATGATCATTTCAATAGATGTAGAAAAACCACTTGACAAAGTACAACATTCATTCATGATAAAAACCCTCAACAAAGTAGGTTTAGAGGGAACATACCTCAACATAATAAAGGCCAAATATGAAAAATCCAGAGCTATTATCATCCTCAATGGGGGAAACTTAAGAGTTTTCCCCCTAAGGTCAGGAACCAGACAAGGATGTCCACTCTCACAACTTCTATTTGATATAGTACCAGAAGTCCTAGCCACAGCAATCAAACAAGAAAAAGAAACAAAAGGCATCCAAATTGGTAAGGAAAAACTTAAAACTTTCACTATTTGCAGATGACATAATACTCTATATAGAAAAACCAAAGACTCCACCAAAAAACTGGTAGAACTGATACACAAATTCAGTAAAGTCACAGGATGCAAAATCAATATACAGAAATTGTTGCATTTCTATACACCACAATGAAGCAACAGAAAGAGAAATTAAGGAATTAATTTATAATTGCAACAAAAATATAATGTACCCAGGAATAAACCTAACCAAAGAGCTGAAAGACCTGTACTCTGGAAACTATAAAACATTGATGAAAGAAATTGAAGATGACACAAAGAAATGGAAAGACCTTCCATGCTCATGGATTAGAAGAACAAATATTGTTAAAATGTCTATAGTACCCAAAGCAATCTACACATTTAATGCAATATACACATTTAATGCAATCCCTATCAAAATACCAACAGCATTTTTCACAGAACTAGAGCAAAATATCCTAAAATTTGTATGGAACCACAAATACCATGAATAGCCAAAGCGATCTTGAAAAAGAAAAACAAAGCTGGAAGCATCACAATTCTGGACTTCAGAGTTGTAGTAATCAAAACAGTATGGTACTGGCACAAAAACAGACACATAGATCAATATAATAGAATACAAAATCCAGAAATAAGCCCACAATTTTATGGTCAATTAATCTTTGACAAAGCAGGGAAGAATATCCAATGGGAAAAAGAAAATCTCTTCAACAAATGGTGTTGGGAAAACTGGACAGCAACATGCAAAAGAATGAAACTGGACCATTTTCTTATACCATACACAAAAAGTATGCGCTAAATGGATTAAGGACCTAAACGTGAGACCTGAAAGCATAAATATCCTAGAAAAGGACATGGCAGTAATTTCTCTGACATCGGCCCTAGCAACTTTTTTTAGAAAGGTCCCCTGAGGCAAGGGAAACAAAAGAAAAATAAACTATTATGACCACATCAAAATAAAAACTTCTGCAAAGTTTCCTTTGAGAGAGAGAGAGAGCGCAAAAGCAGGGGGTGGGAGGGGCAGAGGGAGAGGGAGAAGCAGACTCCCTGAGGAGCGGGGAGCCCGATGTGGAGCTCGATCCCAGGAAAGACCTGGGATCGAGCTCCAAGGATCACGATCCCACGATCTCAAAGGAAACAATCAACAATACTAAAAGGCAACCTACTGAATGGGAGAAGATTATTTGCAAATGACATATCTGATAAAGGGTTAGTATGTAAAATGTATAAAGGACTTATATAACTCAACACCAAAAAACAAAATAATCTAATTAAAATGGGCAGGAGACATGAACAGATATTTCTCCAAAGAAAACATCCAGATGGCCAACAGACCCATGAAAAGATCCTCATCATCACTTATCATCAAGGAAATGCAAATCAAAACTACAATGAGATACCACCTTACACCTGTCAGAATGGCTAAAATAAAAAACACAAGAAACACACGATGAGGCCAGGATGTGGAGAAAAAGGAGCCCTCGTGCACTGTCGGTAGGAATGCAAAATGGTGCAGCCACTGTGGAAAACAGTATGGAGGGTCCTCAGAAAGTTAAAAATAGAACTACCCTACAATCCTGCAATTGCACTACTGGGTATCTACCCAAGGAATACAAGAACAGTAATTCAAAGGGATACATGCACCCCTATGTTTATAGTAGCATCATTTACAACAGCTAAGATATGAAAGCAGCCCAAGTGTTCATCAATACATAAATGGATAAAGAGAAGTGGACAGATATATAACGGAATATTACTCAGCCATAAAAAGAATGAAATCTTGCCATTTGCAACAGCATGGATGGAGCTAGAGAGTATAATGCTAATCAAAATAAGTCAGTCAGAGAAAGACAAATACCATATGATTTCACTCATATGTGGAATTTAAGAACAAAGCAAACAAGAAAAGTGGAAAAGACAGAGAGAGAGAGAGAGAGAGAGAGAGAAAGCAAGAAACAGGCTCTTAACTCTAGAGAACAAATAGATGGTTACCAGAGGGAAGGTGGGTGGGGGTGGGGTGGGTAAAATAGGTGATGGGGATTAAGGAGTGAACTTGTCATGTTGAGCAGCTGGTGATTAAAATGAAAACTTAAGAAAAAAAAGGAAGCGTGGTGGAGGAAGAGTGAGTGGGCAATGAGATGAGAGAAGTCCAAGGAGACACCTAGGCTTCAGGCCTGAAGAGCTCTCTGGGTTATTGCAAAACAATCTTTACCCTGTCTTGTGTTATTTTAAAGAGGAAAAATTTGGGGGGCACCTGGGTGGCTCAGTCGGTGAAGTGTCTGCCCTTGGCTCAGGTCATAATCTGGAGGTCCTGGGATCGAGCTCCACATCGGGCTCCCCGCTCCTCAGGGAGTCTGCTTCTCCCTCTCCCTCTGCCCCTCCCACCCCCTGCTTTTGCGCTCTCTCTCTCTCTCAAACAAATAAATAAAATCTTAAAAAAAAATAAAGATGGAAAATTTGGTTTTCTGACAAGAGAGTGTTTCTATCTACTGTATACTGTTTCTGACAAGTAGTTTCTATCTACTGTATGTTCAGGTTGATCGCAAGCCCTTCAGGGGCAGAAGCAGGCCACCTACGGCTCTTCTGTATCTCCCAGAGAACCTGATTCACATGCACTAGATGATTAATCATTATTTGCCAATTTTAATTTATAAAATTTTGAATGAAGCCAGAATAACAAAACATCCTTTCTAGTTTACCACATGAACTTTCTCGTAATGACATCACCGCCACAATGATAAAGATGAAACATTTGTCAGATGAATTTACTCAATTCTACATCAGGGCTGACCTAAGGCACCAGATGCAATCCTGCTCGCTTTCCCTTTCAGAATCTATCATTGGAAAGTATACAAAGTCACCATGTCAACAGCATTAGTTATTAGGGAACCGGAATTCAGAACCACCGAGAGATACCACTTCACACCCACTAGGATGGTGAGGATCAGAAAGACAGAAAAGCACAGGCATTGGTGAGGATGTGGAGAAATCAGAAGCTTCATATGCTGATGGTGGGAATGTAAAATGGTGCAGCCACTAAGGAAAGCAGGTTAGCAATTCCTACCAAAGTTAAACACAGAGTTACCATGGACACAGCAACTCTCTTACTGAGTATATACCCCAGAGAATTGAAAACAGGTGTTAAAAAAAATTGTACACACCGTTCTTAGCAGCATTATTCATAATAAGAGCCAAAAGGTGAAAACAACCCAAATGTCCATCATCCAATAAATGGATAAAATGTGGTTTATCCACACAATGGAATATTGATCAGCAGTAAAAGGAATAAAGTACAGACCTACTCTACAACATGGATGAAACCTGAACACAAGTCATGCTGAGCGAAAGACACCAGACACAAAGGCCACATATCATATAGGATTCCATTTATATGAAACGTCCAGAAGAGACAAACCCATAGAGAGAGAAAGTGGATTTGTGGTTACCCAGAGGTTAGGAAGACAGGGGAATGAGGAGTGACAGCTGATGGGTATGGAGTTTCTTTTGGGGTGATGAAATTGTTCTAGAATTTGATAATGGTGATGACTGCACAACTCTGAATATACTAAAAACCACTAAACTGTATACTTTAGAAGGGTGAACTTTATGGTATGTGAATTGAATCTCAAGAAAGCTATAATTTAAAATTTTTTAAATAAAAATAACTATGATTAGAATTAATACAAGGAAGAAAATTAAGTTGTTAGTGGAGCAGCATAAATAAAAAAGGAAGACTGGCCATACAGGAATATTTTTAAAATAATAATTATAGTACATTATAACATTATATAAAGATTATATGTTGCTCTCCACGAATTTACTCTGTTCCCAACACTTTGTATTGTTTTGTACTTATTTTGAAAATGCTGCCTAGAGGCAAATTATAATTAATATTTGGTTACTAATTCGGCCTGGGCTAGGGAAGTAGAAAGATGACATAAGTGAAGTGAAAAACATACACATACATCATGATTTTCCAGAAGAAGAAGGAGGAGGAGGAGGAGGAGGAGGGGGAGGAGGAGGGGAAGAAGAAGAAGAGGAAGAAGAAGGAGGAGAAGAAGGAGAAGGAGAAGAAACAAAAATACCAATAAAACCATTGACTTTCATGCCAAATAAAAGCCCAAAAATCCAAAGTAAATGAAAAGAATATGCTATAAGCCCTCTTAGACAAAAGAAAATGAAAAATATTCATAATAATAGTAGTAATTCCATCCAATTCCAAAACAGTCACTCTCCTGTTTGCAAACAATTATTTAGTAAATATCTGTCCAATTACACTTTGATTTAAAAAAACAAACAAACACATCAATGTATGCAGAAGTGAAAGGTCAAGGAAAGTACATAATATTTTCATACCAGAAGTCCAAAGGTAAATCCCAATTCGTGCTCACTGGGAAAAATGATAGTCTGCAAATCTTCTTCCCAACGGCCCTCCTCTCAGCGTGGTTCCTTATCCTTTGGTGTGAATTTTTAGATGGGTACAATGTTCCTGTTTACTTGGAGCTTTTCTGCAGGAAGACGGACTTCAAACAGAATTCCCATTTTGAATACAGCATTCAAGTTCAAGCTTATCATGGTCAACAAGGCTATGTAAAGAATTCCAGGTGTGCAAAATAATTCCTGAAACAAAGCGCCTTCACTCTGTATCAGCTTAAAAAGACGTAAGTGTTACAGCCTACATGGTGATTCTTTTCCACCTAAGGGAAAGAAGATGAATTTTTCTCCTCTGAGCCGGACACCAATGCAGGATGACCTCTTCCAAAACAGCCTGAACAGGGACTGAGCAGAAAAGATGATGACTCTGCAGCTCCACGGGAACCTGACCGAAGGTTCCTCGCTTCCATTCTTCAGGGGAAACGGGCCATTCTCAGCGGGAAGACATGGAAGGGGCAGAGGATAGTCCTGACTTGGTGCCCCACAGCGGAGGAAACAGTGCAGTCCTACCCAGTAGAAAGCAGTCCTACCCTTGCTGCCACCAGAGCCCAGCTACTCAAGGATTAGCATTCTGCAAAGTGAGAGTGGATCAAGAAGGCGTTCATTTGACAAAGGAGCTTAGGACACTCCACTTTCCTTGGAAATTCACAATGAAACTATTCAAGGATCTGAATAATCCAACAGTAAGAAATCATTAGCCTTGTTTAAATCACATAGCTAATCACAGAACCTTTTTTTTAACTATAACGCATACAAATCTACTAATGTCCAGTAATATACACTTGGAGAAATGCTCGTCCATATTCATAATATTCCATGTTTTAGCTAAATTTTTTGACTTGGGTTGCGATAAGTGTTGCCAGAGAAAACACAGGATGCCCACTTAGATTTGAATTTTAAATGAACAGCGAAAACTTTTTCATATTAAGTATGTCCCATGCCGCACTTTTATTTGCTAAATCCGACAACCCTGAACGAACCTTGTGGGACTGGAAATGCCTCTAGTCACCATTCCACCGTGTATCCTACTTACCCCTCCCTGCAGCCTTTGTGACCCGACTCGGAAATGCAGCACGCTAGTTACATGGGCCACCATTACAATGAAGGTCGTTACCTTCTTCAGGGTAGCACTCGGGGACCCCGCTGGAGCCTGTTACGAGGTTGCCATCTTCATCATGCCGTTCTAGGGTCCCAGGGGGACAGGTGGGAATGGGGGTAGTGGGTTCAGGGGTGGTGGTGGTGGTGGTGGTTGTCTGCGTAGTGGTTCGAATGGTGGTGGTTGGGCGGCGGGTGGTGGTGGTTGTGGGCCTCGGGGTCGTCGTGGTAGGTCGTGCAGTTGTAGTGGGGGCATGGGTGGTTGTTCTGACAACCTCCAAGCCCACCAGAGGCTTCCCTCCAAGACTCAGAATGGGCTTATCCTGGGCACTGGCCACAGGTTTGCCATGCCGCCCCTGCCCAAAGAGGGGCAGGCCATCTGGGCTCACCACCGGGGTCCCTCCCAGATCTGAAACAAAAGCAGACAAAAGCTGTGCAACGAGATCAGATCATCCAGAGGAAGTAAAAACCAAACGCAAAGTGTCTTCTCAAAGCTTATGGATTCTTACATTTGAATCAGTAAAAGGCAAAGGAAGCATTAAAAGGATATTCAGCAGAGGTAGCAATATCTGCTGCCATCCAGAAATTTCTGGGCTTCTTATATTGTCCCTTACTCTATATTACCTTATATAATCCTGTAAATACTTCATTGATATGCCCCATTACCCTGAAATAACTCTTGGTCTCTAGTCAAGAAAGTAACTCTTTCCTCCTCTTGATTCCTACACCTAAGGAGGAAGAGTGTTACATTGTACCTGGGGTGGCAAACTTACTCTGTAAAGCACCAGAGAAGATAGAGGGCCAGGTATTTTAAGCTTCACGTTGCAGCTTCTCAACTCTGCCATTGTAGGGCAAAAAAGCACGGAGAGTACACAGACAAATGAGTGTGTCTATGTTCCAGTACAACTTGGGTTGGACACTGAAATGTGAATTTCAAATAATTTTCACATGTCACAAATATTATTATTCTGATATTTTTTTCTTGCAATCATTTAAAAGGGAAGAAACTATTTTGAGCTCACAGGCAGTACAAAAACAGGCAGCAGACAGGGTTTGGTCTCCGTGCTGTCGTTTGCAGACCCCTGCTGCTCTGGGCTGCCCTATCTCAAGAAGGAACTCAAGCACCAACTTTTTGTGGAGGGTGAAATCTGTAGGAAGAGTAGAACTACAGTTGTATTGGGGGAAAAGCTAAGTTCTGCCCCTTTGGAAAACTCCTTTCCACATGGCTAAAAGTAACTGGACCGAGGGTCCCCATTAAAAATCGGCAGGGGGTTATCTTATAGCGAATTCAGAACACTTTTTGTTGCCGAAAAACCATTCTCACTTACCCACAATGGTGCGACCATCTCCTCCTAGTTTAATCCGAAGAGGATTTCCTTGTGAATCCTGGAGGTACCTTCCTTCTGCATTCAATACTAACCCACGATCGAGATCGACGACCTAAATCCATGACACAGATTAAAGAATATACTGAGCATGAATCCACCTACACGAACATATCCAAGAAGCCTCCACAGAAGGAAACCATAATGTGAGTAGGAAACATTATTTCTGTCCACATCATTCACAAGGCTTAATAAGAATAAAGTGCAGGGCACATGGGTGGCTCAGATGGTTAGGCGTCTGCCTTCAGCTCAGGTCATGATCGCAGGGTCCTGGGATTGAGCCCCGCATCGGGCTCCCTGCTCAGCTGGGAGCTTGCTTCTCCCTCTCCCTCTGCCTCTCTCCCTGCTCATGCTCTCTCTCTCTGTCTCTCTCTCTGTATCTCTGTATCTCAAATGAATAAATAAAATCTTTAAAAAAATAAATAAAATAAAATAAAAGAATAAAGTGCAAAACCGTCCCATTTCATATTATAATTACTTAACCATAGAATATATAAATTAAGTTTCTCAAATATGCAAAAGATGTTCATAATACTGCTACCATTTAGTACGCTGTGTGTAATGTTGAAAAGCAGCAAACAACTTAAGTGTTCATCAATGGAAGGAAGGGATTAAATAAAATATGGCCCATTCACACAGTGGAATGCTAGCAGCCAATGAAAAGGATTTGGAAATTCTACATATATTGACATCAGCTGCTATGAACTGACTATTTTGCAGAAATAAAAATATATTCATTTGTGTATATAAGCTTAAAACTGCAGAGAAAAATAATCTGGACAGACATATCCCAAACTGTTAGCAGTAGTTATCTCTGGGGAGTGGTTTGGGATGTTGATTAGCTTAGAAACTATCTTTCTCAGGGCACCTGGGTGGCTCAGTTGGTTAAGTGACTGCCTTCGGCTCAGGTCATGATCCTGGAGTCCCGGGATCGAGTCCCACATCGGGCTCCCTGCTCAGCAGGGAGTCTGCTTCTCCCTCTGACCCTCTTCCCTCTCATGCTCTCTGTCTCTCTTTCTCAAATAAATAAATAAAATCTTTTTAAAAAAAAAGAAACCATCTTTTTCACATATTTCTGAATTGTTTTAACTTCTTGCCATGAACATGTATTGCTAGTGTATTAAAAACATGAAATGTTTCCATCTGGCTGTTAATGTCAAAAATTGAAGTTGCTATAACAAAAATAATTTAATTTGCAATTAAATTGCCTAATATAGAATACAGGCAAAAATGTCATATTCTCAGGAATTGTAATACTTTGGGGAGGGGGGAAGCTATTATTATCCCTATTAAGGAACAAGCTCATGCTCTACACTGGTGGTTCTCAAAGTGTGGCCTGGACCAGCAGCCTCAGCGTCCCCTGGAAACTTGATAGATATGCTAATTACCTAGCTCTACCCCAGAGCTTATTTGACAAGCCCCCAGAGACTCTGATGCTCCATAATGTCTGAGAACCATGACTCTGCACAGCAGGCCACTGGAGGAACCCCTGCCAAAAGGCCACTTTGTTGGATGCTAAAATAAAATGTATTTATATAAACCCTTCTTTTGAACTCTACTCCATACTGTTTCAATGCAAAATTGTTTGAATGATATTTCACTTTAATATACATTCTTACTTTATAAATTCCTGCTCCTTTGAAAAATGTTAAAGTGTACCTTGTTACCTGTGACCAAAAATTTTATAAAGTCTCTCAATATGTTTTCCTAAATCTTACTGCTATAAAAGGGAAATTTTGACTGGGAATTCCTAGTCAAAATATGAATAATTTTGTGATTCTCTGAAAAAATCTTTTAAATCCTTGAACATTGTAAAAGTGTTTTGCCCATTACCCTCTAACTTACCAAAAACCCCTAAACATTTAACCCCGGGAAGTTAAAGTCATTTAGCTTAAACGCATTATAAAATACTAATAATTATTTTTCTGTTTCGGTCGAACAATGATCGTTGGAAAATTCAAAGGTGCTCTAATAAAAATTGCCTAATTGATCCAGGGTTTTTTGGTTTGTTCATTTGTTTTTACCCTGCTTTCTTTTATGAAGGATATGGGACAATTTACAGAAAAATGTGTATACTAGTTGATCAAATAACAAAGAATAAAGATAAAATGAAGCTATCAGAGGTGGAGAAAAAGAAGTCCATTTAAGGGGCTAAGTATCAGGGTCTATGTAATTGCTGTGGGGGTGGAACATACATTTGTGTGATATTCCTAACCAGTCAAAGCAAACAGGAAATAAAGGGCCCACTTATCATATTAGCTACGAGAAGAAAGCAAACTAATTATTCAGGAGAATAAAAGATCTTTCTGAGCAATGGAAGAAGCAATATAAGAATATATTGACATATGAGTGGTTAAAACTGGAGAAGAAAAACGAAAGACCATTTCATTTATTGCTACACATGCCCACCATTTTTCTCTTCCCAACAGCGTGAAAACAACCGGTATGTGTAAAGAAGTTTACCCTACCCACTTTGTTCCTTGAGGGCCATTGATAATTCTTTGTCCACTTGGTTTCCCATTACTACCAGGAAGCACTTTCCCTTCTACATTTGGTCGGCCATTGTAACCTACATGGCACACAAAAGAAAACAAAAGCAACAACAACAACAAAAGAATCTGCTAAACTCAACACTCCTGTAAAGTTGGCTTCATACCAAACTCTAAGTAGTAACATATCATTTTGAACAGAAATACTAAACAGAATTTTAAGCCAGTAACTTGTATATATTAGACGACAGTCTTAAATTGTAACTTCTAAATACCAAAAATGAAACTCTATGAAGAGTACAGTAAAGTCACAGTTTTCTGACAATACTGGGGAAAGGAGAGAGTCCACGTAAGTAAATTTTCTAAATAAAGCTTAGGACGGTAGTGGCTATAGTGTTATTTTAGCCAGTTGGGAGATAGAGGGAAGGAAAGTTGGAAGGATGAACACTCTCTCTAAAATATACTAGATGCTGTCCTGCTCTTCTCAGCAGATTATACTAAGCCCAACAAGTATTTCTAGCTGAATCAGGTCCAGTCGTCAATCGCCAAGTGTAAATGCTCAGTGCTGACCTGTGTGGGGCTGCTTGAGAAGTGTCTGCTCAGAGATGAAGTAGAAGGTCCAGTTAGCTGCCCTTTCCATTGCTGTTCTGTCTGCTCCTAGCACCTGCCCTTCCTCTTCATCTCTCAGCATTTCTGATCAGCTACAGTTAGTCGAGGTCTGCGCTGGGAGCACTCTGGTCCAGCCCCACCCACGGCATAAAGTACTTGGGCTTTCTGACAACTATTTGAGGGTCAGAGACTTACTTTTCTCACTCAAATAGCTAGTGAAAATTAAATATTTATTGATTTTCCGCTATACACAGGGAATGTGGATTTTACATCTATTATCAGGGTCTTAGGTTTGCTCAAAATAGTCTATTTAAATAGTAAACTGACCTCTATATGGGGCATTGTTCTATTTCTTTACATTGGGCTAAGCTAATAACACATAGTACAGACTAACAAACACTAATGCATTCATTCAAGAATCTTCCATTAAGCACAAATTCCATGCAAGGAGAGTGCAAGGTGTCACTAAACCGAATGCAGACCTGGACTAAATACCCTAGATCCTGCCCTGGGGTCCATGGAGACTCCAATTCATAGCTGTCTACATTGTGTTCTCAACGTAAGTCACACATCTGCCTCTTACTCCTCCATATGACAATCATCTTTTAACATGCATTTTCTGGAGGTTTTAAATAACATGCACTGATTGCAATGTCTGAGCAATTCACACCCAAGACATTTGAGTCTGTCCCAGGGTATGTTGAGAGTTTTATATGCCGAATCAACAAGAACAAGATCCAGCTTACGCAGTTACCTAATTCCTTTCTGTGGATTCTTTAAACATACGCTGGCAGGTGAGCAACTAAAAATAACCTAAAATACAAGAACCTTAGTTTGGCATCATGACTGTGACGCATTTTCACAGATTAAGAGCCTAAGTTGGGGAATTTAAAGAGGCAGTATGTGATAGAGGAATGGCAGAGGCCTGAGGAATTAGCACATCTGGGACAGGAACTGTGGCTCAGCCACATAGGCTGCCTGACCTCTGGCGAGCCACTCAGGCCCCTGGGCCCTAGTCTGCTCGTCTGAAAACCAGCAGAAGCAATGCAAGAGGCAGTTAAGAGGATGAAATCAGTTACATCTGTAAAGCTCTTAACATAGTGCTTGGACATAGCAGACCCTCGATAATATAAAATAAAAGCCTCTCAAGAATTGCTATGAACCCTCTTGAGAGCCCCAAAGAGAATGTTAAGTTAAAAACGAATTACCTTGTCTGGTAGGGGATCTGGCAGGCTGGCGCGAGAAGGGGTTCCGGAATCTTGAGTTCATCATGCGCTGGCGCAAGGAGAGCATAGGGGTGGTGGAGGAATAGGCAGGAGGGGCGTGGGTGGTGTACCGCACGCCGGCAGGGGTGCCCGCGGTGGGGCTTGGGGTGGCAGGGCTGCGGTGGGGGTGTCTGGGCGGGAGGTGTGAGGCTCTCGGGGAGCTGCTGGGAGAGGGGGGAGGAGGACGCTTCACAGGAGTGTCGTTCTTGTCCTGGGGGGCGCTCACCCTGGGAAGCGAGAGCACAATGGCAGGGTCCGTCTTGTCCTTAGCGATGTTCCCATCCACATATTTGCTGCCCCTGGGACTGGAGGAGGAGGGCCACTTTGGAACAGAGGAGGACAGAGGGTCCTCGTCCTTTCCTCTTTTAAAAAACATTGCGTCTTCACCCTCCTCCTCTGCCGAGACCGACTGCTGAGATTTAGAGGTCAGGGGCTCCCTTTTGGACAGCACCGCCTGAGAAGCGCGGTCCTTGTTCCCCACAGCCTGGGGCCCCGCTCTGCCCGGGACCCTAGGGCGGGCGTGGGGGTAGTGGCGGGGGCTGCCGGGCCTCAGCGGGGAGCCTGGGGGTCTGCGGAGATGACTGTCGCCCGCGCCTCCTGCGTGAGCCTCCAGCTGGCGGTGCTTGGGAAGGGACAGGATGGGGTCCCCGGCCCGGGCCAGGTGTGCTGGCGCCCGGGAGCCTCGGGCCTCTGCTTCGGTGCTGTCGTGGTGGTTTCCGCCAGATCTGCCCTCGGAATCCTCGTCCCGATGGTGCGGAGACGTGGGGAGCACCCCTAGGGAGCTTGCCGTGTGGGGGGACTGACTGCCTGTGGCCGCGTAGGGGTCCGAGAAGGAGGCGCTTTCCGGCGCCGCGGGGTGGGGACGCCCAGCCTGGGGCAGCTCGGGCTTGGGTTTGGACAGCGGACGCCCCACTTCCTTGCTCGGGGGGCCTTGGGGCCGTGGCTGCGACACGGAGACCGCAGGGGAAGGCTGCCCTTCCGAAGCGGCGGCCCCCGCACCCAGGCCCTGGCCGGGTGCCATCCTTTTGGGCACGCCGGGCCCGGGGTGGTGCTGGGACCGCGTCGCAGGCCGCGGAGCGGGGGCCAACTGCGCCTTCGGAGAGCCGCCCTCCACACCCACTTCTGTGCTCTGTTGAACATCCAGCGCCTTGGAGGGCAGGGATTTGCCCTGAGGATGCGCACCTGCCTCGGTCCCGACGGATTTGGGGTTCTCGGCCAGGGGCTCCTTCCGAGGAAGGCTCACCCCTCTCTGCGGGCCTTTTCTTAGGTGGTCCACGCCCAGGGAGGCGGGCTGCCTGGAGGAGGAAGACACGCGGTCGTTTACCACCGCGGCAGGAAGCGGCTTCTCGTCCTCTGCTTCGCTCTCGGCGCCCTCTCCATGGATACCGGAGCCATGCCTGGGGTCCGAAGCTGGGTGAGAATTCACCCTCCAGTGGCCTCTGGGGGTTACGGTGGCCGGTGGAGAGCTGGAGGGATGCAACCGGGGTCCTCGGCCACTGCCAAAGCGGCTTGGATATCTCGTGTGGGCAGCAAAGGGCTTGTTTCTGAACAAACTGAAATGTCCAGAGACAGGCGGACCTGCGGGCAGCCGGGCCTGAGACGTGGGGGCCGTGGCCTCAGCCTGCCTGCCTCTAACTTCTGTATCACTGTCACCATCGCCGTCAGAGGCATCCTCTCCCTCAGAGACCGGTGTCCTTGAGGAGAGACCAGAAGACGAGGAAGACTTGGACTGTGATGGCGCACTGGACTTGGGGGCTGGGGCGTCCTGACCATCCTTCCAGCCCCTGGACACGGGAGCCCCGGGGTGTGGCTCTGTCGGCAGCAGCCGAGATGACCCTCCCTGGGGCGGAGAAAGTTTCGAGGGTGAGACTGAAGCACCCGAATTTTCCTCCCTACCCCCAAAATGGGGTGCTCTCCGCGCAGGCAAGGCTGGTTTTGTGCCGTGGTGCACAGGGCCTCTGTCCCGCAGGGCGCTCGAGGTGGCCTGGCGGCTGGGCCACAGGGCCGGCCGAGCCTGGGCGGTGCTCTTGGGAGGCAGCCGCTGGGAGGCAGCGTCCTTGGGGTCCCGGGAGTCTGCGGCTGCCTCCTCCTCTTCTTGGCCCATGGAGTCATTGTCAGTAGAGCTGGGGGGCAGGTTGGTGGAGGGCGCCACTGGAGGGCGGTGAGGGCTACCCTCAATGGGTGTGTGTGCTGCAGAGGAGGACGCCCCTGGACGAGGGTGGGAAGCCAGAGAGGAGCCACCCCAGTCTGCCCCTTCCTTTTGGGGCAGCACTCTCACTGAGGTCCTCCCAGGAGCAAGGACTGGGGACACAGATCTACTTGGTGGCCTCTGCTGTGGCTTCTGGTCTTGGGTCTCCGAGGGCAACATTGGTGGGTCCCCCCGGGAATCCAGCCCCTCCTCATCGGTGATTTCTGTCAACTGAAGATCCAACCCTTCAGTCCTCTTAGGGTGAAGCTGGGGTTTTCTGGGCATCCCACCATTAGCCAGTATTTTGTTCTTCAAGTCAAGAAGAGGGTTTTTAACATTTCTGCCTCGCAGAGAAACTCGCAAATGAGTGTGTTTTGAGGAAGCGGGCGCTTTGGGAGAAGCTTCTGGCTTTTCAGATTTCCAGTCATCCTCAGCATGGGTCTTCTGCTGCACATTGGACTCACCAGAACCGGCTATAATAGATTTTAAAGATTCTGCCGTCAAAAAAATTGAAAGCTGAGAAACATCAGGTGAGTATTTCAGATGGCAGTGTGGAGGCATTTATAATTAGTCATTATAATTAACAACTTCTCATTCTTTAGGCATTGAACATATTTTCCAAATTATGGCAATCTCTTTTAAAGACCTCTTTTGCTTTAAGTGATGATATGGTCCCAGAAAATGTGTATTAAATTTCTATAAACTGAGTTAAGTTACAGCTTATTATTTGCAGAACTTTTGAAAGGAGTGCTTTAAAGTAATCCATCAATTTTCTGAATGCAAAATCTTATGTAGGATTTTCTCCATATAACTGTCAGGATACTACAGATGTATTATAGCCACTCTTAGTGATGTAGGGAAGAAATACACATAAGCCTGGCTCAAAGTGCTGAATGATCTATACTCAAAACTAAATGGGGATGTGTTGTGTGTGATTTGCAGGTGACAGGTGAGGAACAAATCTGTAATTTTTAAGGCATTGCAAAGAGTTTCCTATTCCCCTTAACATGTCTAAACTTGCTTTCTCCTTCTTACTTAAAATCCCTTTAATAATGGATACATTTGTAATCCCCAAATAAGGCCTAAACTAAAAAGATACCTGGGGTAGGCAAAACATTTTATTACAGGGGCCCTACAAGTTACCCTTTCTTGAGAGCAGGGTTGAATGAAGGAAGGGATGCTGCGGGGGGGGGGGGGGCCAGTTATATGGCAATGGGGGCCCAGAAGGAGCAAACCTCATCTATTCCAGTTTTTCTAGCACAGAACTGTTTAATATTGCAGTATACTGTGAATCCTCACAGCACACCATGCAGGAGACAGCTACCAATATCTGGTATAAATATGGGGAAGCAGAAAAGAAAATACAGTCCAAAAACACCTCACTCCAATTTGGGATTTTATTAACCTGCTCAATTTTGATAGTGATCAGATAACGAGGTAATTGAAATTCTTCTGACTAAACCTGCACTCCAAAATAATGGAATATAAACTAAAAATCTTAAGTACTATCTAGAAGTTGAAGAGAGCTAACAATTAAAAATGTCACCTTACACCTGTAAAAATGCTCTTTACCTGTCATCATAAGCCCCAAATTACACACTGATATAAGATCAATCACATAATTAATACATTCATGTTACTGTAATATTGTAATAGTAATTCATGTGACTAGCAATCAATAATCTTTTAGCCTCCAGGGAGACTAATTTCCAAAGGGATAACAAAAATATTTTAGAAATCAACAGGAAAATGTAGCCCCCCAAATCATCAACAAAGCAGTTCTAAATCCATGAGCATGATTCAAAGTAACACACCACAATTAGCGGTAATGAAGAGAGAGAAAGAGCCACAAACACACAATGCTTACTTGTTGGCATAGCGACAATGAAGGCTTTGGAGTGAGGACCCAGTCCTCTCCTGTTTGCGGCCCGGATTTTGAAAAGATAGCGTTCCCCAGGCTGCAGACCATCCACTAGGGCAGAAGTAGTCTCTCCGGGATAGGTGAGGGACTTTGCTCCAAATGGTTTGAGAGCCGGGGCGTATGAAAGAATGTATTCTGAAATGATTTGGCAGACGGTTGGAAGGAGGAAACTGAAAACAGTCCTGTGTCCAGCAGACAGACTGTATGGGCAGGATGAATTAGAACGTGCATTACTAAAATTAATACTCTAGCAATGCACGCCAAGTCAGCAGCTGGAGCATAAAGACACAAAGGAAGGTGAACTAACATTCATTCGGGCTACCAGACAAGGCCATGGAGTGAATTCGCGGGCAGTTTTCCACTCTCAGCAAATTAAACATATGGAACCCAGGAGGCATTGTCTTCATACAACGTACCAAAACTATTTACACAGCATTGGGAGTTTTTCTTCATTGTGCTTATTTACTAGTTTACTATGTCAGCATTAATATATCCTGAGTAGAAGAAGCCATGGAAGATCTAAATGACAACAGTCATAACTGAATCTGAAGAGCTACCAACACCTTTAAGAGTCTTGGTGTATTGATCTGGGCTATTTGTGCATTAAGCCAGGTAAATTCCATATTTGGAGTATAATTTCACTATTGCAGGAATTACAGTCCTGACTCAATATATCTGGGTAAGGATATTTCACAGTATTTAAAACTGTGAGGAAAAGTTGCCAGTTCATAGATTTATGTGATGTTTAATGTTTCCATCTCCAATGAGCGATATTTACAAACATGTAATGCCCCTGAACTTTGAAAATCAGAGCAAATTCAGTCCAAGGAACTAATATAGCTATGCTTCTATGGAAATGCTGTAAGGTAAGGAAGCCATGTTTTGAAGCAGAATTTCCACCCTCGACTAAAAACTGTCATGTCTATTTTCCTCTCAATGAACTCAAGATTTACAAAACTTATCAAATTAATGTGAGTAGGAGCTAACCACGAAAAATAATTTGAATCACAGAAAAACCAAGCAACTGTCATACTATCTATGTCATATGGAGAGGAGACCGAAGACCTTTTCTATTCCCTGAGATCTAATCTTTAAAAAGTACATTAATTAAAAAACTTCAACCAAAAATGCCTTTGCAGCATTTGTCTGAAAAAAAAAAAAAAAAACCCACATTCTTTTCTTTTTGGAAATGAACAAACTAGTCATTTGTGTTGGTCAAAAGTAAGAATTAAAAGAACCCACTGTCTATGAAATCTGGTAATACAGATTTTTTTATGAATTCATCTGGAAAAAAATGCAACCATGTCGAACTATATTCTTCTTTTATCTTTTATATTTGTCATACATATAAATTCCCCAGTGTAATTATGAATTTTAAGTCCCACCACCACTGCTTTATGAAAACTGCCTAAGTAGGGTTAAGATACATGAGTTCTTTTGGACCCAAAAACTCAGTAGCTATTATTATTTCTGAAAATATTTCATTGACTACCAGGGAGGTTTATTCGCCAAAGAGCTATAAATATAAACTAAGATGTGGGAGAGGGAAAGAAAGCAAATAAGTAGCATGATAATAAAGTCATGAAAGGAGCAACAATTGCTTTTTTATAACTAACAAAAGTCATCAGCCAAAAATGTCTTTATGCAATTTTCAGAATCTTTGCCAGCATCACAACAAACTGTCATAAAAAAGGATGATTTAAAGGGCAACTAAATATTTCTTCTCTTCATTTGTTTCTGATTTATTCCACTGGGGAAAAAATGAGCAAGAATAATACAATATATTCTTTAAAATCTGCAAGCAGATGAGAAAGCATTAAGTTTGGAAACTACTACCCCACATCTGCCTTCTAACTTCCATTGTTCCATGGAAAGATATCCTTACAGGTCCTCAAAGATAACAGTCGAATACAAGAGAACCTTTCAGTTTTTTCAATTAAGAAATTCTCAAAGGAGGTTAGTGATAATTTTCTCAATTTCTTTACGCTTACACAGACCTTTCATAGTTTCTGGACATAGACTTAAGCTGTCTTCCAAAATCAAGTAATAATAAAACGTACCCTTAGGGTATCTATGTATAGGCAATGTCAGGGGAAAACCACCCTACAGCCTTCTTAAATGTCTCTGAAAAGACTTCTGAAAGGTTCCTGAATGTTTTTACACAAAAAAAGAAGTAATTTGTGTTTTTATTTAATATCCTCAACAGATTATTTTTAAATTTAACTGTGAATATTTTATCCTATTTTAATTCCGTTTCATCTTTGGTTTTTTTTTTTTTTCTATTTTAAGGTCATATTTTTTCCTCAACCAAAAAAATAATTAATTAAAAAGGCTGACAAATAGGAAAAAATCCATTTTCATTTAATTTTTATTACTTGGTTTTCAAACCCATTAAGTGTCTGGTCTTATTCAAGTCATTTGTGGTCCCACAGAGTTCCTACTTACTCCCACATTCCATGATCTTATTGGTGCAATGAGAAGATCCATAGCATGAAACACAAGGTTGTCACTTGTATGGGTAAAGGTTATGATGTCACACCCATACAATTAAAAACACCCTTCCTGATAGCAGCATCGGAATCGTTGTGGATAGGGAAGATGAAAAGTCATCTTCATGAGTACCTGGATCTTACTGACAATGAGAACCCTACATGAAATACCCTTGTCCGTTGGGTTAGCGCCCCATATACGTATGTTGCTTCCCTATTGCTCTTCCAGTCACCAAGCCTGCTATTAGAACTGGTGTTTATCAGAGTCAATGTACATGTCTCTGTTTGGGGTATGTCACTCCTGTGTGCACCTGATACCTTAAATAATGAGGTTCCTACCTTTCACTTTCCCCTCGGTCTCGGGCAGTGCGTCCCAAGCTACAGTGACAACCGTCGGCTTGCCGTTGACTGGCCAGACGTTTAAGTTTTCAGGAGCTGTCGTAGGAGCTACAAAAGGACAAGGACCCAAGGTTTAAAAATGCCCTTGTGGGTATTTTAAAAGTAAGTGACATATGGTCCCTACAGATAGATTTTTCACTGAAACACTACAATGTTCATTTTTATTATACATGACAGAAAATTCTACACTCTCATTCCTCTTTGTGCAATATAGTGATTTATGTCAGTGCTACTGACTCATGTAGTGAGTTTAGACATATCCAGGGACATGCCTTTAGAAATTTAGAATTTCTTTCATTGCTGAATTTTGAAATATGTAAAAAAGATTAAAATCCAGGTGGAACTTCTTTTTAATAAAGCTTTCTTTTAAAGACATCGTTTAAAGGGCAATAATTGTACAGAGCACAATTCTCCCCCAGAATCAAACACAAGCTCAGCCTTAGGGAAAAAGAGTCTCCCCTACCCTCCAGAGCCATGCATTACCCAGGGGCATGCACAAATCCAGTGGTGATTTATGATTATGCTCCCTCCTGGGATGTAATGTACTCTACATGTCAGAATAACATGCTAATGAAGATGGCCAGTGGAGGATAAACATGGACCTAAGGCTACAGTGCCTGAGCTTCTTTGCGTTCGTACATAGAAACACTTCCCAGATTTAGGGTTAATGTTACTTTAAAAAATGCCTCTGCTGCCCTTTATCACCATTGGCTTCTTAAACTATCTTTAAATCTTATTTTCAGGGCAATTCCCAAATGGAAGATCCGAAGGCCATTTTAAATACAGACCAGATTCTGGTGTTCTCTGGAAGACAGATGTACTCCATTTGCCATCTCTTTCACCCTGTGAAATACGGACTGCGAATTCATACATGGTGTCTGGAATCAGGTTCTCGACCAACACGCGTCTGTTGGAGGTCTGCTTGTGATCCCACCTTGCCAATTCCCCCTTTTCTCGATAGCGCACAGTGTACTGTCTATAAGAAAATGCAAGGCAACAATGCACCCAGTTGACCAATTCTCTGCAACTGAACGCTAGGTTCCTTGCTATTTTTCCTTCCCCATAAGTAATGACTTTTGGAGATAAGGAGAGAAATTAAAGAGGAGAAAAATCTACATTTTTGACTATGTTATTAAGTCAAAGAATTTACTCTTATGTTCCAGGAAAGGTGCCTAAAGTCAGTCAGGAAAGATGGAGCTTAGTGTCTTACTGCTCACGAGATCAAGCAGAGATTAAGAAGGGAAGGTACAGGAGGGGGACAGGTTTGACCAGGCAGGTGCCTTCTGAGGGGTGTGTGTGTATGTGTGTGCATGTATGTGGTGTGGAAAAAGCAATATTAAGAACTGAAACTGGCCCAAGGCATCTTGACTCTCCAGAAAAGACAAGAAGTTCCACTTCATGCCAAAGCAGGCATGTTTTCTACAGGTTCAGGAGGAAAGCCAACATGTGGTTTTGAGTAGAATTATTACCATGAGAAGGAGCAAAACTGTGTAATAAGCAGAGCAGGATAGAGGAGCTTACAAAAGGAACCCTACTGTGTGATTATCAGGGAGAGAAACATTGTGAACAAACATGGTAATAACAATCCCAGACAGAAGACATCCTCCACACTCTAAGAGTTGCAAATACCATTTATTGTGTTCCTTTGCCAAGAAATTTTCTTTGCAGCCACTTGGCAGTATAAAGCATGTGAAGCATTAACAAGGCGATATTTAATAAGTCAAGATAAGACTTCAGTTGCAGACACAGCCCACCAATTAATACAAGAGTCCTGCTAAGAAAACCCGGGCCCTTTTTCATTTTCATCAAGATATTGGAAATCAAAGTTCAGTGGTAATCAGGAACAAAATGGCTAGGAAGAGAATCACTATGAGCTTTCTCAGGTCTTTCAAACAAAGCAGATGTCTTTTCTTTTTCTTTACTAACAGACAGTAACAGAAACTATATCTAATACAAATAATGGTGTGTGTGTGTATGTACATACATATATAAAGAATAAATATATATAATAAAAATATATACATAAAATACATATATAATCTTAGCATTATATTCCATTCTTTTTTTTAAAGGATGTTCACTTTTCCTGGTTGTAGGAAGGTTCAAAAGCTAATATATAGTGCCCTAGTGGCCACCAAATCTTTGGCTTCCTCTTGGTAATATAAACAATTCAGTAGTTTAACACATAAAATTTTGATGGTTATATTAATCTACCACTAACAAGGAATGGTATTCACCGCTGGCTTTTTTAAACACAAAAATTATTTTAACCTATGATTGGTTTATCTTCTACTGCTATTGCAAATCAGTATAAAAATCTGAACAGCATAACATCATGGCTTACGAGACAAAACAGTGCCTTCTGCCATGCACAAATGAGCTAGACATAAAACAATTCAGTGTTTGAAGAATGAAGAACTATGGTGTGCAAGGCATTCAACAAATGTCCCCTTCTCTACATAAAAATCATTCCTACTGTCACCCTTCCTGGATAACAGGAGGAAAGGTAAGACTCCTTCTAAGATGGGGCCACATCCTCTGCACACAAATAGATCATAGTGAGACAAAGCAAAACACAAATGGGGCAAAGAAAGAAACGGAATCTAGGGAATTTCCAGACACAAGATAAAACTCTGAGCAAGTGAGAGGTGAGGTCCTGCGGTGTGCGTTACACACGAGGCCCTGTCATATTTGATCTGCGGAAAATGTGTGACCGCACCTGAGACCAGCTAGATTGTCATAGAATAGTCTACCATTCAGCTACAGAAGAGGTCAGCATTCAGATATGTCAGAAGATATGGTCATTCAAATAAACACATGTCTCTGCAGGGCCAGAAAACAAAGAAATAATGGAAAGTACCTTGATGCAACAACTTTCTTCTGTTTTTCCAAAACAGGATCCACCCAGGCTACAAGCACGGATTGGGATGACATGACCCGGACATTGATGTCTTCAGGCACGTCTAGTTCATCCTCTTCTGAAATGACAGTGGGACACATTAAAGGCTATCTCTACAGTAGGATCTGCCCTGAGTTCCTCTGGCCTCTAGAGTTCATTATTCATGCTGTATAATTTTTAAATTGCTCACACTTGATGTCGATAAAATGAAATGAATAGAAAGCTAAGCAATTGTTTGCTTGGTCAATGTAAAAAAACCAAACTCTCCATTCCTGTTCTTCTTATCCACAGTCTAAGAAATGGGCCATTCACTTGAAAAGTTGCCCAATCCAGCTGATGTAAAGAACAGTGCGAAAGGGATGCTTTGCCTTGGTCCCAGATACTCCAAGTAACTCAGTGTTTTCTTAACACATACTGTAAGTTTCTGGGAAATACAACAAGATTTACAGGAAGCAAAAGTTTTGGGGGAGAAAAGGTCAAGCCAGAGCATTTCCTTAGCGATCATGGCATGAAATGAAATTCAAACAAATGTACAAATCACATTGGGTTCAGTGTCCTCCCATTTTAGAAAATGTGGTTCCAAGACACATTAAAAGTTACATTCAGACATAAAATAGAATTCAGTTTGCCAATTTCCAAGAGAATACATCATACTCACAAAGCCTATAGTTTCTGTTCAATCTCCCCAAAACGAAGACCTACAGGCTTCAATTCTGCTTTTAGTATCTTGGGGGTTTTGTTTGTTTTTTTTATTTTCACCTTTCAGGGACCATGTTTCAAAAGGATGTGACTTTTGTTACAAGTAAGGGAAGGTGGAAATAGCCTGCTAGAAAAGCAATGCAGGCACTTTTTCTATAGCAGTAAATAATGAAAAATAAAAATGCAACATCATGTATTTGAGACTTCTGTCACACAACGCAAGCAGCTATAATCATAAATGTAAAATGATAATATAGAAATACACATAATAATTTAATATCTGCTCTGTAATATTAAACTATAATCACAAATAAATTGTGAATTCATGAAAATAACCATGCTGCAGGTTGCCTCTTTAAATTAAGGTGCAGGACCCAGAATAGGTATGTGTAATTTATTAATATGTAATATAAAAAAATCTGTGAAAGGATGTAGGGAAAAAGCATCCCTTAGTAAATGACCAACGATCAGGTTATGAGCAAGCCTCTGCTACATTTTTCTCACTCTTCTCAATGTTAGGTTGAGGTGATTTTGGCTAAAATGAAGTATGAGTGCTGATCTTGCACCCTGTCCCCTCCACACCTACTCTTATTTCTCTCTGTTCCCGGGCTGCCACAAAGGGCAACTGATATGTGGGTTAGACTGTGGCTTTAAATGGAGCAAATGCTTGGCTGCTCCTATGGCAGTAAATCCGCTGCACGGGGAAGCCATTCAAAATACACAGAGAAATATACTTCATTGGAAGAACACTCCCATCTCTGAGTATAAAAGAAATAAGCTCGTGTCCGAAATGTGACCAAGCCGGTCCTGTGGTTTCCTTCATACTGAGTGAAATTCATGTAATTCGCCACTCACGCAGCATCATTTGGAAACAACCCTGCATCCACACAGACCATGATATGAGCAGGTGCGTCCTTGGAAACATACCTGAAATCTTCCGTTTCGTCAGGGCGGCCCTGTAGACAGGCTGACTCTGCCCCTGTGAGTTCATGGACCGCAGGGAGACCACGTACACCGATTCCGAGGCTGTGAACCAACCGGCAAGGGATGAGGCTCTGCGTTTGGCTTTCCGGAACGCACACCCTCTTTGTCCGCATCCCCCTCCCCTCCACTCCCTTCCCATCTCGTCTTTCTGGGGCATTCCAACTGCTTCAGGACAATTAAAGATGAGACCAAGAACATTAGAAACTAGGCCTAAGAAGAACATTATTATGTGAGAAAATATGGAATGATATTACCCATAATTCTTGAGAAATGGGTTTCTATTTCCTCAACATCAAAGAAAGATGAACAATGCTTTAAAAAAAAAAAAAAGAACAGTATATTTACCCACAGAATTCCCCCAATTTCTTTTTACCTCCAAATAGAGAAGAGGGGTCAGTCTGTTTTTTTATCTGTCATCCAAAAGAAGGGAGCAAGACAAGAACAGTGAGTGTACCAGGTTATCAGTCCAGAGAGGATGCTGGGCCCTCGGAAACTGAAATCCTCAGAACTGAGCCTCCAAAGATTTGCTAAGAGCAAATGTAAGAGTTTAAATATATCTTTTATTTCTGGATTGTTCTTTCCGTTAGTTCCCTCTACCCCACACTCCAAATTGTACATTGGGTCCAGTAGTAGCCAACCGAATCTAAACTTGAAAACTTTATTTGGAAAAAAATTACAATGATGAAATAAAACTTGTAACTCTTAAGTACCATGGAATCATAAAATCTGGGATCCCAATGAAACCTTGATTAAATTCCAAGTTGACCTTCTTATTTTATAAGTAAGGACATAAAGCCATGAGAAAATTGATTGATTTGCCCACAGTCATGCCCCTAAGAAGGACTCATAATCTTCTCTGAATCCAGAGTCACTAATGCCTAACTCCAGGCTCTATTGACTGGGCTTCCAGCAGCAGCCTTAATTAGTTCAAGAATAAAAATGAGGCAATATGATATATTTATTTTTAAAAATTTTTTTGAGGTAGAGCAAGCACGGAGAGGGCAGGGAGCAGATGGAGAGGGAGAGAGAGAACCTTAAGCAGGCTCCATGCTCAGCGTGGAGCCTGACTGGGGCTCAATCTCACCACTCTGAGATCGGGTGAGCCCAAATCAAGAGTGAGACGCTTAAAGGGCTGAGCCACCCAGGCTCCCCAATATGATACATTTCTAATCATACACCATCAGGTAATACACCATCAGGTAACTACACCATCAGGTAATACTTAAGCAAGTTAGTAGAGGTGACAGAGATCCTAATGAGAACTTGTAACACTGTAGGTCTTCCTTCAGGCATTGCAAACTTTCACAGTAATGGGAAAATAAACCTTTTGTTTTTACAAACAGCATGTCAGTTAAACATAAAAGGAGACCAGTGTTCAGAAACCTCACCCAGAGAAACTTATAAACTGCTGTAGGCCAGTCACATTTCAGGAGAAGGGGATAATATCTGACAACCTTCGAACAGCCTCTCTCTCTCTCTCTCTACACACAAACACACACACACACACACACATATAGGGCAGGTGCAACTCATGCTGTGATGAGTAAATTATTATTTAGGCTAAGGCTCTGACATGCTACCACTGAATTTTGAAATGTATGTTTTATAAAAGGGAAAAATCAAGTTTGTAACATTGGGATTCATAGAGCATGAAACTAAGCTTCCAAAAAGAGGAGTCCCTGAAGACGGTCAATTTCTTGGTGCTATTGACAAAGGAAGCAGCCAAAGGTCAACAAAGAAAAACTCTGCCATCCAACCTCGCGACCCAGGACCACATATAAAGAAACTGAAAAAGCAGTGCCCCATCATTTATCAAGAGCCCCCCCAAATTAAT
Organism: Neomonachus schauinslandi; assembly: GCF_002201575.2. Classification (NCBI taxonomy): domain Eukaryota; kingdom Metazoa; phylum Chordata; class Mammalia; order Carnivora; family Phocidae; genus Neomonachus; species Neomonachus schauinslandi. The sequence continues at coordinate 8,759,329 of NC_058410.1, forward strand.
AATTTCCACAATTGACATTTTTACATACTTGTGATGTATTTCTTAAAGTTCCTAGGTTGTTGTTAACACCCAGATTCTTGACTTGCGAGCTCTCCACACTAAACCTGGCCCGAGATTACCATGAAGGAAGAATAAACCAGAACAGCCCCCGTGTCTGGGTCTGGTCTCTGCTGCGTTGAGTGTGTCACATCAGCTCCTCATTTGGTCCCGACAGAAGCCCATGAGGAAGCTACTCTCACGGTCTCCTTTTCACAGACGAGAAACCAGGTTCAGGGGGATGAGATGACCCACCCATGGTCCTGGACGAGGTGTCAGGGCCAGTGTGACACCCAGGATTCACTGCAGCAGGCGAGGAGAGAGCAGGGTGCAGAGCCAAGTGCCGGCTACGGAGCAACCATCTCCTTTTCACAGAAATAATGAAGACTCCCTGGTATGATAACACGCTCCATTCTGTGCCCCTGATCATTAGGACTCTGGAAATAAAATTTCTGAAATGACCTCAGCGTCACAGTGCCCCCAGGCACCACGGCCCCTCATCAGAGCCAGCGTATCGGCTCACTTCCCCGACCTCAAGTGTGTGACTCGGTAGAAACTCTGGACTTGGGACTGTCCATCCTGACTTCCTGAAGGCCCCCAAACTCATGCACTCCTTCCTTATTACTGTCCCGCTCCCATGTGAGCCCCTGTGCTTCCTATGTCCTCTGGCCTCTGTCTCCCATGGCTGCCCGTGCTCCCCTGGATGGGCCTCAGCCCGGGGCTCCCACCCCGGCACTTCCGGCCTCCCGGGCCTGCTCTAAGGTCTCTGCTTTCACGACACTCTGTCCCTGGTCTGTCTCTGTGGAGGGCTGCTGGGGCCCCAGCGCCCCCCGGGGAGCCTGACATAGAAGACGAACAATCACATGCGCTTCGGGAATGGCTGGGAGGGTGGGAGTTTTGCTGACAGGACCTCGGGCCCACCTCTCTCCAAGTTTCCTTGGCCACCCTCTGCGGGTACCATGCTCTCAATGGCATCTCGGTCATAAACGGAAGTAAAATCCTATGTAGGATAAAATGAGGACACTGGCCTGCCATGACACAGCAGGCCCACTGTGACGCCCCCCCCCCCCCCCCCCGGGGATTCACTGCATCCTCCCCACCATGATGGAGCAAGCATCCAGGGAGCCCTCTCCTTCCTCATGGCAGCCTTGTAGAGCATTGGCAGTGGCAAGTCCAACACTTTTTTGTTTGATGAAAACTCAAAAGCCAACATGTTGTCATGGAGGCACGGGAGGCACTGTTCATCAGGCTGGGACCGGAGCCCAGCTCTGACCTCGGTTCCCACGCTGGCTCAAGTTCAAGAAGCAAACAAATCCTTCTGTTGCCCTCAGATGAGCCAGGGGTCACTACTGAGGAAATGAAGAGACAGCAGAACCAGTCAGATGAGAAACTTGTCCGCACTAAACGAGGTTTTACTGCATGGTGTCTACGAAAGACTCGGAACAATGAAAACTTCCCGCTGGAAACACGCTCCCCTCAGTCTCAGGAATGCAGAAGGAGTGACTCTCCTCTGCTGCTTGTATTCTGGGTAGAATTTGGCCCATTTCCCCCCTCACAGTACAACTATTCAGAGCAAGGGATAGCTTGGGAATGAATGACCAGAGTCTCCAGATGCCTGGGCCTCTGGCTCTAGGTCTCGCCGCTAATACTGAAGCCTCACAAAGCACATGCAGCTCGCGTGTCTCCAGTGCCTTCTTCGATCCCATGTGGTGTCCGGTGGCACTGGAGCTGAGAAGTAGCTGGTCTTTTGTCTGGGAGTCTGCATTTTGAGATGATTTGGATGCTCTGCCCAGCAGAACACCCATCAGACTTGTCCAAGGGTCTTCAGCAGGTGGCTGAACAGACAGCAGTGAATAGGATGGTGACTTGCGGGCTATTTCAGGAAGGGAATCCAGCCTGGCCTTCCGCTAGTGTCTCCAACCAGATCAAAGTGGCCCCGAGCAGTGCCTGCCATGTGGCGCAGGGGGCCAGCCTTGGGAGTCCTGAGGAACTCAGAGCTGCTTGTCCAAATTCCAGAATCTGTGGTCACACCTTGAGCAGAGGGGACTGTGTTCCCAGAGCACTGGAGGCTCGTGGGGCCAGCAGACCTTATTCCCATAGGGCAGCCCCATTTCCATCACCACCTTTCTCACCGGGCTGCTTCCTGGGCCCCAAACTGCTGGTCATCGCTGCTGCAAGCCTGGAACCCTCACTCTGGCTTCTCCTCTCCCTTCCTTCTCCCATTTCTTTGTTTTGTCTCGCCAGTCTCATTTCCCACCACTTGCCTGTCCCTCACCGTGTCTGACAGAAGACTTAACTGCCTTCTCACCGGTGACTCTGTTCACAGCACAGACCTTCAGCTCTGTGTCCTTCTGGGCTCCTTTGCCCAGATCCGGTCCTCTTTCCCACCTCCAGCCCATCTCTCCGATGCTGGAAGCTGAACGAGGCCTGGCTTTTGTTAGCAAGTGAAGAGATCACCAGGTCCCACTGGAGTCTTCTGGGAGGGCCCAATAAATCACCCCCCCTTCCTCACCCGAGTACTGATCCAATTAGGAAGCGACTGAAGAATAAGCAGTGGCGTCAGCATATTTATTGCTGGTACCAGCTACGCTGGAGATCACGGGGCAAGTGTGCTTTCTAGTATGAGCCCCAGAATTACCAGGTTCTACTGCCCGGCCTCCCTGGGCCCTACGTTACCTATGCCCAGAGGAGCTGAGCAGACTGTGCGCTCTCTACAGCCTGGCTTAGCTGCAAGAGGAGGACACACAAAGGGGCAACCCATGCTTTCCCAGCACCTCCCGCCAAACTCATCAGGTCAATGGGGGGGGCGTGAGGAAAGGGGAAGAAAAGCAGGACTTTGCAGCACCTCAACCCACGCTGGAACCCTGTGCATAATCTCTCCACGTTCCAGCCGATGTCCTGTCTGTGTCCCATGGCCAAAGCTTCCTTCGCACAACAAGGGTTTGCAAAGAAGGAGGAAGGCAGGCCTGGCGTGCAGGCTCCATCAGCGGCCACCACATTTCATCTTGAAAGGACCCAAGGTCCAGTGTCCTGGGAGCTAAGACAAAGCTTAAAAGAACAAAACAGCGAAAGCAGAGACAAGATGAGAAAAGCATCAGCTTCTCCATGTCCAGGGAAATGGCCCAGCTCAAGGAACTGGTGCTATCAGGCGAGGCAGTGGCTGATGGGCTCGTGGAGGAAGGGTCTTGTCCTGCCACCAACTGAAGGTTGAAAGCATGGAGGCATGGAGGAAGGATAGAGCCAAGAACACAGTTGGGAATAATCATCACACCTGGAAAAGGAACACTACACCTCAAATATAATTTTCGGTCACAAACAAGCTTCTAAATGTTGACATGATGGCAAAGGTCATCAACACATCCGACACCATTTAACATTGAACTCACCCAGCTTTTTAATTTCGTGCGTCCGCTCATCTCTTGTCAGTGGGACATAATTCATCTTCCGGCCACTTTCCCCGTAGCCCAGAAGAAAACCCCGCGATCTGCGTGGACTCTTGGCTCCCGACAGGCGCGGTGCCTTCCACGCAACGGAGAGCCGGTCGTCTGAGGATCGGACTCGGACACGCAAGGGCTTGTTTGGCACTTCCTTTTCTTAAAGAGGACATGACACAGAAATTATTACACAGTATATCCGTTAGCATGAACCGCTGAGTCTAGAAAGTCTGTCCAAAGACAGAGCGGCAACAATTAGCAGCTGGGCTCAAAACATCCATTTTTGGTAAATCAACTCTAGTAGGAACACTTTTCCCCCAAGGGTATCGACACTCGATGCCCCCATTCCTCCCCACATTTCAGACAGAGGTCTCCAGAACTTAAAGTGAAAACACCCCATTGTGAGCCTGCCAGCCGGAAGTCTTGGATGTTTTACAACATTCTTCCTCGTCTATTTTGCCTTCTTAAGGTGGGCGGCGATGACGACCACACAGCCCATTGCTGACACCAGCCGCACTCTGGCCCGCATCAGGGATATGGTCCGGCTAATAAGCGTCTCTCCGCTTACAGAAGCCGGGTACTTCCAAGCATTGTTCTTCAATCATCTACAGTGACTAATTTTTTAGACTGGAAAATTCCCAGCTAAGTGAAGACATAGAAACAAAATCCAATGTCATGAGTTAGTGTAAACTTCAATAACACAATAAATCAAGAGCCGTTGGAGATGGTTATTCTGAAAAGCCAGACACATGGCTCCCATGCCTTGAATCTAATCAAAAGGAATATCCTTTTGTACATTACCTGGAGATAACCTGCTCAAGTTACTGGGCACCCCCATTCCTAAAGGCTTCTAAGAGAATACCATGTTATGGTTCAGTAAATATTTTCCCCGATACGCAAAATAGTCATTATTAAGATTTTTCGGTTTTGACCCAATAATGCAGCCAAAGGACTAACCACATGAAACTTGCCCTTACAGCCTGGTGTCATGAGCGTAACCACGTTCCCTAGGGTTATACTAAACTGATCTCAGTTTTGTTCCAAGTTAAGAGGTAGGCTCTCAATTTCAAGGACTAGCTTCTATAAAAATTAGGGACCACTAAGTGATTATGGAAATGATAAATATGCTCATTTATATAGTTCAAAAGAAAATAATTTGCCAAACGTGTTCAATACTGACAGCCAACTCATTAATGGCACAGCATTCAGTAACTGTATGAGTTCCTATATTAATCCTATGACTTGGTTATTCTTATGAGTTCCCAATGTGATGCTCCATGTTTCTAGAAAGATCCAGGCTGCCAAAACTTATTAAGGCTTGAGTTATCCACAGGTGACTGTGTCACAAAAGTGGACACGAATTTCCTTTATCAGCATGGGTCACTGATGAATAGACCTTGTGTGGGGTCTGAGTGAGAAGACTTTTTGTAAATACTGGAGGCAATGTCTCATAAAAACCACGTAGGAAAAGCAAAATCTGAATAATGAACAGCATGTTCAGTCTCATTTATCAACAATGATGTTTTGGTTTGTTTTTAAAGTTAGCAGATTTGCAGAGGACATTCATCAGAACAAAACACATAACCAAATTGACTTGCTCAGGAATAGCGTTCACATCATGTTCAGCTTTGTACAAAGTCATGAAATAGACTTGACATGAGCCACGAGCAGGGGCATAGACGTGGAGAGAGAATTTCACAGGAAGCAAAACCCTTTGCTTCATTCTGTCTTCACAGCCTCTAAGTCATGTTTCCCTCTGTTTGCCTCCAACACAAACCGTCACCACATGCACAAAAGTCAGTTTTAACAGAAGACCGTCCCGTGAGTGATGACATAGACTCTCTGAGGGTGAACCACCTGAGGCTGGGGTTTGATTTTATGGGGTGCCCAGCTTTGGGCAAGGGTTGGTACTGTGTTTTTTAAAAGTTCATAAGATGAAAATGATCTCTGCCAACAACATATGATGCTTACTTTATTTCTATAAAAAGCTCATACCTCCTCAAGGGAACCTCTCAGTGATGTGGGGCTGAAAATGACACCTGCTCAAGCTGCCACAGGCCATTTGCACTGCTTGTTTTGGGGGCAGAAATGACAGGGTTGCCACCCAACCATGGCTGCCACAGTCTACTTCCTGAGGGGCAGCAGTAAACAGGACAGATGTCCATGGTGCTATTATCAACTTGACTGTCCTCAGTGTTACCCCCCCACCCCAGCACTTGTTCTGTATCCCTTTGTGGCCTATGGCAATGCTCCCACCACTGCAGAAAGCAACACACCAGCGTGGGAGTTCTGGGATGACCTCCAACAAAATGGGCAAATGTACTGAAAACGCACACATGGGTCTCACAGGAGTCAGATAAAAAATCAATTATTGAACAGACATGGTATTCTCTGCCCTGTGGCTCTGTTCCAGTCCTGGGACACTTCCGGCCACGCACGCTACAGGGCAAAGTGCTCCTGGAGGGCGCACTGTCCCTGCCAGGCTTTGGGAATGTGGCGGGTCTCTGCTCCAAACAAATAACCCCTGACACTCAACAGTAAAGTGCTGACAAAACTGTAAGAAGGAAAAAGACCATTGGAACAGTGACAGGGTCCCTGAGGAGCAGGAAACACTAAGCTTTCAAGGACATGGAGTTCGGTCTCAGACGGCAGAAGTTTATTGCTTCAGCTGCCCAGCCCGTGGCTCTGTCTAGGCATCAGCCAGCCACACTGCCCCCCTCAAACTGTACGGGCTTTCACCCCAGGCCCCCACCTGCTGTGTAGCCACCCCACACCAGGGCTGGAGAATGAGGCCAGGCCTGCTGAGCAAGGGACTCAGGGGGAGCGGGGAACAGGGCTGAGGCTGAGGCTAGCCCCAGCCACCAACCACACTGCCTACTTTACACAGAACTTCACAGTTTACCACAAGCCCTCACACGGTTTATTTTAATTGTCCTTACAAGAGCTTCCGGGTTAAGTAGGATACATGTCATAATCCCCAAGAGGTTCAAAGAGGTGACGTCGCTGGCCCAAGGCCACAAAGCTACTAAGTGCCAAGTGAGGACCTGAATTCAAGCACTGTGGGCTGGGTTCCATTCTCATTTCGCGAGACACCTTCCAGTTCCGCTCTCCCCTCCCGCCACCTGCCATCCCGCCAACCACCTAACCTCTTCTGCCAAGGAATGTGAAGCAAGGTTCTGAGCTGGACAGACCCCTCCTCGGGGGAGCATAATGCCTGGCACAGTAGGCATGAAGTGCACACGCGTGCGTGTGTGTGGTGTGTGTGCATGCGCGTGTTTAAACAGACCAGATAGTACACACAGCTGGTAGCAAATGAGTAAGAGAAGGCCTCTTGCCAAAGACTGCCCCGAGAACTCCTCCTGCCACACACAGAAGTCACTGACTCTGAAAACCACAGAGTAAGGTGAAAACAACCCCCTCAACCCAGCCCCCCATCTTTCAAACCTTGGTTTTAGAAAAGCCAACCGTAATTTTTTTTTCAAGCATTTTGAAATTTTCCTTTCTTTAATATTCTGGGACACATACCATCAAACATCTTCCATAGATCTTTATAGATCATCTGGTAATCCTCTTTTAAGCTGATGCACACATTAAGAAAAAAAAAAAAACTATCCATATGGTTCAAAGGCACTTGCCATGAAATTATTTCAGTGCTTTCTCTAAGCCCTATGTGACAGCTTCACAGAAGCCCTGTGAAATTTCTCTGATAAATCTCTGCAAGTCTTTTATCTTGAAAACAGGAAGTCACAATTGCCATGGGTAATCACGTTCACATCAGCCAGTGCAGAGTGTATTTTAAACTTGGCAGGACATATTCCCTCCTCCGTTGCTCTCGGTGCAACAGAATCAGGTAGATTACTCAGAACTGGCCAATCAGAGAAGACCCACAGTGGTTAATTACACACTGTCTACTTGGCAGGTCAGCTGGGTGCAACAATTACCACCTGGAGTATAGCAGACTCCGGAAGGCCAGACAGGATTAGAGCATCTCTCCTGATCTGTACTGCCAGTTACACAAATTGGCAAAAATTCTGAAATTATACAGAATCAGAATCTGTTCTTTTCACAAAGAAAAAAAATCAAAAAAATCAAAAGATCAACATGATGCTGTGCCCATCTACAATCCAACGCTAGTTGAACATGGTTGCTTCCGCACTGGGCTTCCACAGGCACTAAAGTCAGGGTCTGAATCTGAGTCTAGGACTCTCACGCTGGGTGACTTAGAGAACCTTCACTGAAGCTCAGTTTCCTCCTCTGTAAAATATATATAGCATATCGAGTTTTGTAATATAATCCACATAAAGCATAGAAAGCTGTACTGGCATACAGTAAGCACCCATTAATTGCTAGATGTGTCTGTGACTGCGATAAAAATGAACTCCCTCATTTATCAGACTCCCTACATGGGTGGGCCGCCCCCCCCCCCCACAGAGCCACGGTCGCACCACAGAGCTTACCGTGATGCCTTGCACACAGGGGGCACTAAAAAAAATGTGTCTTAAAGAACCAGACATAAGCAGAAGAACGCACTATTGTCAAAGACTCTTTACATTGAAAACCTCAGCTATGAGGTGGTCTAATCCAGACCCTTTTCTCTGCACCATAAACTGATAGCGCTACTCTTCATTAACACCTAACAATTATCAATTACTCTGAACAAGTCCCTGCTCTTTGTTGGCATAAAGGAGTCCATGACCACTGCTGTCCAGTGACCACTTCCCTCGGCCTGGTCTCAGCTAACAGGACACTCATTTTCCAGCAGAACATCCACTATCACTCAGCACACAGCCCTACTGAGCAACTTGACACCCCACTTCACTGACCTCCCAGCTTTACAGAGATAGATAGTCGCGATCCTCATCCTCATGGCCTGAAAGGGCAGGCCTGTGTGCTCACTGGCCTTCCACTCACCCATCCTCTGCCCCCAGCAGCTTCCCCACAGTCCCCAAACATCAGACCCCGAGGCCAGCAGGGGCACTGGTCCATACCGCAGGAAGGGGTCCAGCCCGTGAGGCCAGCGTGGTGGCCCTCACTCCACAGTGTGCACCACACTCACCTAGAGGGCTTGTGAAAACACGTCCCAGCCCCCACCTCTATCAGAGCCAAGTGGGAGTCCAAAGCTTCTGTGTACTTTTTTTTTTTTTAAGATTTTATTTATTTAGTGGCGCCTGGGTGGCTCAGTCATTAAGCATCTGCCTTCGGCTCAGGTAATGATCCCAGGGTCCTGGGATCAAGCCCCACATCAGGCTCCCTGCTCGGCAGGAAGCCCGCTTCTTCCTCTCCCACTCCCCCTGCTTGTTTCCTCTCTCGCTGTCTCTCTCTCTCTCTCTGTCAAATAAATAAATAAAACCTTTTATTTATTTATTTGACAGAGAGAGCAAGAGAGCACAAGCAGGGGGAATAGTAGAGGGAGAGGGAGAAGCAGATTCCCCACTGAGCAGGGAGCCCGACTCGGGGCTCGATCCCAGGACCCTGGAATCACAGCCTGAGCCAAAGGCAGACACTTAACCGACTGAGCTCCCCAGGCGCCCCAGCTTACGTATACTTTTGATGAATAAGCATAAGAAAGAGGAGGGAGGGCAGGAAAGGGGGAGGGAAGGTACATTAGAGGGGGGGAAGATGAATTGTGGACAGCCAGAACAGAGACAGGACATGGGCTTTGCTGTCCCCACGTGGAGTATGGATTCCCTGACACTGACATAAGCCCAGGCCTGGCACTGAGTGATGTCTGCCAAGGGCTCCTTCCTGAGCAAGTTCTGACACATCATCTCCTGAGACACCTGTGAATGCTTCACGAAACTCTCCTTCCACACCAACATTTGCAATACTTACGCTAAAGTCTTTTGAACGCCATTGTTTCCTTTTCCAATAAATATCCTCAATACTCTGACTACTGGGTTTTTGCATGATATTTGGATAGGCCTAGCTATTTAACAATAAGGAGAAAGGGTATCTTATTTCTTTATTTTAGAATAGTGTCTGTCACCATGTCACCAACCTTCATAAGTTATTGGATCCCTACCAGGCAGAAGGCATTTGACAAACGTCCTCACTATCTCTCAATAATGCCTGTTTACAGACAGAGTGAGGCTCACGATGCTTAAGGGGGGATTTTGAAGCCAGACAGCAGGGGCATGAAATGGGCCGGGAACTGCAGTCCTTTGGATCTGTAGCCCTGACTGTCTCCACTTCACTCTTGTTCGGAAGCTCCTGGTGGCTGCAGAGTTGGTGTCACCAGCAGCCACACTGTGGCATAAGCATGGTGCCTGCCCTGGGAGAAGGTCCCCCTTGGTGCCTCACAGACACCTCGGGGTAAAGGATCTGGTCTGCTGCTCCAGGAGTCACTGCCCCGACTTCCACGCCACGAGTACACCCACTTACAGAAAATGCCAGCGTCGTCCCCAAGGACCTAGCTGCTCTTAAGGGAAGTCAGTCCATCTGTTCCATCAGGAGCCACTCATCACACGATTCTCCTGACATTTGTACATTTCAGCGCTCCAGGAAACACCACGTGATGAAGGGCCCAGCACCTGGGCAGCCACACCGATGGCTTGGCTGCCTGACTCATCTGGGAAGCAGTCGGGACATTAAGGAAAGAATTTTTGCAACTTACACACATCTCTCCACCCTCAGAGACAGGAGAACAGCAACCCTCAGGCCACACCTAGAGGCAGTAGGTGCCTCACTGCCTTTCCAGGGCTTGGAAGAAGACAGAAGATCTTAAAGAAAAAAAAGAAGAGAAAAGAAAGAAAAATAACCTTGATCTCCCCCGAACTCATCAATGCTGATGACTAATAACGTTATGGATTGTGGAAGCCCAAAGAGCCTTTCTAAAACATTGGAAACTAACTCCTACAAGCCAACCTGAGTGTCTTCGATCAAGCTTCCTCCTGCCCCCTGGACCTGTCCAGCTCTTCACAGACTCTTCCCTCCTGCACTCTGGGATCACGCATTGACGTCCAGACTATCACCGGATGAGGAGCCACAGGGCATCCTACTGGGCACGGAGTAGAGAAAGGACAGTATAGTCAGCAGCCAACCCCACAGGCTGGTGCCAGGCTGTCAGCACTTGTGCCCTAGAGGGTGGCCCTCAAATTCCAGGAGGACTGTCTCAGAAACAAATACTGGAAGCCATCCTGGGACTGCTCCACAGAGGCCATTCTGGGACCTCTCCACCGAGGCCATTTTGTCTTGTTTGGCTGTCTGTTTCACAAGATTGTGGAATCCCTTTATCACTTAGCAGAGTTCTTCCAACTTTTCCCTGAAGTTTATTTAACAGCAAAGAAGATGGTGCAATCCCAGAAGCCTGGCGCAAGGCAGTTTATTCACAGTCTTTATCTCAAGATGCCACTTCAATTTTGTAGACTACTCTTTAACATCTCGGGGTTTGTTTTAAAGTAGAAAGTAACATTTTGAAAGATCATCCAGAAAGCACTTCCTGTGGACGTGGCCCATGTCTCCTAAGCCTTTGTGGACTTCCGGCAGGGCGGCGTCCTCCCAGGTTCTGAGAAGCCCAGTTTGAGAAGCCCCAAGGACCACTGGTACATCAGCAGCTTCAGGCTGACATCCAAAGTGTCCATTTGTGGCGGACCTTGACCCCAGCAGTGCTATGAATATCAGTGAAAACTACTTCATGCCACTGATTTCACCACACAGGACTAGGGCTGCAAAATGCCAGGCCCCCAAGACAGGGTTCTGCACAGGTTGGCCGTGAAGCCCCTGCCACGGATGTGAGAATGAAGAGGTTCTAGCAACCACCTGCATGGACACGTCCCTCGGTTCTTACAGATCCTAAGCCTTTTGAGGGGCGTCTCTCCCTACACTAAGCCGACAATCTTACTGTGTAGGCCGAGCGAGGGTCGGCTTCCTACTCATGGCAGCGGCTCATCTATAAGCCTGGAAGAACCATACCAGCCGCCAATGTCCTCAGCCACCTGCGACAGGAGCTTGGGGGGAGCCCAGCCCTGGCCCAGCCCCACAGACACAACTTGAGGGGATCAGGAAGTTTCTCCAGCTGCGGAGGTCTCCTCCATTCGAGATGGGCAGGTGCAGTCACTGGAAGCATCTGCTCTAGATCCCTCTGGGGGGCAGTGTCGCTTCCAGAAGCTCTTCCTGAGGACCCATGAGGGCCACGGAAAGCAAGGGAAGCAACAGCCCTTTCCTGATCGCCTCAGCAGCTGAAATGCAGACACCTGGCATTTCTTCACCCCGCAGTGTAATGAAGGGCTAGCCTCCTAGACTCTGGAAGCCAAGACGAAGGAGTGGGAAATATTCTGAGGAAAACTATGTCTCGGTTCCAAGGTTTGTTTGGTTCAGTTTGTTTGTTTTGGTCTAAAGCTCTTCGGCATTGCTTTCATTCAGGAGGACAGTAAGTAACGCACTTGTTTCCTGGAAATGAAAGACCTTGTTTCTGTTGAGTGGCTACTGATTAATTCAACTTTTTACTGTGACCCAACATACGCTTTGCAAATGGAAGACCCAGTTATGATATATGAGTAGGTTGATAAAAGAGAAGGGCTTTCTTTCAGGACTAATATCTGCATTTGCAGGGATCCAATATAAGAACCACATCCCTCATCAGAGACCTCACAAGGGATGTGCCTGGCCTCTTTTTCACTCAGACATGAAAAGAAAAGCCCACGATGGGTCTGCCATCCCCCAAGATGCTGATCTAGTCAGAAGCATTAGGTATATTAACAGGTGAAGGACATGAAGGCAAAGTCGGCAGCCCCTTCACTCAAGGCCACACACGTGGGGACAGTTCATCTCTCCAGCGTTCAGGCCCTGCCCTGCCCACTTGGAGCAGCCACTGAAGTGAGCACCCACCGCACCCCCGAGGAAACGGCCTCACTCCTGGTCGCCGGCTTCCCAGCCAACTCACTGATGGGAAAATCTGTGAGCACATACTCACATTCATCAGTACAGAGGAAACACCACAGAATGCGGCGAGAAGCCTCTCCAGTCCGCATCAGCTCCTGATTCCCTTCCAGGGCATTTCTTTTGGGGGCTGGAACCCCTGAGGGCTTTGCTCCGAACCAAGAACATTCCGCTACCAGAGAAGTTACACAGCTCCGCACACAGGCCTCCACCGCCTACTTTTTCATTGTTGAAGAATGGGCTCGAAGGTTGGGGAAATCTACACTCTAATGGGAGAGGCGACTTTGAAGCAGGCACTCCGATAAGACAGGAGCCCCCAGGAAGAAGGGGCATCCCCACAGCAGACGGATCTTGCTGTGTACACGCCTCGTCTTCACAGACCAGCCGCCTCGAGGAATTCCAACCCACAAATGCACTCCATGTCATTCCAAGACACAGAAGGCAAGAATGAGGATCTCTGATTGATGACAGCACCCCTCTGTGGCCGACACCCTGGCCTGCCCAGGACCAGCCCAGCGGCAGCGGCTGAACTAGCCAGGGGTGACGCTCTGCTCCACATCTCGCACTGCCTTACCCTTGTCACTGCTCATCTCCTCTGCCGAGGCACAGCCACCGAGGGCAAGCAGCCTCCAAATGCACTTCTGCTTAACAAACATTTATGGAGGGCCTACTGTGTGCTTGCCCCAGGCCCTGGAGATACAAAGATGAGCCTTTGAGGCGGCTCACCCTGCCTCCGGGCTAGGAAGCAGAAACTGATCTTTGCCCTGTAAATTGCACTTAATAAAGCTCCTGACTGCACGAGAAAACTACTGAGAAAATCAGGCCACAGACATTATTAATTCCCGTTGGCCAGGGCGTTAATTGAAACTAGCGTGTGAAAAGAGGACCATCTGATCATAATTAAATATTCTGGATTGGGGTACAGGTTAAGCCCGGGTCTGGCCCACAGCAGCCCCCTGGCCTGGCTCCAGCATTTCCGGATGGAGCCCCGGAGGCGGCAGCACTGTGTGTAAATGCTCACGGGTGCACTACACCTGCACCGTCTACCCACAGTGACACCAACAGTCTAAATACGTTCACGGAGGGGCGCCTGGGTGGCTCGGTCATCAAGCGTCTGCCTTCGGGTCAGGTCGTGATCGCAGGGTCCCAGGATCGAGCCCCGCATCGGGCTCCCGGCTCAGCGGGGAGCCTGCTTCTCCCTCTCCCACTCCCCCTGCTTGTGTTCCCTCTCTCGCTGTCTCTCTCTCTGTCAAATACATAAATAAAATCTTTAAAAAAATAATAAATAAATAAATAAATAAATACGTTCACGGGGCTTCTTCCTGGCTCACGTGGTGGCACTCGCGCCTGCGCACACAGAGAAGGGGGCGGCACAGACAACGGGGCCATTGGGAGAGGTGTGGCCAGTGGATCACTGGAGACACTTCTTTACTCCCTGCACCTCCCTGTGCTCAGGCACAAATTTAACACCTAGAAACTGCAGCTCAGCGTGTCTCCCTCTAACAATATGATTTTTGATTTTGCTGACCTAAAACAGTCAAAGGGATGGAGGAAAAGGCGCAGAGCCGTTTCTCAGTACTACAAATGGTTCCCAATTGCTTACAAAGCAATTAAAATTAAATTTGTTGAATTTATTGAATAAAATTAAGATTAAAATCACCCAATATAAGTGGTGGAATCGATCCACTTCGTGTCCTAAATTCACAAAATTTCCCAGCTGCAAGGAACCCTAGAACCTTAGAATAAAACTTAGAACCTGAGACGGTTCCTAGAAAGGAGCCTAAAACCTTCCCATCAGGGGAACCTGGGTGGCTCAGTCGTTAAGCGTCTGCCTTCGGCTCAGGTCATGATCCCGGGGTCCTGGGATGGAGACCCGCATCGGGCTCCCTGCTCCGCAGGAAGCCTGCTTCTCCCTCTCCCACTCCCCCTGCTTGTGTTCCCTCTCTCGCTGTGTCTCTCTCTGTCAAATAAATAAAATCTTAAAAAAAAAGTAAATAAACAACCTTCCCATCAAGCCCCAGCATTTCACAGCTGCAGGATTTTACAGCTACAGATTGAGGAATGTGCTGGAGCTGCAGCCCAGCCAGCCATGCCGGAGTGGACAGGGAGGGGAGTACAGCCTGATGGTGACTGTACTCTCAAGTCAATGGGTCAGGAAAGGGCCCGTCACAGGACACTAGGGTTAGAATTTCCACTCTCCACGTCAGTCACATTTAAACAAATTGGCAAGAAGATATACCTGAAGGTCAGTGTTTGTTTTGATGAACTATTGATAGAAAAGGCCAGAATTCGTAATTTTAGATTATGAAATATCCATTTCTCATATGACCATAGGTATTTCCTATGAAAGGAACGCCAGGGAAGGAATAAAGATGCCAAACTGTGGTTTGCATAGTTTCTTAGTTTCATCATTTCTCTGTCAAGTAATTTGACACCCATTCAACAGCAGGTATCAGCTTTTTGAGGCAGGCACCGCGGAGAGTAGCGGTGGACCCGAACCCAGGTCTGCCCTCGGGTCTGACCAGGCGTGCTATGCAGCTTCACATCTATGAAGTCAACCTTGAAGAGTCATGGGGACAGCAGTTCCCCTCAGAGCCAAGAGGAGGGAAGGGAGATGAGGGTTTGGAAGTCATGGGAAATAAGAGGAGGGGTGTCATGCTGATAACCTTTATTTCAAAGGGAGGCAGGAAGCAAGGCTAGAAGCAAGAGGAGGACAGGAGGAAGGAGCTCGAGCAAAGTGGCAATATTCTGGACCTGCTAAGCCATGGAAGAAAGGAAGTAATCTGAGTAAGGACACAGAGAACAACTGCCAAGCAGAGCTGAGGACCCAGTTGGAGTTAGCAGACCAGCTGTAAGGAGTCACAGAGGTACAGATCAGCTTAGCTCTTTGCTTCTCCCACAAGGCTCAGCAATTCACATGCAGGAGGGAAGCCAGGGAGGTAGGGGCCCTGGTATGGGGACTAGCAGGCCACAGAGGCCGTCCCATGGTCAGGGGTGCTGGCCGAGCTAACAGGAGGGGGACCAGGAAAGACAAGAAATGAGACAGGAGACAGCACTGGGCTGTGGAAATGGGAAGGGTCTATGGACCCAAAGCCCAAGTAAGTCTGGAAGGGAGCTCAGGACAGTGAGGGAGTTGAAAAAGCAAGATGACTGTGGAGAAGAGCAACTCTACCACAGGCAGCAGGTGGTGGCAGCTGGAAACCATGACATGAGGATGTCAGGTGGGCCACCATCATGGAGGACGCCAGTGTGGACAGGCTATTATGAACCAAGAGCCAACATGCTATTTGTATTTGGGGAGCAACGTGGAGGTCAGGGAATGGCTGGGCACAGCTATGCCAGTGTTTGTTGAGAATGGCCAAAGAGAACCGTGAACTCAAGTCGGAGCTATGATTTAATTGTCTAAAAAATGAGCAAACTTCAGGGACTAAAATATAATGTAAGAAAATACGAGGCAGAAATCTAAAAGAGGAGACTTTTATCTCAGTACTCTGTCTAGTTTGGGCGCCATAGCTTAAGGACAGCATGAATGACTAGAGTTTTAGAAAACCATCACCTTATTAAAAATACACATGATCCTGGGATGCCTGGGTGGCTCAATCGGTTAAGCGTCTGCCTTCGGCTCAGGTCATGATCCCAGGGTCTTGGAATCGAGCCCCGCATCAGGCTCCTTGCTCAGGGGGGAGCCTGCTTCTCCCTCTGCCTGCCACTCCCCCTGCTTGTACTCTCACATGCTCTCTCTCTCTCTCTCTCTCTGGCAAATAAATAAATAAATAATCTTTTAAAAAAATACACATGATGCTATTGAAAACTAAAATTTTCCAGATGAAGAGCCGATGAAAGCAGAATGACCTGCATGCTGAGTCCCAGGGTTGGTTGAAATCAGAGCTGGGCCATGGTCTTGTCCTGACCCCAGTGTCTGGCTCGGCACAGACCAGATGACCCCACATCTGATCACAGAAATAAAAAGCTAAAACAACTTCAGAAAAGAAGTCTGCAGGGAAGGTAAATAATAAGATTCCAATAGCTAAATGGACTCGGGACCTCTCTTCCCTGGGGACAAAACAAAGGGATATGGGTTTACATCTCAACAGGAGGGATTTCACATTGAAATACAAAGAAAACTTTCTAACTAAAAGATATAAGATGAGCTACCCAAAGCCAAAGCCAAAGCCAAAGCCAAAACTTCTGCCAGAGTTGCAGTTCTGCTTAGTCCTCCTACTTTCTGAGTCCTGAGGGCTTTCAGATTTGGACGAGTGACTAGTCTGAGAATCACTCGAGTCTGCCTGTCATGTTCTTCCTCCTCCTCACGCTCACCCCGGCCAGCGGTCCCCATACCATCTCAGCCTGGTGCCACCATCTTAGCCCCTCCTGGGCTCCCCCACTCAGCTTAGTCCATATCTCAGTGTTGTTCATTTTTCAAAGAATTTATGATTCTGTTACAGGCTGAATTGTGTCCCCCCTCAAATTCATATGTTGAGGTCTTGACCCCCAATTATCCCAGGATGTGACTGTCTTTGGAGACTGAGCCTTTTAAGATGTGATTAAGTTACAATGAGGCCATTGGGGTAGGGCCTACTCCCATCTGGCTGGTGTCCTTTTAAGAAGAGGAAAGTCAGAGATACATAGAGACACCAAGAATGTGCACTCACAGAGGAAAGACAAGCCAAAGAGAGACCTCAGGGGAAATCAAACCTACTGACACCTTGATCTTAGACTTCAGACTCTGGAACTGTGAGAGAAAATAAACCTCTGTTGTTTAAGCCACCCTCTGTGGTATTTTGTTATGGCAGTCCTCACAAACTAATACAGATTATATGCGTTATTTTTTTGCTTACATGTTTATTGTCTTTCTTTCCCACTAGAATCCAGTCTTCGTTAAGGCAAGCCCTTGTTTGTCTTACCCCCTATTGTATCTGTAGCATCCAGACCTGCCCCTGGAAAGCCAATGGCACTGAATGAATGAATCTAATAATTAGGGAAAGACAGTGAGGTCAAGATAGGTCTCCGCCACAAAAGGAGGACTTCTGGAATTTGTACTGAAACTACTGTTTCCAGCAGAGCAAAAGGATAGATTTTCCTCTGGTTTCAAGTAAAACACTCAAAGAAAGTGAGATGTTACCAGGCAAAACACTAAAGGGAACCCTTGGGGCCTTCCACCAGGAGCCAATGCCAATGTCTACATTTTGAGGACAAATCCTTTCCTTTGAATGAAGATACCTGGAACTCAGAATACTTACTTTGTTTAATGGGATTGTCATTTATTTAACCATTCCTCAGAATAGCAGCATAGCATATTTTCCAAGCCTTATAAAAAAAAGGCATAGATGCATGCTGATCATTTATTGATAACTTCTCATAAATTATTCTTATTATTTTTATTACTAATGACATGTAATTTTTTTTCTGGAGCACTGTAACCAAGTCTGTGCATTCTGTTATTCATTTTTTTAAAAGAAAAAATTCTGCTTTATATCTTATGCTGGAAATGGTTTCAGCTAGCAATTTCTTCCAGTATCTTTTTTATCATAAAATATAACAAATATAGTATTATATATTACAGAAGAGTGCCCTTTGGCAACTAGGGCATACAAAGTCTCCTACAGCGAGAGATTAAATGATTTCACAGTATGCAAAACCAATAACGAGCTGGAGCACGACTGTCTGTGAGTCCCAGTTCCCAGCGTTTCTGTAACTCGTGCTCACTCAGAAAGGTTGCAGACACACACACACACACACACACACAGACACACACACATATGTTTTTATTAAAGAAGGCATAAGAAATTAATTACTTAAGAAAAAGCAAAAGAAAATTACTTGTTCTAAAACCACTGTCATTCGGAAAACTTTATCAGAAAGATTATAAAAAATAAAATGGTCATCTAAAATACAAGATTCCAATACAAGGCACTGAACATCTGTCAGTAAAAAGTTTACATGTGCCTCTTCAGGGGTGGACAGTCTCGGAATAAACACCCTTGCATATTTTGCACATTTCCTAGGTGCACTACCATCTTGGCTATTCGACTGTCATCATCCTCTCAGTTTTGACTGTAGCCCTTTGCTCTTGTCCCTCCTGTCACCCTCATACACACTCGGCTTCCACTCTCACTCTGGAGCATGACTCTGGAATCCATGCCTGCCCCTTACTTCTCTCTTCCGACTTTCATCTCCCCACCTCCAATCACCTCCAAGATGTCTCCCTTCCAACACCCCATGGTCGCCCCAAGTCCAACATATTGGAACAAAAGCATATCACCTTTCCTTGAAAGCCAGCTTCCTTTTCTGGTTGTTTCATTTTTTCACCCCCTTTCTGTGGAAAGGGGACTTTGAAACTGCCTACACCCATCAAACCTGACCTGAGAATCAGATTATGGTCATTGGTTTCAAAGTACTCACCTTCCTCTCAACAACAACACCAGATTGACGGACTTAAAAACAGCAGTCATGAAAACAGAATACAGGTCCTCGCCATATTGCCTTTGGGATATTATCCAACCACACTCCAAAATGACTGCATTCATTTTGCATTATTTTTTCACCATTAATTAAATGTATTCAAAAAAACATACAAGAAATGTTAACACTTCCCTCAACAAGTAAAACAATATGACTAGACAACATCAACATCCAAATGATAAAACAGACATATATACAAATATGGAGCAGAGATGGAAGGCAGGTGCTCTAACATATCACAAAATATCCCATGCTTATGAGAAAAGAGAGAAAGACTTGATGCACCATATTAGCCAATAAAAGCCACTTCTTGGTGGATTCCATTCATTTATGCCATCCACAGGTAACAGAGCTATAAATATCCTCATCAGGCCAGGGCTGCCATCTCAACCACCATATTTGCCTGTTAACAGTGCAACAGTAACCCCAGATGTAGACAAAGACACTTCCCCACACCAGCACGTGAAAGAACAGTGCGAAATGAGCAACACTGGCTGCAGTCTGGGCCATCGGGTGCAGAGCAGATTGACCAAAACCGTGTGGCATGTGTGTTAGTTTAGCGATGGGAACTAAATGAAAGTTGGTGAGCACATGTGTGTGACAGAAGCACAACCCTCTTGCGAGATGGTGCTTCAGTGAGGACATGAACCGAAGGAGCACGTAGTACCTGTGGTGGTTTCATTAAATGGTCCTGGACCCTTAATGGGAAAACCATCAATCCGGATCCATTCACCTCCTAAATGAGGAAAATGCAACTTCATAGTTAGAAACGAGGACGATTGGATTTTCCACATTTCAGTGCAGCCCTAACATATGTTTAGTGGTCTTTTCAACAGTCCTCAAAAGGATCCACTCAGGCCACATCAGTAACGAGGCACCTAAGCTTTCTGGACATCACATCTTCTTGGTCTTTTGCACATGGCTTACTCTAATGAGTACTCCAAAAATTTAGGACAAAACGCTAACAACCTACATCAAAATTACTTTAAAAGAAGGGATAAGTCTCTCCTAGTTTTCTATCTTTCAGCTTGCTATACAAGTCATTCTTGCTCAGGAACCCTTTAAAGATTCTAAATCTGTATAGATCCGAGAAAGCAAAGAGGGATGTTTCTCCCCATCTAAGTAACAAAAATACAGCCTCCAATTCTAGGTATGACTTACCAGGCAGGCTTTCAGCTCTGTAAACCGGACGGCTCACTCCACTGGGGTTTTCTGCAGTAACCAGCACAAAGCACACTACCCCCGGCTCTGAAACATATGGTTTACATCAAGCCACCGTTTCAAATCTCCAGGAATGACAGTGTGATTCACTAACTGTCTCCCTTATGTATAACCAAATATAAAAATCTGAATTAAGTGACAAGTCTAACTACAGCTCTCTCTCTCTCTTTTTAATCAATATCACTAACATTCCTCTCATGCAACGAAAATATGCCTGACCCAAAGAACACGAAATTTGTTTAGTACAAAGTACATGGCATGTCTAATAAACCTGGATTCATAAGCTGTCAACAGAAAAGGCTTTTGAGCTTTTTAATGTGAAATTAATGTAGGAAATAGGAACGCACCATCCACTAAGTAGGTGTTTTATAGTCTACAGTGTCAGTACCTGCAAATAATATCTCCCCCTGGAAGCTTCAAACAGAAAACTCCAAAACACAGAAAGAAAATTTCAGGGTAACTCATAAAATTTAGCACATGGGAAATCTTCATTGCAACATGTAAAGCTTCATGAAATTTTTCTCCTTATGACAGTGAATACTCCCTTTACTAGGTCTGCATGTTGTCTTTGACCATTTCAACAAAAACCTAGAGAAACAGCTGTTGGAACCTTGGACATGTTAATCTTGAAATAACTGGGCTTCACCTTGATGTGTATATAGGGGTCAAGGTCAAATAGCCATGGTCTCTTTGGCTGAGCTCCTGAAGTTGGTGGGACGGGAAGGGAAACCGAGAGACCACATTACCGTGTGAGTGTGCCCTGAATTTGCAGCTGCAGAAAGGAAAACTCCAATTGTGCTGGTTTTCCTCAAAATGAATGACTGTGAAAGGTAAGTGAAGGCGCCAATTCCTTGGAGAGATGAGAGTTTGTGGGCGTTTGATGGGACGGACGGTTGGAGAGATAAGTGTTAGTTGTGTCAAAGGCAAGAAGCATATGTACATTTCTCAAGGTGAGAAGTGTTCCTATAACAGAACTTCGGTTCTAGGGCCAGAGGCCCAGCAACAGCGACACAGAGATGCCATCTAGCACCCCTGCTGTGCTCGAGGTCAGTAGGACCTCTGTCTGACTGTGGCAGGGCCTGGTAGCATGTAGGGTTTGGCATGGCCTGCTGGACTAACTGGGAAATGCTCTCTAGGGTCAGACAGCACACAAAATCATGCTTTGCCAGGCACTTTCTCTCTTCATTCTGAGGTTATTCGCATTTCAAGGAAATTTAATCCACATGTCTCTGATTCCCATTAACTCATCAGTGAGTTACTTGGGAGAGACTGTTTTTCAGTGAGTTCTAGGGCTCTCTTTTGCATGTTTTTCTTCTCTGCAGTGATCATAACAACCTAAGGTTTGAACAAGCAAAGATGACCCTGCTCATGCCTTGGGTCCAACAGATTCTCCATTTAACCTCACTGTCGTACTTAGTAGGGTCATACTGATGTGGAAAAGATTCAGAGAAATGTATGTTTAGCTGGAACCACGAAGAAGGAAATCTGGCTCCTTTGATGTCCCTTCTATATACTTTCTGCTCCGTTACTCAGAAAGTCTAACATTATAATGCAGGAGGTGGAGAGAGAGTAAATGTGTAGACAATGGCCAGGAATCTGAGGAGCCATGAGTTAGTTGATTTTGATCCACTAAAGGAAGGCAGGAAAACGGAAACCCAGCGCAGGGAGACCTGGTTGTCAGAGATGCTGACTTCTGTTACTTCCTTACGATCCATCATGAGGTTGGACTGTAGAATAAATGGGAGTTTCAGGCTCGTAGGATCAAAAAAGCAAAAGATAGAGCGTCCCAAGGAGGCAGCTCAAAGCCTATGTTCAAAACCACCTACACCTGCACTTATAAAACAATATATTTAGGAAAATTTTTAAATATTACAGACTTCCAGAATCAAATTTAATGGGGAGAATGTCATGTCTTTGAACC
The DNA here is from genome assembly GCF_002201575.2 of Neomonachus schauinslandi. Lineage (NCBI taxonomy): Eukaryota > Metazoa > Chordata > Mammalia > Carnivora > Phocidae > Neomonachus > Neomonachus schauinslandi. Next base: position 8,781,280 of record NC_058410.1, read on the forward strand.
AGATGTGGCTAAGCATGACATACCACACACACCCTCACAGGGACATATTATTTGAGTAATCTCTAATTGGTTTATAAATTAGAAATCTCAAGATTAGGCTACAAAGTAAAGTTTCTAGGAAACAAAGAACCAACATGCTTTCCAAAAGCACATTCAGAAACTAAAAACTGGTTTCCTACATTCATTTGGAGAACTACTCAGAAATACTTGAGTTCAAATGCAGAATGGGAAGTCCAAGGGCAAGATAAAGATTAAGCAACAGCCTCATGACCTCAGCTACCTGTTCCCAAAGAACCATGAGGTCCCTGGAGCCTGGCCACACTGTGTCTCACAAACAGCCATCCTACCTAAGAAGGGAACTGAGAATGTTGGTGTACAGTTAGTTCTGACCGGGAACAAGACCATAGAGTCACTTACCCACATCCTCAATAAGGAAGGAGTGCGTCTCGGCATTCACCTTGATGTATTTAAGACTTTTCAGTGACTTCCCATAGGCAATGTTGTAATGCTCCACGGGTCTACTGGTAGCATCTTTGGGTGGGTCCCACGTGACTTTCAGGCCCATTTTAGTGGACAGCAGTTTCACGTGCCTTGGCTTCAGTGGGTGGTCAGCTATGCAAACAGCGCAACTATCAACTTATGGGAATGGCAGATTGTGAAAAGGAATTTTTTTCCAATGTTCTCTGATATTGTTATCAAAAGAGCAAATGACTTTTAATTTGTCTGGTCCTAAAGACGTTAAGTATAGTCATGTTTGAACATTGTTACAGTATGAGAGAGCAAAACAAACATATCAAACCCACAAGCTTTTATGTATTTTGGATAACTGTGGGTGGTAAATTTAAAACAAAAGTGAAACAAATCAAAACAAACTCTAGGCATTCTCTGGCTTGATTATGTTGCCTTGCTAGTGCAGGAATAACGAATTCATAATTTGACATGTTCTCCAGAGGCATTCACATATCAAATAAGCTCTTAGTATTCTGTATGGTACAGTTGGACAATCTTTAAAATACCTCCGAGAAGAACAACATAAAATTGTCATGATGGGGACGACTAACCATTGCATCCAAAGCGAGATAACAGAAGCATTCATTTCCACAAAGAAAACAAATCAAGATCATCAACACCTTGGAAGGGAGGTAAGCTTCTGGTTCATCTGCATAGAGTTAATTTAAATGTTTCCATATTTTGTCCCAGAAGAAGAAAAGCAAGTTATTAAGAAGCACAATTACATTTTTATCTTCAGTTATGAGGTTCCATAAACATATTCTTGATTTTGAAAAATAACCCAAATGACACATAACATTTTGTCAAACAAAATCTCTCAGCTCACATTGTAACAGATCCTGCAACATTACATCATATGAATAGACGCTAAACATTCACACAACAGTCAAACAAATTTTAGGCAAACCTGGATCTGAAACTGTTTATTCAATGATACAAGGCACTCTCAGGAAAGAGAAAAGTAATCTAAGAAACCCAGAAACCTTTAAACTGAGTACCATGAAGAAAAATGAGTTTGGAACCTCATGGAAGAAGAAAGGGGAAGGAGTGTTTTTTGACGATACGTGGACTGGTTAGTATGTGATTTTGATACCAGGTGAAAATTCTGAACACCATAACCACAGATGATGCTAGCATACATCACTCATCCCTCCCCAAATTGCCCCACTGCCTCAGGAGTAAAATGATGAAAAAGGAGAACTCATATGGCCTCACTCAAAGAAATCCAAGGAATGAAGAAGAAGAGAATGAATCTGATGATTTCAAAGCAGTAAAGAAAGAGTGCCTGTTTTGGAGACAAAAGCATGTTGTCAGACTCCGGGCAGGAAGCAAAACCCACAAAGCCTCCCCTCCCCAGTTCCAGGGATGAGGATCCCATAAGCCCATAATGGGAGAAATCATAGACAAGAAACCTAGCACTCTCTGCAAAATTTTGAGTTGAGGAGATTGTACACACAGTGCGTCGGTGACTTTCTGGGCATTTACTAGCAATCATGGCTACTCTTCAATAATTCTCATGTACCCCTCCCTCCTTGCCCACGAGAAACCTTCCAGGACTTACTTAGCCAGAAGACTGGGGTTCCCTTCTTTCAGTTCCCTTTCTTTCCCCCAAAGCTTCACTACAAAAACCTCTCCTCCTTCTCTGCCATCTGACTAACCAGCTTTTTCTAGTCGTGATCCCTATTTCCCCCAACTAACCAGCTTTTTCTAGTCGTGATCCCTATTTCCCCCAACAGGGGCAATCAGTCCCAGGAATCCAATATTTCACGCTGACTGAAAGGTGTGCAAGAGCAAAGCGAGGCTCCCCGCCCCCGTCCCCAAACTGCAAAGGGATGCTCATGGTTGGGCGAGTCTCCCAAGGAAGAAAACAAATGAAAGAATATGTGAATAACGTTTTTCTTTACAGTTCGAGTCCAAATCTCCCTTAAGGAAAGTTAGCGCCTGGACAGACAGCCAAAAACAAGAGGCCAGTGACCCCCAAGCACTGTCACATTTTCTCTTAGGCGCTCGTGATTCAATCAGTACAATACTGCCTAGGCTTGAAAATGATTGACTTTCATTACTGATAATCTGAAAAGAAGAACAATTTATAAATATACTCAATTGTTCTTCCTGGCCCTGCCTTGCGTCTATTCTTGGACACAGCATAAAAGAGTTTCCAACACAAGTGAGAATCCACATTCAAATGGTCGCATCAGCCCAGCATATGGGGAGATACTTCAAACCTTCAAGGAGCTCCAGTAAGAGATGCACAAAGTAAAGAAGGGCAAGGGGGAAATACCTCTGGGTTGCCAAAACCTAATGACCATCACCTCACTGTGCTTACACAATCGGAGCTTCCAAGTGTGTCTGTGCATGAGTTTGTTTGCCCTCCTCTAGCCAATGATCAAGTATCATCAGTGTGTCTCAACTTGATAACTGCCTGAGCCAACATTTGGATGCTGAGAGAAAGGCCATATGGTGCTCAACTACAGTAAATACAAATGGGAGAGGGCAATGGACAGGAGGAGAGGGTTTATGGAGTGTCTACCACCCACCGCCACGGCTCTGAGCACCTAACCCTACGTTACATGAGGTGCTCAGAACACACACCACCTGGGAGGTGTCATTTACTCCCTCTGTATTCCAGATGAGGAAAGAAGGCCAGGAGCAAGGTTAGGGTTCACCCAGAGTCATACAGCTGCCCCAGAGCGGAGTCAGACGCAAACCCTGCTTCACCCAATTCCAAAGCCCAGCTCTCCCCCTCCCAGCTCACAGACCCTCAGAATTTGCCCCTGCTCAGATATGACCTGTGACCATTGCCATCGAAAATTAATTTAGGAAGCCACCACCATTCTAAAACAAATCACGAGGCCTCCAGAGTTGGGTTTACCATCTCTTCCACCATGCCACTTTCCTCCCTGGGGGGGCACTCCTGCCCCCAATACACTGTTATGGCACCTTGTGCTGGGTGTCCTCATCCTCCCCCCTCTCTGGAAGGAATGGAAGAAGTGGATGATGTGCTCTCTCAGGGACATTTGCATTCTTATGACAAAACCTAAGACCAAATGATTTTTCTAATAGTGACGTCTTAGGCCTCAGAGAGTTGCCTAATGAAGGTCATTTGTGAACACAAAGGCCTCTGGGAGACCTGGAAACCATACTTTCAAGGCAGCCTTACCGTCAATCTCCTTAAGATCCATCCTGAATTTACGGTTTTCCAAAGGCCTTAGGCCAATCTACCATGACCCTTCCTCCCACCCTCCCCCCAACACACGCAACCTGGGTCCGTTAAACAAACCATATGGTGGCTTGATTAGCAGATATTTTCATTCCCTGGATTGTTATCTACTTTGATATTTCAAACTGATGTCATTTTTGATGCTTCCTAGTGAACATCATCTGTGCCCGCTTAGGAAGAGTTGGAGGAAGAGGAAGAAGAAGAAGAGAAGAAGAGGCCTGGATAGAAAGCAATCTTTTCTGTCACTCCAGCCCCATCCAGAGCCCCTCATGCCTGAGCTCTCAGTGAACTCATCAAACCAGCATCTATCTGAGGAAGAACCAGTCTGAGAAGGCACAAATCAATGCACGTGCGCTTGAATTACTTGACAGAAAGCTGCTTCTTGGGACTAGAAATATGACCGTATGTTCTCTTCCCGATGATTGTTTTGTAGGTCTCCTGATTTCATTCCTTAAATGTGCAGTCAAGGCATAAAGGCTGTGAAATTGGTTTCCAGGTCTGCAGACTGCATTCTGGTTCTGTGTTGTGGGATCAGTATTCTGGGAGCATAAGGATGAAATATGACAAAGTGATTCCTGATTTATTCTAACTGTTCTTAGAAACTTAGACCAGACCACCCTCTCTGCTAGATAAATGCAGCACATAACCTTTTGTAATAGTTTTCTATATTCTTGTCTAATAAAGATGATACTGGGTACATCCTTTAAAGCTATAAATCCCATGAACTGCCTCTCTAAAAAGGAAAAAGGACAAACCCAAAGTCAAGACAACAGGAATTCTATGGCCCAGCAGAGGGAACACGAGGAAGTAACCTCCCAGAGCCTGAATGACAGGTTAAGGCCACGACAAGCTGTTTTTTCCCTTACCCCAGGATACAAAATGAGGAAATGAGCTTAAGTGGCAGCCTAAGGGATGTTAGGTTAAGTATAAAGAATTTCCTGTCCATGTCTTTTCCCATTTCTCTCCATTCAAGGTGACTTTGAATGGAGCAGATGGTAAGGTGCTCCAGATAGAAGAAGGAAGCTAGTAGAGTCTGCTACAACTCCAGCAATTTCATACCATGAGAAAGTCATTTCCATAGTTCATGCCAATAAACATTATCCAGATTCAAGGATATTTTGCCAGGGACCAAGTGGCAATGGTATTTTGGTGATCTTTTGGATACCCAGCAACTGCTAGGCTAGACATTTCTGAGCCATAGCTCCTATGAGACCTCTACTGGTTTGTTCGGGAACAGACAATAAGGGCACAGTCAGCACCTAGAGTTGTTACTTTGGTCTAGCTCCAAATTTCAGGTCTTATCCAAGACGGTTCTAGGAGGCCACTTTGGCTCCAGGGCCAAAGTATGGATCCATTTCTGCTCAAGGATGGAGACCAAAATTCCAATGGCTCTGGAATGTCTGTCTTTGGAAGGTCTTCAGCTTCTGCAGAGTGACCTCAAGGGGTTCCCCAGGGCTGAGGATGCCCTCGGGATGACAGAGCTAGGTTCCCAGGGCCAGGCTGGCCTGACCAACATCTGCAGGGCCCATTTCTCACAGTAGACAAGGGGCATCACACCTCACCTGGCCCTTGCTCACCTTCCCACTCTGGCATCTTTCTTGACACCAGATATTGACCATACACCTGGTGCTCACTTAAATGGCTGATGGATTGAAGAAAAAGATGTTGGGAGGTTTTAGACTCACGAGGTCAACCAAGGATTTCCAACCCAAACACTTCTAAGGACCAGGAAGATCAAGCAAATAGTGAAGACATATTAAGGAGCGTTGTCCACTGTGTCTAAAGGCACAATTTCGTCTCACTTTAGGTACAGATGTGTTCAAGGACTCATATCTCACTGCCAGACCTCCCTCTGTCCCCTGAGAGGAGTAAAGGCTCTGAAAAAAACTGGCCTGGGTTCCAGAGAAGAAAGGAAGTCCCATCCCAGGATGGCTTTGGGGAGGGGACTGTGGGATGCTATACAGGCTTTGGCTACTAGCAAAACCGATGACCGCTACATGTCCAGCGCTGGCCTAACCATCCCAGACCAACAGTCCCTACTGCCTATGTGATAATCCCATGTGAGTTCCAAATGGTTCAAAGTGAATCTCAGTATCTTAACTTCTCATTGTCTTGCTTCAGACATCACCGCCCATCTGTAAGAGTATAGTCATAGCCACAACGAATGAAAATACATATATTCCTAGAAAGGGAATTCCGTGAAGGGCTATTTCTCAGAATAAAGGGAAGGCAAGTTCAGCATCAGTTGATAAAATGAATCAATGGTAAAAGTAATCCAAAATGGACACAATTCATGGAGAAATCATGCTTTGAGGACTGTGATTCAAAATAGTAACTGAATATTTCTGGATCCAAAGTATTGTTTTTGCTTGTTTCGTTTCATTTTACTTTTAAAAAACAACACAGTGACTTCATTATATTCTCCATATAGGCAAAAAATCAAACTATCAGGTTTATTATTGATAAAGTTACATCAGAGAGGGTGGATCTAATGTGGGACCATCACCATGCTTCCTATCTCCCTCCCCTCTCCACTTGCAGACCCTCAGGTGAACACAGAGGGGAGAGCAGAGCCTACAGAGCAGACGGCGTCAGGGCCACTGCCACACAGGCCGGGAGAGAGCAATAGGCCTGAGCCACAACCCAGTGCCCTCCCCTATGGAAGCAGGCCCGAAGAAGAGACTCACATGTCTGTGTCTTCTAACCCATTAATGCCATGGAGTAGAGAAAGCAGACAAATGGAGACTGGGCTCTAACCACTCACCCCTCAGATACAGCAAGCCTCAGGGAGGACAGAGGCCAGAAGCGAAACACGAGGAGAGGAAAATGAAAGTCCCCTTAATGTCTCCAGCAGGCTATTCCCTGGCCCCACTGGGCATGACCATTAACCTGAAGTCAAGCTGTAGCTGCCTCTTCAGAGAGAGGATCAAGACCACTTGCCCCACCTTCAGGGGCCTCCCCAGGACTAATCACTGTCCCACTATTATCCTCCTGGGGTGACAGATGGGGATCCTTCCGGCCCCCAAAAGGCTCTGAAATGAGGAAGGCTCATTCTTTAGCCAACTCCAAAGCCACACTGACCTCTAGGCTGAAAATCCACTCCTGCCTGTCCTTCCCCAATCCCATGTTTTGCCCAGTCCATGCTATCCAAACAGCCCACCAGAGTTTAAGCAATGAGATGAAATACCATACACATATTCTGATAATACAATACCACCAATATAAAAATGTCCCAATTGCAATATAAGTCCTTCCCATTATAAAATTCCCAAGGAAAATTTAGAGTCCAAGAGTGAAGCCTTCTGGGTCTTATAGCTTAAAATCTAAAGAAATTAAAGGCTAGGTTTCTTTCCACTCTTACTTCCTGTTCTGTCTAGCCTCAGCCAGAGGAGATTCATCTAGTGCCCATATGGGGTAGCCCCTCGGCCACTGCAGCCCCTGCCATTTTTCACTGGAACTGGTGTGAATTCTTCAGGATTCCCTGATGTAAAGATAATTAAATCCAAAGTCTTCCACCTGCCTAGATTCTTAAAGAGCCCCAAGACCCTACAATCTCTATAAGGCAGCAAATCCAAAATGTGCAGTGTAAAGGACACATATTATTTTTGTCTACCGGATGAAGCCTCCCCCAGTTCTGGTAACAGATTTCTGTTCATGTGAGCTCAGAGGGCTCAGGAGACTTCACTGGAATCGTTCTAACTGGAGCTAGACCCTGGGCACTGCCTCGGCTTTCCAGTCACGAGGCTGTGGTGGAAGCATCTTAGAATTGTTAGTGACAGCTCTGGTGTCATGTGGAGAGAGAGTCCAGGGGCTGTTAGAGCCCTTGATCTAGGGCTCAGTCCCTAAGGTCAGCTCAACCCCCGCACTTCTGAACATACAGCTCCACAACGCAATGAATTCTGGTACTTAAATGAGTTCAAGTTGGGTTTTTGGCCACTTGCAGTCAGACCCTGATGGATTAATCAAGATCTTCTATGAAAGTCAAAAATAACTTTCTAAAGCTACCCCAGTAGCCAGTACGTTTAGTCACAAAAGGCTGCCAGTGTGCAGACACACCCCCCAAAAATTAAGGCAAATACCAGCCAGGGATGGCTGCCATTCCTAGCGGAGCGCTGCGTGCAGCCCACCCAGTCTGGTAGTCGCTGCTGAGGGACAGGAGCGGACAACCTTGTTGAGAAGGAAACCCCCAAAGGAATGTTAAGAGCTTCTGAAATAAACTAGTCCCTTAAAACCCCAAAAATTCTAAAATTATTTCTTAAGTATACTAAGGATTGCTCTTTAACGCAACAAAACCTTCATGTTTATGTAAGTCTCCCTACTTCATCTTTGTATGAAATACAAGTTTTACTTTCCACTGGAAACCGCCAAATACTTCCCAGACTCTGAAATGAAGAAAACACAGATCTCACTGCAACCATGAGTGTTTGACCAAAAATTCAATCAATAAGCCAGAAAAGGTTAGGATGTAAACCGGTGGGAGCGGGGGGGAGGCTGTGGAATCAACATGATCTACAACTTTGAGACTAATTCCAAGGAAAGGTGGAAAAATTCAGCTCTTGTCCATAAGATACCAGACAGCAAAGGAATAGTCACAAATGTAGAAACATCCAGATGGTTGGCAACACATGGGCAAAACACTGGAACGCCCAGCCAAGTTTTAATAACTTATCAAATGGATGGAATTATATTTGCCAAATAACTATGACGCTCCCCTCAAAAACAAACAAACAACAACAAAACAGGGCAAATACAGGTTGTTTTGCAACAGTGTGAAGTAACACTCTTATGAGTAAAATCTACATATGGTTGACTGCATTTTCCACCTGGAAGACTGGGGCTGGGTAGACACAGTCGAATATTAAAATAATGGTCTGGCTTCTCTTCTGACATTTCACAATATGAATGGGGTTCAATAAAAGTGTTTTCCACAATTGGCATGGTTCTCTATGGATAACTGCTTTAAAAAATAAAACCGACAGGTCTGGAAGTCTAGGTCTTTGGAGTCTTTAAACTTAAAAAACACTCTATAGAGCTGAACGAACTTTGCAAACAAAACCTCTGACCCCACCACGGGGAAGCCACGCAGTGCTGTTCTCGAGTCAGAGAAACACCAAGGCAAGCAGATGTCCCGGGTCCCCCGGGAGATCGAGGGCAGCCAGGGCTCTCCAGACTTTATCCCTGGCTCGCATTCCTCAAAACCCAATCCATCTTCCCTTGTCACGACGTGCTCCGCATGTCACTGGCTTCCACCCCCATGCCCAACGTGTCCTGTCACGTTCACCTGCTGAAGGCATACACAAGTAGAGTGAGAAACCAGAAGACTCAGAATGCCCTGAGCAGCTTGGTGTGTGGCTGGAGCACCCTGGCCCTCGCTGCCTGCAGAGTTTCCTAATGAACAGAGGGACGAGCGAGGCCACTAGGCTCAGTGTGTGCTCTGCTCACCTCCCCCAGCCTCAGCTAAACCTGAGTTCCCTGCCCTTGTCCCCAAACCCTCAGGCATATTCCAGTATTCTGATCACAACAAAGCATCATTTTATTCAGACTAAATGGCCAAATTCACAGGCGTACATGCCAATGAGCTTATAAGGGCACTAGATGGTCACTGAATACAATTGTGAATCACATTTTTTTCTCCATCAGCTCAAAGAAGCCAAATGGTGAAGCCATCCAAATCTCAAAACTCAAGCCACTGGCTAAGCTTAAGTAGAGTTTGTCTGAGTCCATTTCTATCCTCTCCAGACAGTTAGCACCTCCATCACCTTCCTCCGCCTCTGTGCAAGCATTCTTTACCTGGGGCGAGTTTCAGGTGGCCACATGTCACAGAAAGAGGCATCCTCATACGTGGCTTCAGTAAACTGCTCCCCTGGGTCGTGGGGTGGGGGAGGGGTGCTGCACATAAGCTGGTCATGCCCTAGGCTGCCCAGTACTCCTGTCAGGGCATGGGAACTTCCCAAGGAAAGAGCCCAATGCTGCATGGGCTGTACTTTCTTTACTGTATCCCTTTCTCCTTAGGAGTTGGCCCCCAAGCTCCCACCCAAGGCCACCTGCACCCAGCAAAAGCTGTCATTCAAATGCCATCTCATTACCCTCAAGGGTTAATGGCTTCCTATGGGAAATTTCTGCCTAGAATGTTCTAGATTCTAGGTTGTTTTTTTGTACTGGGGGAGAAAGTGGGGTGAAGAGACAAAGGCAGAATATCTGCTAATATAATTTACCTCACATTATTCCCTTTCATTATCTTCCTTCCTCCCTGTCAGCCACATTCGGGAAGATCTATAAAGCAGAAAAACACACAAAATGGACAACAAAATGAAGCAGCAAGGAATTGTTTCAAAACAAGCAGCAAGTGGCAAAACTAAAATCAAATTCTCAAGCCCAAAGAATACTCTTAAAGTGAATCTGCTTTCTCCTTCAAGATGTCTTGAGATGTTTTAAGTTGAATTTTTATTAGTTTCACTCAAGAATGGCCCGTTTCCCAACTAATTTATGAAAGTTTACAACTTGCATTGAATTCAGAAAGTATCATGGCAGATCCATTTCCGGCTTCTTCCTCCCTTGTCTTCTTCCACAGTAGAAACTGGGATGCTAAATATTCATGGCCCTTCAGCCTTCCCAGTAGCTATGGGTGGTCATGTGATCAATTCTAGCTAATGACACGTATGAGGAAGTTACTGCTATCACTTCCAGGAAAGCATTATAAAGGGGTCAGGATCCGCTGCCGTGTGCTTATGACCTTTTGTTATCTTCCTGCTTTTCCCCACTCTGGGATGTCAACATGACACCTAGCCATGCTGCAGCCATCTTGGAACATGAAGTGGCAAGCCTGAGTATGATGACCTGGCCTGGGATGGCAGATTGGAAAAATGGAACAATCCTGGTTAGCCTCTCTGCTCCTGAGTTTATTGATGAGTGAGATAAACAATTCTCTTACCTGTTTAGCCACTGTTCTTCAGATATTGTGCTATTAGCCACCCAATCCATTGCTACCTGGTGACATCATTTCTGGATCCATACAATCAAGTCACATTTTCTCTTGATCTCTAAATGAGAGCTGCTTTGTTTCAACTTTAATTTATTTCTGTTGTTGTTAAGGGACCTGCTCTGGGAATTTAATTTTGACAATGTCAGTGCTTTATTTGTCAGTATTCCACAGACTTGAGTCAGTACATCTGTCCAGAAAATGATGCAGCCAAAAATGAGAGTGAATTTAACCCACAGAGCTGGCAGAACTTATCATTAGGATTTAAAGTTTTAAAGCTGTTGGCCATTCTAGTCAGGAACTAATGTAAGCAAAAGCTACTGTTCAGAGAAAAGACAAGAATGTTTCCCCATCTAAACCACCAGCTTTCCAGAATGATTTAGGGAAATGGAATTGGAGGGATTGGACAGATATATTTATTTTAAAAAACAATAAGAAAACAAGAGACCCGGAAGAGAAAATGCATATGGATTGGAAAGGAATACAGGACTCATGCCTGCTACTGACTGGCATCAGAGATCCCACTAGACACCAGTACTTTCCAGGTTTTTGTGGGATCTTTTGCACATTCTTCAAATTCAATTTGCAACTGAGAAATAGTTTCTCAAAGAATTACCATTGTTTGCTGGTCCAGCTTAAACTCAGCCTACTATAAACTGCTTGATATGCCAGCCAAAAAAAACTCCCTGAAAATTCATTCCTTTTCCCAAAATGTGAAAGTCATTGTCTAACTATGTTAAACACTTGGGTATTACTGTCACTGAAATCACCACTCATCTTACTCAAAAAGCCCCCTGAAAAATACCCTTAGAAGACAAGCCAAGCAAATGTTGTGGAGAGGCAGGTATGAAACAGAGTAAATGAGACAGACATGACCGGAAGCCAACGACCACATGGACCCAATGACAACCCAGACTGCTAATAATAATCATCTTTTAAAATATGTTTTCATATTTTAAAAATTAACATTTCAGATAATCACTCAATGGTTATGAATAAAGGCAGAGGCAAACAATCTATCAATGAAGGGGAAAGAAATGCTCAACACACCTCATGAGCAAGGAGTTTAAGTTTTGTAGTGGGGCCACATGTGATCAAGAAAAAATAGAGAGGGAAATAAAGAAAAAAGGAAATGAATATTTGTTATTTACCCATTTAGTAAGAGCCATACATCTCATTTATTTCTGCAACAGACGTATGTTGAACACCTACTGTGTGTCAGATTCTGAGCTAGGTGCTGGGGACCCAGAGGTGATTAAAAAGAGTTCTAGATTACCATAACTATCAGCTCTTGAACCTCCATAAAAACTATATCAACTGTGCTTTGGTATCCCCATTTTTATAAATGAGGAAACTCAGTCTCATAGAGTTCAGTGACTCTCCAAGGGCACACAGCTAGTAAGTTACATTGGTTAAACCCAGACCAATCCAAAACCAAAGACCATGCTCTTTCTACTACTCTTTGTTGCCTCTCAGCTGCAGTTATAACTGAAAGGGATGAATGCAGGCCTGGAGAGAAATCAGAACCAAAGGTACAAAACTGTAAGTTATTGGAGCACCTGGGTAGCTCTGCTGGTTGAGTGTCCAACTCTTGATCTTGGCTCAGGTCTTGATCTCACAGTTGTGAGTTTGAGCCCTGCACTGGGCTCTGCACTGGGCATGAAGCCTACTTTAAAGATTTTTTTTTTTATCTGAGAGAGAATGAGATAGAGAGAGAGCATGAGAGGGGGGAGGGTGAGAGGGAGAAGCAGACTCCCTGCTGAGCAGGGAGCCCGATGTGGGACTCAATCCCGGGACTCCAGGATCATGACCTGAGCCAAAGGCAGATGCTTATCCAACCAGGCCACCACTGGCTTTTCCTTTGAGCTCCATTGTGTCCAACAGTGTACATGACATCTCCAGTGGAACCCAAAGAACATAGATGTCTGAAGGATGACTGGAAAAGAAGGCATTTTAATTTGAACCATTAGTTATAAAGAGAAGAACCAGGAAAAAAGTTGCATCATGGAGGACCAAAGTGGAGAGATTTTCAGGAAGAAGGGAATGCTAAGTCAAATAAAGTCTGAGAAGAGCCCACTTTTCTCCACTTAAAAGTAGGACAGGTCCACTCCCACTCAAGGCCTAAAAACAAAGCAAATAGTTCATCAAAGTTTCTCCTGGAAAATATAAAACTGAATTACTTCCTTTTCTACAGCTACCCTCAAAGGATTGATGCAAGAATAAAATGTGAAAGAAAATCATAAGGCACTCAGCTAATGTGGGAGGAGGAAGAGCCACAGACGGGCTGATGTAACCAATTAAAACCCAATAGAAATGATGGGGCATGATTCCCAGTACCTGGGCTCTCGGTCAATTCTCCCTGCTCATGTAGCAGAAGTGGGCTTGGGGTCTTCATTTTCCTCAACCTTAGGAAATAATCTTTGAACTAAATTTTAAAATCTTAAGAGTTGAAAGGAAATTTAGGTAATCTGATCACCTTCCCCTTTTCAATCTGCCTATGGATTCTGTGCCTAAAACAGTCTTCAATAGTTTCCATGATTAGACAGGTCTACCTAGGCAAATTACCCCACGTTCCCCGCCTCTTCAAAGGTAAATCTCAGTGAAGGTGTTCCTCAGCCAGGTGACATAGAGTTAGTATGCAAGATGCTGCCCTGGGAATACAAGTGAATAAATTCACGGCTGTGTAAGGAAGGCAGTGGTCTTTAGGGTCCTGAGGGAAGCACTGTACTGGCGGCGCATGAGAAGAAGAGTAAGGGTATCAGACATTTAATATCAACTGAGTGTTACTAACGATGAACATTATCAGGGCTCCGAGGGTGAGGAAAGGAAGTCTTTCTCAAGTCAGGATGATCAGAGAACAAAGTACGACATTGGTAAGATTCAAGGAGGGCCTTTGCCAGAGATTTTCCCCAGGTGTGGGAGACTTGGCCAGTGCTTTCCACAGCTTGGATTCTTTTTTAAATTTATTTATTTTTATTTAAATTCAATTAACATATAATGTATTATGGTTTCAGAGGTAGAGGTAAGTGATTCATCAGTCTTATATTGCATCCACGTGCCCTCCATCACCCAGTTAGCCCATCCCCCCATCCCTGTCCCCTCCAGCAACCCTCAGTTTGTTTCCTATGCTTAAGAGTTTCACAGCTTGAATTCTAAGAGGACATTTAATCAAGTCCTTTCTGTGACTCTAACCCAGCCTGCTCTTTACCCTTGAGAATGCTCTGAATTGCTCCCTAAAATGAAAACTCATTACAATTTCAGAGCATCAGTGGACCCCACAGAACTCATCCCAGAGACTTCTAAGTCAAAATCCTCATGTTCTCCAAGAGAGACATGTAATCTGCTCAGACAGTAGCTCATGTCACATCTCCAAGACTTCTTCCCTCCTAGGTATTAGAGTCAAAATGTAGTGATGACACAACTATAAAATAAGATCAGCCTGGGTCTCAGGGAAGTTGGGGAGCATAGTGTTCTCTGTTCCTCTTTTCTCTTCCCCTTGGCTCTGGTTTGCTCAGATATCTGCAGGTATATGTGTGGATTCTGAGAGTTATTAACCACAAGAAGAGGTTTCAATTCTCCCAGTCTATCAGAAAACAATAGAAGGCAATTGTTGGGTGGGTTAGAAAATGTGAAAAAATGGAGCAGGGCCAGTGCATGTGTTACGACAGAAAAAGGACATGACATTTTTCTATGACATAAAGAATGTCAAAAAGTCAGATACTCTGTGAGAGAGCAAGGCTGCCTCACCTCATCACCTAGAAGTCTCAACTAGAGACTACAATCTAGATAAAAGAAAGACAGTGGTGCATCCAAATTTTATTGAACAGGAAAAAAATATAGATTGAGTGAATATTCAAGTGAGGCCACCAGGCTAAGTCCTCACACAAATTTGCCTATTTCTCCTGCTAATCTAACAATTTTATGTATGTCAATGTAAAAACATTCAGAACTTAACACTATACCTGATGAGTAGAAGTTGATTAGAAAGTACTAGATGATCCTATATAGTGCTACACATCACAATCAATGCCATTATTTATTGCTACATCAATCCTGACTTCATTATTAAGTCTTTGTATCTGTGTGCCTCAGAGCCTAGCATAGTCACTGGTCACAGAAGATCTGAGTTAATTACTTAATTACTTACTTTGTGAATGAAGGATTCAACCAGGTTTGATCTATGAATTAGGCCTACTGAATGTGCGTAGGCCTTTGGAACTCTGGGTTGATAGTTCAGCACAGAGTACAACACAGTGACTCATGTCTTCCTACAGCTCAACTATGGCCCACTGCTGGAAGCTGCAAGAATTCTTTCACCTACTGAAAAGGAATTGTGTTGGTGGGCATACCATCCATATGTTGTGGGTTGAACTGTCTCCCCAAAAGCTATGATGAGTGCTAATGCCCAATACCTGTGAATGTGATTTGCAAATAGGGTTTTTGCAGATGTAATCAAGTTAAGATGATGTTATGCTCAATTAAGGTTGGCCATGATCCAATATGACCACTATCCTTATAAGAAGACTCAGAGAGAAGACCATATAACGAAGGAGCCAAGAGAATGGAGTGACACATCTATAAGCCAAGGAACATCAAGGATTGCTGGAAACCACCAGTCACTAAGAAGAGACAAGGATGGAGTCTTCTCTAGAGCCTTCAGACAGGAGTATGACCCTGCCCTACAGACTTCAGACTTCCAGCCTCCAGAACTATGAGGGAATAAATTTCTTTTGTTTAAAGCCACCCAGTTTGCAGTCCTTTTTTACGGCAGCACTAGGAAACTGGTATACCAAGTAAACATAATTCTTTGCTCCAGCTGCTGATGGACTTCCAACACAAGCCAACGCTCCTGAAAACTCACGGGCTGACCTCACAGGGTTATAGGAAGAGGGAGGCAGGACACTGTCCCGCACTCGCCGCCCCCACATATCCTGCTCTTGTCAGGTCATGTACATAAATATATTTGGTGTATACCACATGTAATCAGTATCAAAGAAAGCACACATCCAATCATTCAGCAAATATTTACTAAGTATCTTCTCTCGGCAGGCAGCATAGTATTCTAGGCAATGAAGAGACTTCAGTGAATAAAACCCACAAAACGTCCTGCTCTTATGGAGCTTATAGTCCAGTGGAGGACAACAGGCAACTATCAACTACAAAAGCAAAATACATGAACTATTAGGTGGGGCTAAAGGTTGTGGAGAAAAATAAAGCCAGGATAAGAAGTGCTGGGGAGTAGGGATAGGATTACACTGTTAAATTGGGGAGTAAGTGGTCACATAAGGCCTCGTGAGATGTTGCATAAAGAATCCGAAGACTTCGAGGAATGTACCCATAGATGTTTATGGAAAGTTGTTTAGGCAGAGGGAATAGTAAGTGCAAAGGTACTGGGGCTGGAAGGTCCCTAGCACATTAGAGAACCAGCAAGGAAGCCAAGGAGCTAGAGCTGCCAGTGAGGGAGGGCGTGGTATAGAAGATGATCCTGTGTAGCCCTGATAACTTGTTAGGATTTGGGTTTTTATCTAAGAGAGATGGAGAGCTACTATGACTTCTGTGACTTCTTGCATCATAAGAATCACTGTGGCTGCTGTCTTGAAGAGGGTGTAGGGAGAGGGGGCAGAAGCAGGGAGACCAATAAGGAGGTTCTTGCAGTAATCCAGGTAAGGTGGCCCGGACCAGGGTGGCAAGCAGTACCACCCAAATTACATACCATGATATCTCAGAACATACAAAAATACTGGCAAGGTAACTGTAGTGATCTCAAGCAGAATGGGCGAAAATACTTCTTAAAAATAGGCTTTTACCAACCTCAAAAGGTGACACATTACACAGTTCCATTCCTATGACATTCTTGAAATGCCAGAATTATAGAGGTGGAGAATGGACTGGTGGTTGCCAAGGGCTGAGGTGGAGGCAAGGAAGGGGAACGTATGTACACACATGACAAAATTACACAGAAACCCACACAACAAATCACACTGGTGAGGTGGGAACAGTCCGCGGATCGTAGCAATGTCAGCTGCCTGATGGACCCCGCACTAGAGTTAAGCAAGATGTCACCTTTGGGAGACACCGGGGGAAGGGCACAGGAGACCTCTGCATTCTTTCTTACAATTGCATGTGACTACAACTACCTCAAAAATGACACTTTAAAAAGCCGTTTTTCAGAAATAGTCCTTTATGCCTACAGTGGAGTCCAAAACCCTGACCTGGATGCTTGGGGAAAAGAGCATGCCAGGGTAGACTCCTGATAAATGACCGCGGAAAGCGCCCTAGGAAACCAAGCCACCACACTGCAGACCACTGTGGGACAGGCAACCCGGAGCTTTCTGTTTTCTAAGTGGAAGCAGCCTGGTGGCACCATCACGGTCTGGAGAGACTGAGCCTTCTCCACAGCGGATTTTATTTTTTAAAATGCTGCCCCTGTAAGATGGTGCCACTAAGAAGGCTGCCTGCCCAGCCATCGCCCCACCAACAGCAGCCCCTGGCTGGGGTCTTCAGAAGACGGCCCTGGCCTGGCCTGGTTGAGGTGGCTGCTCCCGAGCTCCTAGGAGACCACACCTGACTCTTGGGGTCCCTGGCCTCTTCCCCTGCCCAGTGCTGCGGTTTCTGGCTGACGTGGCCACCTGTCCACCACAAAACAGCCTTCAGACCCCGGAACGAGTGGATGCTTAGTGGCCTTCCTAGCGGAGTGTCACTATTTAGACTCTAAGGGCCTGCATAAATGATATCTATTGATTTCCTCCTTTCCAAGTTCCCCACCATTGCCACTCCCACGAACTCCTAAAATTACTCATACAGTTTCTTCCCTTGGAAACCCCACTGAATTCCATCCCCAGAACCACCCTCGACCCCAAAGCCATTGTATTCAACTCTTGAGCACTCCCATCTTAACTATAAAGTCTACCAATCTGCCCACATGTGGACACATGAGACTCATGGTAACTTGGAACCCATTCCAAAATGGGATCGTGCTAGAACACTTCAGATAGGACTGAAGGTAAAGACAGTAGTTAGGAGCTCTCAGCTTGGTCTACAATGTAATGAAGAAACCCCCAAAGCCTCAAATAAATAAGCAGATATAAAAGAACACCCTCCCCTCTGCACCCCCCACCATGGCTACTCCTTCAATGGTCATGACTACTTTGGACTATGGTCAAACTCCAGGACGTTCCTGAGCTGCCTAGCAGGGCTGCCCTTCTAGCCCTGAATGCCACCATTCCCCCAGGGGGGCCACTTTGCAGGAGCCACCAGAAAACACAAGTTTCTTCAAATGTGTCATGATGCTCCTTGCCTCTCTGTGCCTTCACACACACACGGCACGGTGTTCTTCCACCTGAAATGTCCTTCCTTGCCCTCCTTCCCTAACTAATCCCACTCCCCTCCTCAAAACCCAGCTCGAATATGGCTGTCCTGGATGTCCAGTCCGAGTCCCCCCAGGGACTGTCCTAATATGCACCACGTTGTGTGCATCCCCTCCCCCACCCCCCTCTGCCTATGCCTTCTGGACAGAGACTGTGTTTATTGGACTTGGTATCCCTGCATCTGACATGCATTAATGCTGACTGACTGACTGAACGGATGGATGGATGGCCTTTAAATGGAGACTCAAACAAAGTTAGAGCCAGAAGGGGCCCTTAGCCATGGTCCATAGTCCGATCTCTTCACTTTGTAGATGAAAAACAAGCCTGCAGAATTATGACATGCCCAAGTTCACACAGTGCAAATTAGCAGCCGGGTCAGGTGAAGCAAATGTGGGTGAAGAGATGTGACAGGATAAAATAATCCCCAAAAAACAAAGCCCAGCATTTAGAGAACACTGTTTTCTGAGAAGTTCCAAACACCTTAATGATAATGCCACCCCTATGAGAGGTAAGGATCTGCCAACCCCACAGATTAACAACTAATGTCTGTCAGCACTGTTCCTTGATTTAAATGGTCTGCTGTAAACAAACTTCAATTCTGGGAACCTTGTGGTTACAGCACAAGGCTGACAGGCTCCATCATGAGGATCAGGCATCCACAGAGAACCACTGTGCTAAACGCTGAAGGGTTTCTGTAACCAGCTAGACACAGAGCACTGATCTCAAGGGCAAGTTTTAACAGGATCCACTAAGGAAGGGACACCGCCTACCATGAGGATCGTGCTTATACCCAATGCCAAATATATTTTGTAACAGGGAATAGGTTCACTGCAACTTCATCTGACGTTAAGCCCTACTAGAGCTCAACACGCTTCGGTGTGTGACAGGATCATTTCTCAACAGCCAACGGCAGTGTTACTGGAACGTAGAGTTAGAAGGGCATTCTGAGCAAATCAAAAGTGGTGGGGCCAGCTCCCACCTCCAGCCCAAAGAAGAAAACACAGGGAATTCATCAAACACCCAAACAGGAACTCGTTAGTCTGCAGGAAGCCCAGAAGATGTGGATCCAGAAGACTGGGGTCCAAATCCTGGGATACTACAGACTACATGACTTTGGGAAAACCAGCTAACTCCTTTGGGAAAACCAGCCAATTCCTGTGAACTTTGGGAAAACCAGCCAACTCCCGTGAACCCAGTTCCCTCACGGTGAGGGGAGGATGCTACCAACTTCACAAGGTTGCCACGAAAATCAGATGACGTAACATAGAGAGAAATGGTAAACTCTGTGGCACTTTTAACTGCCAGTTAGTATTAAAAGGAAATTAAAATGCACACCGAAGAACTCCACGTAAAAATGAAAATAATATTGTGTAGGTTATACCATATAGATTATGATGCTATTATAATTTAATCATTTCCTCCCCATACAAGGGACCACAGCAGAAGTGAGTAATAACATGAGCAGCTCCCCAGCTATTTTGCTAGACTTACAAATCTGCCTTAGAACGCACATTACTCTCCCCAGATACAAAAAGCATCCAGGGAGGTTAACAGGGAGAAACTGAGACTGATTAATCAACTCACTCAAAACAGTGCTCAGGAGGCCCGCGTCCTCCGCCCGGGTCCCTTGTCCCTCCCCGTCTTCCAGCTGCTGCAGCTCTGGGGACCGGCAGAGATGCCAGGAGTCCCCCAGCCCTCAAGAGCTGCCGACCCCTGCTTTAGCTTCAGGCTTTCAAGCTCCTCCTCACCAATGATCAGCTGAAAACTGCTAACAAGCACTCAATGCCACTCTTAATGCATGATCTGTCCTTCCTGACTTACTGTCTGAAGGAAGCTTCAGCGAGGAGCAAAGCTGACAAAAGGCAAACATTAAGGGAAACCCAAAGCAAATACCTGCACGTTTATCCTAAATTTTTTCTCTCTTTAAAGCCACAGCTGCTGGGGCCCGAGTGCAAGGGGCCAGAGGGCGGTGGAAACGCCGCCGGAAGGCCAGCAGCGCCCTCTAAGGGCCGCGGAGCGCAAGCGCGGCCGCCCTCGGGGCCGAGAGGAAAAAGGAAGGAAAGGGGGCGGGAAATGTGGCTTCCTCATGACGTCACCCAACGCTCAGCGGCACAAAGATACCTTATTAGAAATTTCTAAGTTTTAACCATCTGGCCCATACTGGAGAAATTTCCTTAATGTAAAATCAATAATAACACAATTCCCAAAAACTGAATTAAATTCGTATTCTTTGTAACAAGGATAAATTCTAGAAGGAAGGAAAAGAAGATGTTAGCTCGTATGTATAACAAATACCCCGATCCAAATGCCCTGATATGTGCTTACTAAAACTGATAAAAGGGGGCGCCTGGGTGGCTCAGTCGTTAAGCGTCTGCCTTCAGCTCGGGTCATGATCCCGGGGTCCTGGGATTGAGCCCCGCATTGGGCTCCCTGCTCCACAGGAAGCCTGCTTCTCCCTCTCCCACTCTCCCTGCTTGTGTTCCTGCTCTCTCTCTCTCTGTCAAATAAATAAATAAAAATATTTAAAAAAAACTGATAAAAGAAATAAGGAATATCTGTCCCTACCCCCAGCTACCCAGCTTGCGTCAAAGGCATCTAAAATTTCAAGTTCGGATATATTCTAACGGAAATAGTCCATGGATTAACAAGTAAATATACGTATTTTTTTCCCTCTCCTTTATTTTTATACCTTTAAATACTCGCCTGTATATTTTCAAACTGAAATTGCATGTCCTGGTAAGAGGTTTAATGATAAGAAATCCCCGGTTCCATAGGAACAATGAAGGGAGGTTTGCTCCTCATTCAGCGAAGGGTGATGGGGTCCTTTCTGAAATGTTTGCGTCTAGCCTCACCCCACCACCATCACCTGTAGTAGCAGGACAACAGCCCCCAATGACGTGCATCCGGCAATCCCCGGACCCTGTGAATATGTGACCTCACGTGGCAAAATGGACTTCTTCGCAGATGTGATTGAGTAAAGGACCTGGAGATGGGGAGATTATCCTGCATTATCCCAGTGGGCCCAATATAATCACAAGGGTCCCCATAAGTGAAAGAGAGAGACAGGAAGGCCAGAGTCAGAGAAGGCCAAGTGTGGGAGGGAGCAGAGTGACAGAACCCTGGGAGGGGCCGCTAGAAGATCGTGGGCACCTCTAGAAGCTGGAAAAGGTAAGGATCAGATTCTCCCCCAAGACCCTGCAGAAGGAGCACAGCCCTTCGTTTCAGCCCAATGAGACCCATTTTGGACTTCAGACTTCCAGAACTACAAGATAATAAATGTGTGTTGTTTTAAGCCACTAAATGTGTGGTAATCCATTACAACAGTAAATAGGAAACTAATACATCCCCCCCACACACAAAATCCTCACCTCCTCCCCTGCCTGTTTTCAGGGAATGAGCCTTTGTGACTTAACTAGAGATATGAATGGCCCTGTCAAGAAATATTGATAATGCTCTGGAACCGTCCAGTGACAACTCTCCAAAGACATGAATTATCACTCTGCAATTCTATTACAACCTCTGATTTCACAGTAACAAATCGCATGCTCAGTTGATGAGTTAAACAGTTCTTTTATCTGGGTGGGCTCCGATGCACAAGATAAAAGGAAAGGGTATATCCACCCTCTCTTCTCAAAGAGGACAGAAGTAGGAGGGAAACCCTACAGAGCTGGGTGTAGGTTGGGCCACAGGAAAGCCCCTGAGGACTTCTGGAGATGGAAGGAATCTTTCCATTCACTTGGACTAGTGGAGACTGACTAGCTGGCCCAAGGCTGGGCCACACAGCGTGTGAATGATACAGCATTGAGACTCAGAGCCAGTCATCTTGATGGGGGACCTACTTCCCCTCTCTATCCCAGTGGTTATCAAACCTCCTGTTCTCTGGATTCCTGTCTACTCTTAAATTAATGAGGATCTCGCAGAGGTTATATTTATGTGGGTTTAATCTGTTGTGATCTACTGACCAGAAATGTAAACCAAGCACACATTCCGCTGCATGCATTAAATCATTTTAAAATAGCAGCAGTAAGCCATTTCATATTGGCATTAAAAAACCTGTATTTTATGAAAAATAACTGTTTTCCAAAACAAAAAGAAATAGAAGAGTGGCATTGTTTTACACTTCAGCACATCTCTTCAATGGGAGACAGCAGGATCTCTTCTCTGCTTACGCCTTCAGTCTATTACAATATGTTGTGGTTGAAGTGCCTGAAGAAAATCCAGCTTCACATAGGTCTGTGGCTGGAAAAGTATCTTAACCGCCTTATGAATCATTTTGGAAAATCTTTGATACTACACCAAAACTCATCAAGTAGCGGTTTCTTCAAGATTGGCCGTGATGTAGAATCTGAAACCATATGAGGAATTTTTCACATTTTGTTACATGAAAAATCCACTGGGCTTTCTTGCACTTTGGCTAGATCGTTTAGCCAGGCAAGATTTGGTAACATTATGCACTGGTCACTTGGAATTCACTGGTTCACTTGGTTATGCAGGTCATCTAAATGCTGACATGTTTTTATACGACAATATTTAAGCCATCACATTCATTTATCTCACCACCGATATCGTTAGAAAAGTTTTTAAGCATTGGGAAGCTTTCAAATGATGTTGGAGATAACTTGGCAAAATTTCTAATTTTCATTTGAAAGCTCAGACTTTATCACTGGCAAGACAGACTATCAGTTATTTTACTAGAAGTGACAGGCCCCCTTGTTCGTCTTGGAGAAGATGTCTGCCAAATACCCAAGTTTGTCTGTGGTCATTCTTTCTGGTAAATATGGTGTGCCATGAAGAAAGAAGCTAGTTCAGTTCACAACTCAAACTATCACACAAGAGGTTTCCTCAGGATTACCAGGATTTTCCTTCGGATTTTTCCTCAGGATTACCGCTGAACTTGGGCAGCTCGCAGAAGTACTGTATGTCCCTTTCCTGTTCCTTCACACAGAATATTGAAAAGACATGCCTTCCAGGGTAGAGACTTGGTAAAATTAATAATTTTTGCACCAGGACATTCTTAATTGAAACTGACATATCTTTTCTTCACTTCAATGACTACTAGTTCATTATGGCTCCAATGCTTCGATTCACCCAAAAGCACCAGCAGTTTCACCCACCAAGCTTTCCACCCTTGCTGCAAACAGCAACACAGTAAAAACAGAAGAAGAAAGGCAAACAGTATCTGGGCATTTCTTTGAAAATAGTTTTGACCTTGCAGAATCCCTGAAAGGATATTAAGTTCCAAAGAAAAAAATGAAAGTCACCCATAACCACCCTAAGATAACTGCTAGAAATGTCTGCGAGTTTGTGTGTCCTCCCATGTTTAGAGATACGTATCCTGTCAGACTGGCAAGTGCCACCATAATCTTAACGGTTGCCTAGCAATTTACTGTAGGGAGGGATGATGGAGGTATCACTTGCTTATTTTGATTTATGTCTTAATGGACCACCAAGGTAAAGGGTTTATTTAGATCTTTAGTATGCCCTGCTTATCTCCTCTGTTTTAAGGAAAGTCCCTGTGCGCTGTGGTGGCCTGTCATTTAGAGTGGCTCTGGGTGCTTTCATTAGAGGGATTCTGGCCCCCAAAGCTTGGGAGCAGGGGAAGGTTTGACTCAAGCAGCTAGCTGGGCCCATGCATTGATTCAACCAGAGAAGGAGCCGTATGCCCATGGCCTTGCTGCCAGACCCAGAATCCAAGTCCGGAGCAGTGACTGTAGCTACGTAGGGCAGGACAGACGGGAAGCCTTCCAGAGGAGCAGATGAAATAAGTTATGTGCCCCATGATCTCTTTCACAGCACCGGGGAACTATCTGCAGAATATAGCTGTTGCTTTCCTTCTATTAATTTCATTTAAATGCAGTAGATGTTCATTTCGAAACGTGCTGGTCCATTTCTAGTCTGATCGTCATTTTCCTGCAAATCCCACGTCAACACAGTTGAGAGAAGTGCCAGCAAGCATTCCAGCTCCCACATTCCACAGCTCAGTGGATTTACAGAGCAGAAGGCAAGAGAAGGAATAGCAAGGACCATGGCAGCATTTCGGGAACTGCCACAAAGAGCCCTGACTCCAAGCACACGCAAATGTAACCCACTGGGCAGGTGGCAGGGGGATCCACCAGGAATGAAGCTGGAATCATCATGAAGCCAGTTTAGCATTATCTCCAGTTCCAGCCCATTTTCTGAAACAAAACCCCTTTCAACATTCAGAAAATTTAATTTTGGGGGTGCGGGGGAAGCCATGGGTTGTAGGTGGGGAAGTTGAAAGGCTTTAAAATATGTTTTATTCTTGTTAACTACTACACCAAATATTCAGTGAATGATTTCCTAGAGATTGCTAACAGAGGAAAATAAAATCTCCCACTGGTACTGCCTTTTTTATGAAGAAGTGACTTCTGGCTTCCCACCATGTGGCATCAACCCGATGCAGATGTACCCACCAAAAAGAACTGCAAGGCAACGTGACTCCCCAACTGTCCCTCGTTTCCCCTTTCTAAGAGGGCAGTAGGGACACTAAATAGCATCATAACGCAAGTAGCCTTCCTTGGAATCACATCTGAATTTTTATAACCCAGCTGGGAGTGAATAGTATCCACAAAAATGTGGACTCTTGGATTCCTACAAACTGATGACATAAGTAAAAGCCACACCGTTTCAAGTGTGAAAATGCCTGCACAGGAGCTGGGACTGAGGGCTACCAAAGGCTTAGGGATGAAAACCCACCACGAACTTTAACTCTCTGCCGGAAACCTTCAAAAAAGTCTGACACTGAAAAGCGCTGCTCACATTTCAGCCCCGAAAGAAAGCATCCATCCCATCGCCAGCCCTCAGTCTCTTCTGGGAAGGGCGAGCTTCTCCCACTTTCCCGCTCCCTCCTCTCAAGACCAAGGTCTTCTCCCAGCTCCTAAGTTCCCACCGGGAGGTTCTGGCCTCCGTCCGAGCGCCGCTGATGCCTGGGCGCCGAGGTACCCGGCCGCCCCCGGGCAGCTCGCAGCTTTCCCCCGGGCGCTTCTAGAAGAGTCTTCCCTCCCTGCCTCCCTGCTGGTCTCCCGAGTGCCACCCTCCAACAGGCATCCCTATCTCCGGGCAGGCGAACTGAAGGAAAGAGGGATGCCCACGGGGATATTCTGGGCAAAGGAAAACATCATCCCCACCTCCACCGCAACGCCAAAGGGTCGCTTTTTTCTTTTTTGTTGTTTTGTTTTGTTTTTCCTTTGCCTGAATCTCTCCGGGAAGTTAGACTGACTGCTCGAGTCTCCGGACTCCGCGGCGTTCGACGGCAAAGTTGAAACCGAGGGCGCTGAGGTCCCCGGCACCAGTGGTGTCCCGCGCCCGCCTCCCGTGCGCAAGGCGCCGAGTGCTCAGACCCCGCGTCCCCAGCCGCCCCTCCGCGCCCCGACCCGCGAGCGATGAGGACGCACAGGTTAGTGACACGACACGCACAGCACAGAGCGGGACGGCGGTCCCCGGAGCGACAGGCAGGGTGGATGGTGCATGGAAGGTGGACAGAGAAGCGGCGAGGAGGCGCGGAGAGCCGGGCAGCCGAGCCCGGGACTGCGCGTACCTGGAGCCCCCGCCGGGGACACGACGGGCAGCAGCGCGGCCAGGAGCAGCAACGCCGCCCAGGGCAGCGGGCACCGCGCGCGCGGGGCCGCCCCGGTCTCGGGCGCCATCGGGAGCCCGGGGTGCGCGGCGGGCTGGGCGGGCCGGCTGGCGGGTGGGCGCTGGGAGGGAATCGGGGAGCGCGGAGGCGCCGCCGTCGGGTCCCCGCCGTCCGGTCCCCGCCGTCCGTGTGGGTGTGCGCGCTCTGCGCGGTGCCCGCGGCGCCCTGGTCCCGCGCTGATCGCTCCGCCCGCGCACCGGCCGCCGCGCTGTGTACTGAGGCCTCCGGCCGCCCGCCGCGCCTTTTAGCCGCGAGCGGGCGCCCCCTGCCGGCGGTGGGGCGGCGGGGCGGCGGGGCGGCGGGGCGGGGGGCCCGGGCGGGAGGGGCAGCGGGTCCCGCGTCAGAACTCCGGGAGCTCGAGCGCCCCAGAACCCCGCTTGGTGGTTCTGAAAATTCGGTGATTGCGATGCGGGTCGAAGGGGCCTGGGAAGGTCCTCCCATTGTCTAACCTCTCTCGTTTTCTGGCTCGGGAAATGGCTCATCGCTTCCAGTCGCTGCCAAGCCCAAGAGTGCCCTATGGTCCCCTAAGTAAATACCCCTGGTTTTAACGCTGGGGACTGGAGCCAGGTCCCTTCACCTCTTTCTGCAGTCTTTCCTGCGGCTTTCCTGCGGCCTTCCCACACCCCGCGCGCCCAGGAGAGGGGGTGTGATGTCCTTAGACACTGCTGCTCCTCGCTGTCATTTCTGTGGAGCGCATCAACTCGTCGCAAAGGAATCGTCTTGAAGTACGGGAAGTCCCAGCCCGAGACTTGATTGGCCTTGCTTCCTCCAGGACCGTGGTGTGAACCCTGCTCAGGGGCTCCGCGGACCGGACTCCCACCTGTGTGTGGCCAGCCCTCGCCCTCCGAAGCCTCGCGCCCCTCCAAGCCGGAGGGGGCGCCCCTGGAGGCGACAAGGACACCTGCGCCAGGCAGGCCCGCGCTGGGGCGCCAGTGCTGCCGGCTGCCGGCCGGTTTCCGCGCAACGCTGCTCCCGCTCAAGCTCGCAACCTAACACTGAGTCAGTTCTCCGTCGGGACACCCCAAAACTTGACCAGATTTGTGTCATTCCGCAGAGAGGAAACGATTATTGAATGAATTGTAGACCGATGAAAAAGAGAAACACAGTATGTCTTTTCTGAAACGAAGCACCAACACATCCTTGCCCTTGAACCCTGGCTGGTGCCTCTTGCCCAGTGATCGGCTATGAACCCGTAATTCCTTCAGCCCTCCTTTCGGGAAAGCTTTCTCCTGGTTCCCAATGACGGTTTGTTTTTCATTCGTCCGGAGAGTCCTTTGTACTCCCAGAGCTCTTGTAGTTTGCCAGCATTTTAATGTTGAAATAATGCACTTTCTTACATTGCTCCCTAGTATTGTGATGTTTCCTCCAAAAGCTATGTAATGCGGCTGTGGTTTTTGTCAGCCCAGCAGCCCCCCACCTCCGGCTCTTCTTTTGGGAATAGTAGCCCTTTCCCCCACTCCAACCAAGTGGCCCCAGTGGGAACTGTCCCTTCCACGCCACTCTGTTCTCCACTCCAGTTGGTCCAAGGATCCCTAGTGACCCAAGCAGGGTCAGAGTCCTAGCTGGTGGAAAAGTCTTCTTTCTCCAGTCATTCACAGATGTTGAAGGATGGCATCTATGGTAGGCTGAAATATGGCCTTCGAAAGATATCCATGCCCTAATCCTTGGAATCCATGAATGTTACCTTATGGTTGCATATATGATTAAATTAAGCATTTTGAGATGGAGGGATTATCCTGGATTATCTGGTGGGCCCTAAATGCCATCACATGCATCCTTACAAGAAGGAGAAGGGGATTTGACATAACAGAGAAGAAGACAATGTGCCCACAGAGGCAGAGATAGGAGCGATGCAGCCATGAGCCAAGGTAGGAGGCAGCCACCAGAAGCTGGAAGAGGCAAAGAACAGCTCTGGGCACCTTGACCCCAGTGGAACTTATGTCAGGCTTCTGGCCTCCAGAGCTGTGCGAGGATACATTTCAATGGTTTTAAGCCCACGGACCAGTAGTTGCTACAGCAGCCACGGGAAACTGACACAGTAGCCAGGAGGTGCCTGTGTCTCTGGCTTCAGCCTTGAGGGGCACCATCCAGAGAGAATGAAGCCAACACACGAACAACGGAACAGGGAGATAGAGTCTGCAGGTGCGCAAGTCCTGGGCTCGAGCTCCGGCCCTGCACTTCCTAAGCTCCAGGAGACAAAAATTCCCTTTTGCCAAATTGGAATGGGATTTCCATCCCATGTAACCACTGAGTCCTGACCACCGTATTCCTTCCTTCCTTGTGAAATGCATGTGCATAGCACCTGCCTCCCCAGCATGTTGCTTATTAGAGCAGCTTTCTTCTGTGGCCATTTCAGAGTGAAGAACAATGCAAAATTGCCTCCAACTAGATCAGAACAATCAGCCAGGGACTATGAGATATAAATGAAATGGCTAACATTTCTGAGTCCAGATTCTGATTTGATTACAAATTTGAGAGTGTGTTTCATTTTTAAAGTCCCAAAAGGAAACTTCAAACTTGAGGATTAGAAGACCTCAGAAAAACAAAAACAAAAAAAAACAAGAAACAAACAAAAAACAAAAAATGGGGGAAAAAAGACCTCAAAGAAATCTGACCTAAGAATCATAGTCTTCTATCCTCGATGTGACCATTTCAAAAATACAAGCTCTCCAAAGTTTTCTTCCCCTCTATTTTACTATTGTCCTGATAGATGTTTCTGGTAAAATAAAATAATGCTTTACCAAACATGTCTTGAGCGGTATCTCTTTTGTTCTGATTCACACAACAATCTTAGAGGCACTGCTCTAAGTGAGAAAACCAAGGCTCTGAGTGTTTATGTGACTTGTGTACCCACACTAGTGACAGGTGAGGGTGACAGTCCCCCCATCTGACTCCAGGTGCGCGTCTTTTCCACAATACCACAACACCTCCGGATGTCTCCTATTCGATTTTCAGCAAAAGCATCAGGATCCAAGCAGAGAGTACAAATAAAAGTATATTTTGCATGCCCTGTGTCCAGTACAGATGGATTGGAGACACCTCTTTATCATCCAAATGGTGAGCAATCCTTGTTAGCAGACAATTACACAAGACCTCAGTGTTACATCATCCACCTTCTCAGGGTTTGGAAGATGCAGGAGAGAAGTGCTGGTTACATATGCGTAAATCCATCATTGCCCGAAACATGCTTCCTCTGTGAAGAAGTTCTGACTAGTTTCCACAGCAGAGCGGTGCCAAGGCGAATTCTCTTCTGTGCAAATATACTGCAAATTAGTGGAACGTAAAGGATTAAGATGTCAGATACCCAACCTAGCCTAAGAATCATCGAAGATTCTAATTGCGAATGTTTTGATTGCCATGATAGGAAAGCCCACAGACCTTACTCTAAGTTTCTGTCTGGTGGCCCCAGGCTGTTAGACAAACACACTGCAAATAGAAGCAGCTAGATATCCCAGTTTATCACCTGCCACTTGTTAATGGGCACAGGACTTGGGCTAGATCAAGAGAAATCATTTATTAATCTATTCCTTTATATAACCTTTGTTGAACAGCTGTTTCTGCGTCAAGTAATGTGTTAGAATCTGGGGATAAAATGTGACTGGGACTCAGGCAGCCCCTTGCCTCAAAGAGCTTTCAAAGACAGAAACACACAAAAACGTACAATCCAGAGCACTGTGCTATTTCGGCCATGAAGCTTACAGACTTCGTTCTAAATGCTGTCTATCCCTTCTCTTACTTTATTCTCTTTTTTCCCCAAGGGGGGCTTTAACCCTGCATGCAATTTCCATAGGCAGACCTCACTCAGGGTGCACTCACTCTAATCCTGCGGAATTAAGAAGTCTAGTTTGGGGAGAAGGCATTAGTAAACCAGGGTGGAATATAAACTCAAAATGTCCAGTCTTCGAGTCACAGTAGGCAGTTTGAGAAGTTGGCTGAGGCATTATGCTAGCAAAACACATGTCTGGCCGCCATCCAGCCTGCCCTGGCCCAGCCCCGCCTCCTGTCGAGAGCAGAACCGTGGGGACTACAAAGCTGCCAAGCATGGAGCATGTCACACCAGCCACACATACCTCAGATCCCATGCGGTTAGGCAGGTACTCGTGCTCAAAATGGGGAAACTAATTATTTCTTCATTAAGCCTTTAATGAGCTCCTACTGCATACCTGGCCTATATTCAGGGGCACAGACCTGTGGTCACCTCTGAAATGGCATGGGCCAGCTGACAGCTGACAGGGGCTTTGCCATCAGCAAAGTGGGCTACCCCCGGGCAAGCCACAGAAAGGCCCAGCATAATCCTGGTGCCCAGCAAGACCCTTCTCTACCCAGGAATACATACCTGGTAGTATCGTGCTACCCGGCATGACCAGTCCTGGAGAAGGTGATAAAGAAGAGAGATCGTCAGCAGTGACCCACAGCCCCTTTCCTCCTGGGTGGCACCCCCTCTCATACCGCTTACGCCAGCCCACAGCACCCATGGGCACTCTATCAATCCCTCCCACCACCAAATCTGCCTTCAAGGATGTTCTTATACCTCCTTCTAGCTAAAATGTGAGTGACTGATACGGCTTTTCAGGTACTCTTAACTGTAAGTATGCGGTGCTTTCCAACTCACAAAGCAGGATCTTGTTCACCTTCATGAACCATGAAGGAGGAAAACACACTATTATGCCCATTTTACAGAGGTACAAACAGGTTATGTGTCCAGTCCATGTGAATACAGTTATTAAGTGTCAGACCAGGAGGCAAATCATGACATTCCCTTTGCAAACTCAGCCCTCTTTGCATTATAGGCCAATCCCCTAACGCTTCTGTGAATTACCAGCAACAAAATATCAGCAGGGGGAGGGGCATTTAATACTAGAGCCTCTTTTATTTACACTTTAGAAAAGGCACCATTTTTTTGCATCAGCTTCATAACCAATTCTTTCAGGCCACATTGGAGAAGCAAACTAAGCCCATTTTTCTTAAATCCTTCAGAATCTGCACCAAAGTGTCACCCAAGAAGAAACTTTCTATGATTTTGTAACATTCAAATCCGTGTACTTTTCTAACATAATTCATGAACTATACTTGGTAATTACTTATATGATGCTCTTGAAAAGAAAAGGTGTAGTTGAGCTATTTCGTGAGTTACCTCCATTCCTGGAAGGGTCCTTAGTCCTCTGCTCCTGCTTAAGCCATAGTCCCATGACTGCCCAGCTGCATCATCCCGTCTTCTTCCTCCTTCTGGATGCACCCTTCCTTGGCCCCCGACACTCACTACTGTCCTGGCTTCTCTGATTCTCCTACACAATGCCTCGGTCTTCTTCACGGTCAGGGCCTTTTTCGGCTCTCCATCTCTTCTCTCAGTGGAAGACCTCCCCACCCCCACCCCACTCCTGCTACAATAACTGTGCGCGCCACCACCAGCCCTATTTCAGTCCCTGAGTCACTGTGCAGCCTCCTTCCACGAGGCTTTTGTACCAGCTGATCGCTTCCCCTATTTTTTGCCTTCCTTCCTATCCTTCACAACTCAGCTCATATCAAAGTCCTCCCAACCCCTGCAAGCTGGTAAAATGCACCCCCCCACTGCATGCCCACTTGAAGCACCAGATAACTTTCCTTTGCAAGCCCTTCTCAATACTGCGTGTTTGCACTTCTCCATGTGCTTCTCCATTGTGCATCGCCACAGCGTGACTGTGAGCTCCACTAGGGCAGAGACCATGTCTGGGTTTGCTCCCCCTGTGGCCCAGGAACTGGCATGTGACCTGACTCACACAGGTGCACAGCAAACATTGGTTGAGTGCATGTAGGCTGAAGGACATTCTGTACTCAGTGGTACAAGCTTGTTGGAATTAGCCTCTGCAAGAAGGAAGTGCAAGCTTGGACTTCTGCCCTGCCGCCACTCCACTCCCACCCAGATCCTGGCTGTATTGAATGCCCTCCATGCATAACCAGCGATTCATTGAACCAGTGGGCAGACATCCTCAGGCTGAGAGACCCTCCTGCAAGCACAATTTAGAAGGACTAGATTTCCTGGGGCACCTGGGTGGCTCAGTTGGTTGAGTGTCTGAACTGATTTCAGCTCAGGTCATGATCTCAGGGTCATGAGATCAATCCTCCGCATTGGGCTCTGGGCGGAGCCTACTTAAGATTCTCTCTCTCCCTTTGCCCCTCCCCCTTCTCTCTCTTTCTCTCTTTCTCTCTCTCTCAAAAAAGAAAAAGACTAGGTCCCATTTTGGACGATCGGTGCCATGAGTCTAGTAATCACAAGAAGATACTCATTTATTGTTTCCAAGGTGGGGAAGGAATGAGTGGCAAGTAATTGTGTAACAAGTTCAGGGTTTTTTTAATTATTATTATTCATTGGTGACACACATCCTGTTTGCTGTTTCTTTAATTCATTCAACAGATGGGTGTTGAGTGCCTTGGGATTTGCAGACACCATAATTTCTCCAATCAGCTCGTGCAGCTGATTGGTATATTCGATACTACTTGGTGCTGCCAGGGAGGAGGAGTCCACGTACTTACATAATGTCAGTGATCACCTTGACCAACACCGTCATATCACAAAGGCACAGAGAGAGGGACCCTCTCCACATAATCTCCTTCTCTTCTGGTCCATGACTGAATAACTACCCAAGAGTACGACAGGTTTAGATTTTTTTTTTCGGAAGCCTTGTGTTCCAGTTATTACAAATAGTGACTTAAAGCAGTGCTCACTTATTGTCCCTCACAGCTTCTGTGGGGCAGGAAGCAGTTTGGTTCGGCAGTTCTAGCTGGAGGTCTCTCATGAGATGCAGTCCGAACGTCAGCTCGGGGTGCCATCATCTGATGGTTTGCTGGGGCAGGAGCACCCACTTTCGAGAGGATTCTCTCACATGGCTGGCAAGCTGGCGCTGGCTGTTGGCTGATGGCCTCAGTTCCTCTCCATCTGGGCCTCCAACAGAGCTGAGTGTCCTCAGAACGTGAGGTTGGCATTCCCTGCAGCAAGCAGAGCAGGAGTCGAAGGAAGAAGCAGCACAGCCTTTTATGATGCACCTTGGAAGTCACCTATCGCCACTTACATCATCTTCTATCGGTGACTCAGACCAACCTTGATTCAGCATAAGAGGGGGCTTTCACAAAGGTGTGAAAACCAGGAGACGCAGACCATGGAGGGCTGACCTGGAGGCTAGCTACCACAGGTTGATCCTATAGCCATGTCCTCTTTTTCTTGCCAATTCCTAGGTTCACTGACCAGTGATTTGTTTCTCTTTGAATGTTTACTCCAAACTCACTCCCCTTTGTTCCAGCGGAGGCCGTGCTGCTGGGAAAGGCACACCACCTGCCCAGGCCTCCTGCACAGGGTCACCAAACATGACATCCTACCCTCCGTTGCCTGTGGTGTCCTTTGTCAGTGTGTCCCAGTAGCTGGTGTCCCTGAGCATGTTTTTTTGCGAGGTGATGACTTCCTGGTTTGCTTTTATGGCAAGGATCCTTGTTGTGAGCTCATAAAATATGACATACATTGTAGCTCATAAATTCTATGCAGAGGCCCATGCAGGAAAGATTCCATTTGCAGCCTCATTGCATTTAGCAGGGCCCCCTTATAGCATCCTGTGAATGGAAATGATGCAGCTTCTTTCCTCATTTCTCCTGTTGACCACCCCTCCTCCATACTCCCTCATGCACCTCCCTTAACCTAGAATGCCCCCACCCGTTTTTCCTTCACCTAATCAGTTCACTTCAACAAATGTTTTTTTGCAGCATGTATTCAAATCTTATGCCACCTCCTCCTGGAAGCCTTCCCTGACTAGACCCTCAAAGAATTTTCTCCTGAAAATTCCTTTAGCATTTATGTCTGCATCACATCATTCGTAATCATGTGTTATTATTCCTGGCTTGATGGCAAACTCCTATTCCTCTTTGGTATCCCATGGAACCATGAAGAATGTAGAGAACATTCTAGGCTTTAGAAATCATTTTGAAATACCTTACTTGATTTTTCAACAAACATGCATGGAATACCTACTATGTGTCAAGCACTAAGATAAATACCAAAGGCACAAGTGTGAGTAAGACACAGTGTCTGGAATGATCTTTCAGAAGAATGATATTTTGGTGGCAAATCGCACAAGGTCCCGTTATGTATCATTCACTTTAATGTGTGGCTTATCTGCATGTTTAGTAAACTTTATATCAAATAGAAGTTCAAATGTAGCTATCAAAATGTGGCCACTTTGCATATTGCAATAGTTAGCAAACTCTTACATAAGGCTAATTAATCAAGCTGGATGTTCTCTTCAGGCACTTGTTTGCTCAGTTTGCAGAGCCTAACATGAAAATGTCACTGGAATGCATTTTTAAAAGCAGGATGTCAGGGCGCCTGGGTGGCTCAGTCGTTAAGCTTCTGCCTTCGGCTCAGGTCATGATCCCAGGGTCCTGGGATCGAGCCCCGCATCGGGCTCCCTGCTCAGCAGGAAGCCTGCTTCTCCCTCTCCAGCTCCCCCTGCTTGTGTTCCCTCTCTCACTGTCTCTCTCTCTCTCTGTCAAATAAATAAAATCTTTTAAAAAAAATTAAAAAATTAAAAAAATAAAAAATAAAAGCAGGATGCCTTGTTATAACTGTTGGTAAGAAAGAAAATATGCAAAGTTTCAAATATCACAGGGAAAACTTGAAACTGCTGAGCCACCAAATTACAGCTTCTCTGTAAAGAGAGACTGCCAGGGTTCCTCAGATGAGGATGGAGAATCTCTCTGGCAAGCACGATCCTCTGCCCACTCCCCTCACTCCCCTGCCTTTGCTCTGAGGTCCTTCTGAATGTGGCCACTGGGCTCCATGCACACATTCGGAGATTGAATCATTCATTCAAGATTGTATCTCTGGGGTTTTTTTTCTCTATTTTCCATATAAAATACACATCAGTGGAAAGCCCTTAGCCTTTTAGCCCTTCAGAATTAAGTCCCCTGAAAGCATCCACTGAATACACCCCACTTCCAGTCCAACCCTCCACCTAGAAAGCCTTCAGGGAGCCACTGGGTGTAATTATGTTACAACCACCAGTCTTCTCAGGGATGTCTCCACTGGGCTCCCTTTAAAACACATGGGATCCTATAAACACATTTCACCTTTATGTGGAAGAATTATTTAAAGATGGGATTGGAGTGAAAAAACCAGGGGATTGGCTACAAAGATGAAATATAGGGGTGACTGGGTTAAGTGTTTGAGTCTTGATCTCAACTCAGATCTTGATGTCAGGGTCATGAGAAGTAGATGTGGAGCCTACTTAAAAAAAAAAAAAAAAAGATGAAACAGAACCTGACCTAAAAAGTCAGAGTAGTAGGAAAGAGAGGAAAGAAACTCTGAGACAAAGCACAAAGCAATTAGTTCCTGAGGAAAGGATATGACTGTGTGTGCGTCTGCCTGTATATGTGTGCGTCTGTGTGTGTGTGTGTGTGTGATGCTTAATGCACAGGAGACATGAGCTTGCTAAGCTGAGGAAACAATGTAAGGTGTCTTAGAAGAGTGAGCATTTGAGCCAGACCTTGAAGGAGAGATATCACCGTGGAAATGGTGATAACAGGACCTTCTCACCAGAACGACTGACGTGAGGAAGGAAAAGGAGAGCTTTGAGAAGTTCAGGTTGGCTGGACTGGAGGATGCAGGAAATGCATTCATATACAGGATACTGGGAGGTAGAATTAACAGAACATGGTATATGTGTGATAGGAAGAGGCTTTTAAGGGGCCCCATGATTAATCTTTGGGCTTACCACAAGGCAGAGACTGAGTCTGAACACCCACAAGACCAACAGCAGCCTGGACTCCTGAGTGTCCTAGGTCGCAGACATTTTCTGTCCCTGGCAGAAGCAAACACAAAACCTCTTCAGATGAAAGCGTCCCCATTTTAGGCCCTCATGATTTCCACAGTTTAAGGTTAATCAGACAGGAGATCACAAACCCTCAAGGAAACAAACACCATGAGAATAATCAGCAGAAACAAGATTCAGGCTCTCAAGTGCTTTAGATATTGGAATTATTAGATACAAAATATGAAATGATTATACATAATATGTTTAAAGAAATAAAAATAGAATAAAAAATAAATAATAGTTTGGAGGCACCTGGGTGACTCAGTCTGTTAAGCGTCTGTCTTTGGCTCAAGTCATGATCCCAGGGTCCTGGGATCGAGTCCCACATTAGGCTCCTTGCTCAGTGTGGAGCCTGCTTCTCCCTCTGCTTGCCGCTCCCCCTGCTTGTGCTCACTCTCTCTGACAAATAAATAAAATCTTTTAAAAAATAATAAAATAAATAAATAATAGTTTGAACAATAGCCAAAACAACTTACAAATGAAAATATTACCATGAATAATAAAAGTTCAGTGGATGGCTAAATAGTAGATTAGACATGGCAGAAGAGAAAATTAGGCAACTGGACGACAGGTCAGAAGAAATTGCCAAGATTGTAAAACAGAGGTAAAAGAAGATGGAAAAGATAAAGAAAGAAAAAGACATTAAAAAAAAAGAATGGAAAGATCTGGCATCTGTCCAATCAAAGTCCCGGAAGAAAAGAGAATATTATGGATTATCATAATTGTTTGCTCATCATCATTATTTGATCTGCTCATAAATGTAATATTAATACATTTGAAAACTCCTATGAAATAAATTCCTGGAAAATTATAACTTATTAAACTTGACTCAAGAAGAAAGAGAAGGCCTAAATGGTCCTACAGTTTTTAAAGAAATTTCATCTGTAGTTAAATATCTTCCCAAAAACAAAATAGCAGTTTCAGCCAATTTTATGAGCAAATTCTAAGAAAGATCATTCCAGTCTTCTAGAAGATGGAAATGAGGTAGTACTGCCCTAGTAACATTCTATGAGGTGAACAGAGCCTAGGCAACGATGATATGATGAAAGAAAATTGCAGACGTTCTAACTTGTAAACATCAATACAAAAATCCTAATCAGCAGAACAAATCCAATCCAGCCAAGTATAGGAATGAAAATATATCTTCTCCAGATTTGCTCTACCCCAGGAATTCAGGGGAGGCTTAACATTAGAATAAATATAATTAACCACATTAATAAATTAGAGGAGAAAAACCATATGGTCTTCTCATTTAACTGGGAAAAAGTATTAGATACATGCCTTTAGGTTAAAAAAAAATCTTAAGAAATTCAAAACAAAAGGGAGACTCCTTAAACTATTGCATACAGCAACACCTTTCTTAATTGTGAAATACGAGAGGCATGGAACGTCCATTCTCATCAGCCCACTACACTGGAGGCCTTGGCAACTAGCCTTTATTTCAGGCACTTGGCAATTTCTCTGCCTGTTGGTTGCAGTGCTTGGCACATGAAAGGCAATCTTTTGCACATATCTTAGTAACAAAACAACACAACTTTATTTACTTACACAATCTTCCTTTCTAAGATCCTATAAGACACATGGTGGTAATTGATTTAATTATCTCCAGCTCCTATACAAAATCCAGCAAAGCCCCTGCTCCCACATTCTAATTCTCTCTCCTCTGGACATTTTATATTCTTTAAATTTCAACAAAAGTAGTTGGAATGAGGAAAGGGGATAAAAGTCAAATGTGTACATTTTTTCCCCTTATTCATGATGCAGGAAATATTTCAAGAAGTTGGTGGTAGGCATGATTCCATTTCTCCATATTCTTCCTGGTACATACAGTTCTTGGTGATTGACTCTTCACTATCACTCATTTTATGTATGGTTCCCATCGTCCATCAATAACCCAGACATTTCTCTTTGCAAAGGGCAATGAACCCTACATGTATTGCTTTTAATGATGGCATTCGCCCAGTTGGAGAATCTGATTTCTTTTTCATATGCCTTTAAGTCAAGTCACAAATTATTCTACTTCCACAGCTGGTTTTTCTAATAAATATTTCAGTAAGAATAAAGTAATTGGCAAACATGATGTTAATTAGAGGAACATTTGTAGCATGCTTGACTGTTCTTTTTGCTGGTATTTGACGATTATGTCATTGTTTACAGTTGCTAAGGTGATCATGTGAGAATACTCAGTTTTAGAACACTTGGGAGTCCAAGTTTGTGGCTCATATCCTTATGAATCACTCCACTTATAAATAAAATTAATTTGACACTGGGCCATTTCATCAACTTTACCTCTGGCAAGTTAAATACAAGCCAGTTGTATTCTAGCAATAATAAATGAGATATTTCTTGGCCAACCCTTTGCAGCAAATATCATTTGGCTCATTTAGAAATAGATAGAACCATCCACCAGGAAATCAAAGTGGCATTTTATCAGGAAAATTGAATAAAAGAAGAATCTCTGTGTATACCACCACAGAACTGCTTAAAGCAAATTAAAAAAAAAAAATGAGGTCCAAAATCTTCCAACTGCTGGTGGAAGTTTAAATTGCTACCTCAGATTGAAGGGCAACTCAAGATATTTGCCAAAATATTAAATGCACATATTCTTTATACCATCCACAAACAATAGAGACATGCTCAGGTTAAATTAGGTAATAATTTTTTTTTAAGATTTTATTTATTTATTTGAAAGAGAGAGAAAGAGCAAGAGCAGGGGGAGGGAGAGGGAGAAGCAGATTCCCCACCAAGCAGGGAGCCCAATGCAGGGCTTGATCCCAGGACCTGGAGATCATGACCTGAGCCGAAACCAAGAGCTGGTTGCTTAACTGACTGAGCCACCCAGGCGCCCCACCGTTTTCTTGTTTTTTTGTTTTGTTTTGTTTTGTTTTTAAGATTCTATTTATTTATTTGAGAGAGAGACAGCACGAGCAGGGTGAGGGGCAGAGGGAGAAGCAGGCTCTCCACTGAGCAGGGAGCCCATGGGACTCAATCCCAGGACTCCAGGATCATGACCTGAGCCAAAACCAAGAACTGGATGCTTAACCGACTGAGCCACCCAGGTGCCCCTATATTTGGCCAGCATTATAAGATCCTTTTCAGGACAAATCATCCCCAACCTTTTTCCAATTTTGTGTGACTTTGTTCAAGAATCAAGTTCTCAGGAGGGTGTATCTGATTGGCTTAGTCAAATCACATGACAAGAGGGCAAGACGCAGAGTTTCCTCTCCAGGAAGGGCAAGGGCTGGCCCCACTTTGTATTGCTTTAAAAAAGTACAGTGGAAGACAACAATTTGAGATGCATTCTTATTACATCTCCCTTTCCCCAAAGGAAATCGAGGTGCTGTTGTCAGAAAGGAGAATAGCAGATAGGCAGACAAAAGCAACACGGGGTCAATCTCTTTGCAACAGCACCTGCACATCAAAGAATCTATTCTTCTACGTCACAGAGGTGGTGAAAAATGTTTCTTAATGGAAAAAAAAATAAAAATAATGGGAATGCCCATCAATAAGGGAGTAGTTAAATAAGGTATTGTACATCCAGATGGGAATTCTAGTTTGTCACTGGTCAGTGAAGTTACAGGACACAGAAAGATCTCTAACATACATCCCTAAGTGAATCAAGGAAGTTCCAGAAGGGGATGTAAAGCATAATAATGATCGCATACAATTTTAAAAGATGTATATGGAACAGGAAAGACTCATAAGATCTAATGAGAAAACTTCCCTATTTTTGTCTTCCACCAGGCTTTAAAATATATCCAGTGTTGCTGGAGTGGATGGGGGTGGGAGGGATGGGGTGGCTGGGTGATGGACACTGGGAAGGTTACGCATTGTGGTGAGCGCTGCATGTTGTATAAGACTGATGAATCACAGACCTGTACCCCTGAAACAAAAAATGCATTATATGTTAATAATAAAAAAAAGTTAAAAAAATAAAATAAAATATATCCAGTGGGAAAAGTTCATTCTCTACCTAGGGGAGAAATTTAAGTGGTATCCTGGTCTCTGTGAACTCACAGGTTATAAACAAATGTTATGGTTTGCTTTAAGTCATAAACACAGCATCAACTCAGCAACTGAAGATGCCTAATCCTGTATAATAATAAAAATCCCAAACTTGACTTAAATTAGATTTTCTCCCAACCTGCCCAATCTGGAGCCTACTGAACTTGGAAGCCTGCAGACCTTGAAGCCTCCTTCTTCTGTTTTCCTTCAGTACCACCTTCCAACCCTCAGCTTGCTGAAGGATTCTGACCCCTCCAGGTTCAGAAGCAGAGAATTCTTGCCCAACTGGGGATCCTGTAGGCTCGCATCACTCTCTCTTCTGGGTGCTTTTGGGAGTACCTCACAAGCCTCTTGTAAAGAACATGCAACAGCACTTCACATGATGCTGGCTGCATCTTTTTCTCCAGATGGCTATCCCCTCATGTTTGTTTCTTTGGGAGCTGGAACCACATGGATTCATGTGGTTGACACCCATTGCCCCTCTAGGCAGCCCTCTTGGACACGACTGAAAATGGCCAGTTCTCTCCCCTATGTGGTCCGCAACTGGTCCGTGAGAAGCACTCATAAACCCACCTCCTGCCCTCCCCACCAGCCATCTCTGGATGCATAGAGTGCACCCAGGTCCACCTTACTCCGCTGCCTCTCAGTGACAGAACCTCTTCATTCTTAGCTGTGTGTCAGAGGCTGGCCCCGCATTTGGAAGGGCCCCATTAAAGCTCCCATTGGCTTGGGATAAAGGGGAATCACCTCTGTGCTCCCACCCTTAGGAGATAGGATAGATATTCAGAGCAACTGGAGTTAAATCTTTTCAAAGTAATTCTCCTACAAGTACTCTCTAATCTGCAATGACCTAGCTCTACCACACCCTTCATGTGAGCCGTTCAATCAGTTCTTGACATTCGATTTTAAAATGTCTGCACAGTGGTATATTTCAAAAACCACCCCGTTGCCTTGTGTTTCTCTGTCTCTGTCTCTATCTCTCTGTCTCCCTGTCTCTCTATGTCTCTGTCTCTGTCTCTCTCTCTCTCACACACACACACACACACCTTAATCAAGTTCACCATCTTATTTATCATGCATGTGAGCGTGTGTGTGTGTAAAGTCATAGGAAAATGTGGAAGGACACACTCTGTATCCATCAGGGTCCTGGCATTAAAACTGGATAATTTGAAAAGAATTTGATAAAAGTACAGGTGGAACTTTGAGAAAGAATAAGGTTTAGCGCAGTGCCCAGGACTGATAAGAACATGGAACCATTATAACCCCCAAGCCTGACATAACCTGGAGAAGGTGGCTTTATGGAAAAGGTCACTTTGACTTTCGGTGGAGATGCAACCAACCCATGGTAACCCAACAGGGAGGGAACAAGAGGGAATAAATACCCTGACGTCACTTGCCTCCTGCCTTCCCATCTCCTACTGGTGCCTCCCTTTGGCCAAGTCCAGCGAGAGGCCAGAGAGCAGAGCTCATTCGTGCAGTCTGGTATGGGTCAGCCACCCAGAGGCAAGGGGGAGAAGGGTGGGGAAGAGGTCAGAAGGGCAAACGGAAGTTGCTCAGAAACACCTTCCAGAATGCTAACAGCACTTATCTATGGAGGGAGAAGTGAAAGATGACTTTTTGCCCTTTATTCTTTCTAGTTCCGGTATTCTGCATTTTGATTTTTTTATAACAACCATATCTTGATGTATTCTTTTTGTAATGTTTTTAAAAAGTAAAAAATCCATTGAGTAGTTATAGTTACAACTGCATGATCTTAGACCGTAGATGGCACTGTGTGTGGCATTAGTGATTTTACTCCGTGAGTTTATTAGTTTCCAGTGATCTAGCTCGTGACTCGTGCCCATAGCTTGTGTCACTCTGTCAGGGCATACTAGCGCTTAGAGCTGAGTAAGCTCCAGCGACAGCCAGAGCCAAGCACAGACCACTGCGGAGTTCTTCCAGGCAGTGCGACAGAAACAGCTAGAACTCACCCTTTGCAAGAGCAGAACAACTGTCCCCCAGAGATGTCTGTCCACTTCCTAATCTCCGTGACCCATGAATGTGTTACCTTAGCAGGCAAGAGGCCTCACAGATGTCATTGAAGATCCTGGGAGGGGGACATTAGTCTGCATCAGCTGGTTGGGCTCAGTGTAATCACAAGGTCTCTAGAGGGTGGAACAGGGCAGCAGCAAGGGAGTCGGGGAAGAAGATGCGACCGTGGAAGCCGAGGTCAGAGTGAGGTGACCACAAACCAGGGACCGGGAGCCTCTAGAAGCTGAAAAAGGCAAGGAACCAATTCTCCCCTTGAGCCGCCAGAAGGAACGCGCCCTTACCAACACCTTGAAGTTGGCTCTGTGAGACCCATTTTGGACTTCTGACCTCCAGAATGGAAAGATAATAAGTTTGTGTTGTTTCAAGCCCCAAGACTGGGGTCACGGTTACAGAAGTGATCGGAAACTCACACACCTAGTTTTGTGTCATGCCCTGTATTTCTCAGACCCCTTGCAGTTATTTAAGTGGGGCAAAGCGACTGTGTTCTGGCCAGCAGAGAATAGATCAAAGTGACAGGCGTGACCTCAAGTCTTGGCCCCTAAAACATCGCCCAGGATGCCCCACACTCTCTCTGGTGGTCAGCTGGAGGATGGAGTGAATCCAGCAGGGGATTCTGAGGCCCTTGGAGATGGCTGAGCTGATAAGACCCCAGAACAACCCCCACCCCAACCTGCATTACACTCTGATATGAACAAGAAAGACATCTTATTACCATAAATCATTGGGGCTGTTTGCTAAAGCAAGGAGCTTACTTTGACTAACACGGGGAGTTCTGTTTCTTAGATGGTTAAGGAGCACATACTTCTACATGGACTCTTGTGGGGATTTTAATGATCAGAAGCCATCACGGAAACCTCAGGACCAGTTTTTAATCACAAATGCTCATGTTGTCCCCAAATCATTTTCTCAGGTCTTGCAGAATAAAGGTATGCTTTTATTTCTAAAATAAATCCAAAAGAAAGAATAGTTTTCACCATCTGGCTAATAAGAGTTGCTATTGGAGATATTAATCTGATGCTTCTGAAATTATAATCCCTAATGTGCATGAGAGGTCAAGGACAGAGGTTCTGTCATTTACCCAGAGCCCAGACACTCACACTTAATGTGACAGTTTTTGGCTCCTTCACATAGCAGGTAATATACCAGTACTTTCAGAGTCAAGTGATACAAAGACAGGGAGTTTTTAAAATCCGCTTTGCTTTCCAAAAGAACTGAAGTACCTGGAGTCAAAGTAGAGGAAATAGCATTGTAGTCAGATTTCATTTGGCTAAAATGTATAGCCAAGAACTTCACTAGAGCTGTAGAAGACATCAGATAGCCAGGAATGCCAATTACCATGAATCACGGTGCACTCAGTCACCGGTCCTTGAAAGAGAGAGAACTGGAATTTAAGGAAAATATTCCAAATGTCAAGTGGAAGTAATGAGCAGAATGCTCAAGTGCTCTCAAGGTTGTTTTTACCTCCTTCCAATGCCACCACTGAAGCAGCCAGGGCTGCTGAGTCTGGCGAAGGTTCCTGAAGGCGTGTTGTTCCAAATACACACAGGACACACATCATTTCAGTAAAGTGCAAATAATCCAGTCTTTCAGACGACTGGTATGAATTCCTGAGGACGAGAAGTGCATTTTCTTCACCTTTGAATCCATAGCCTATAACAGAGTTTTCCCACAATTTGTGGGTGCTTTATAGAATTTTTTGGTATAACCAAAATCTCAAAATTTACAAAGCTCAAATCTATACTGAGCAATCAAGCCAAAGCCTTCTATGCTATCATGATGAGAAAGAAAAACCAAAGGAAGAAAGTAAATGAACAGCAACCCAACAATTTAAAAAGGTAAGTAAAGTGATGAATATAAGAATATATGATAAATACAAATTTATGGTCCCATATATACCAGCAATAATCGACTACCAATCAAAAAGTAAAAGATTCCATTTATAAAACAATCAAGTCATAAATTATCTTAGAATAACTTTAATGAGGCCTACAGGTGGAAAACTATAAATCTTTATTTAGAACTTTAAAAGAAGGCTTGACTGAATGTAGAGATACTTTATTCATCAAATACAAATTGCCCAGGAGTGTTGGAGTGTTGCTATGAATAATTGGTGGATAGGTAGACAGCGAACTCTATTCTCTCCCTTAGAGGTCCTGCTTCTCTCACTAAACCCTGACTACTACCAGCCACCTATCAACATTATCATTGTGACTGTCATCCTCAACATTATTAATCATAAAAGCATTGGTTTTCTCAGGTAATAGTCTATGCAATCCAAAGGATTCATTTCTTTTCTATTGCCTTAATAATTTGAAAGGCAAATATCATTCTCCCCATATTACAAATAGTTAAATAAATTGATAACAGAAGTCCCTTAAGAAAAAGGGTCTGACATACCCATTTCTCATTCCAAAAGTTACCATGAAGGAAAGAGGAGGTGTGACTAGCCCAGCAAACAGGTCTCCCACCCCTGTTTACCTGGAAGAGGTCAAGGGGCCGCCTCAGCTCAGCGCAGGGCTATATGAGGGATTCAGTAAATCGGGTGCATCTACATCTATGCGCATAAAAATTCAATCCTTTGAATGTTTTGCTTTAAAAGGGCTGACCTCCCTCTGCCTGGTTAAACAAAACTCTTCTGATTAGTTCTAACCAGCCTTGAATTGGGGATTACTTGGCCTTGGGCAAGCTTAAAAGTAGAGCAAGTTAAAGCAAAGCATAAAATGAGGGTGTGATTTTGCGTAGGGTTTTTCTTATGTATTGGTTTCTCCAACTCTTTAACTTCCCTGATGGTCTAAGATACC
The DNA here is from genome assembly GCF_002201575.2 of Neomonachus schauinslandi. Classification (NCBI taxonomy): domain Eukaryota; kingdom Metazoa; phylum Chordata; class Mammalia; order Carnivora; family Phocidae; genus Neomonachus; species Neomonachus schauinslandi. Next base: position 8,825,683 of record NC_058410.1, read on the forward strand.
AGAGACTTTATGCAAGAAAACACCTGCGTTGCAGAGCCTCCCTGAACCCAGGAGAGTTGCATAGCTCCCTGTCACGGGGCCGCCTCCCGCAGCACCGATCTGGCCCGCGCCCCGTGTTTGTGGGGGGTATGGATCTCAGCTCCTGCTTTCTGTACCACAACCGGATTTCTCTTTTGACGCCTCGTCCTGCCGTGGTGAGGAGAAACCCACGCAATCTCACGCAACCTCGGTCATGGTCTCCCTCTCTTTTCCCTGGAGCTGCGCGTAAAGGCAGGACGTTTAGAGGGTGCAGAGCCTTTGGGAAGGTGCCATGAGACCCTCTCTTCATCTGTTCCACACGAGTCCCCACTGAGACAGCTCATGTCCCTGACTACACCATCCTTCGTCCTGGTGGATTTTCCTGGGCTTCTGTGTCACACTTCGGACAAAAGGACCATCTGGCTGCTCCAGCACTCCGTGGGGGGAGGGAGAGGGTGGCAAAGAACGCCCTAAAGATGAAAACGTCCACTAATATGTCTCAAATAATATCCATCTCTGGCGTATTATTAAATTTTGCTCTAGTTGTTTCCATCTCTCAAGCAAGAAGTTGATCCCTCCAGGACATCAGCTGTGCCTTGCATCTCTGCACTTGCTCACCGGCCAGCAGAGGGTCCAGCAATACACTTGTATTGTTGACAATAATCCTGTGTGGGTCACATACACTTAGGCATGTCTGGGGGCTTTCACCATACATGGGACCCATGTCTTAAGTCAGAATTCCCCAAAAGTGGACACTATGATGATTCGTGTGCAAGTGATGTGTTGATTATGAAAGCAGTGCTCCCAGGGTCAACTGGGAAGCAAGGAAGGCAAGATGGGGGGGCGGGGGGGTGCAGCAAAGGCTCACTCTCAGGCCAAAGCCCCACCAAGGGTAGCTGCAGCCTGATCCCGGTAAGCAACACCTCGGGGTTGTCCCCAAGCGAGCCCTGGGTGCTGGGGCTAAGTCCTGTTCCCCAGGACTCCCAAGGGCAGTCCTTAAAAAGGTTGGGGAGCACACAGACATGGTGAGAATGGGCCCAGGGGCGTCTGAGCAGAGCCTGGGCACTGACCAGTACAGCGCCCCCCACTGACTTGACCGGCGAGCAAAAGCACGGCTGGGAAGGGACGCTGGTGCGTCCCACACAGTGGCTGTAGCTGTAAGACAAACAGAACCAGGACAGGAAAAGGTTTTTTAAAAACTTCAAACAAAGGTGTGCACACCTGCCGTTCACTGAGATTCTTTAACATGTAATGTCAGCAGGAGTGTGACTCTTTGAGGAATGGCTTCAGGCCAAGACTTTATTAAATAGAGCTGCAAAAATAGCACAGTGACGGTGACTGTCATTTCAGAACGTTAGCGGGCTTCCACTGGGACACAGGGAAGAATTCCGATTCAACTGACAGGTGCTTGGAGGTAGTAATGTCCATGATATTTATTCACACAGATACGTTACATAATTTATGGGGGAAAAATGGTCTCATAAAAATTCAGGAATTCTTTTCTCTATTTTGTATACAGTATTTTAAAGGAGCACTTATTCTGGAAAAGTTGGAAAAGAGATCATGACTTCTAACTTTGGAGATGTTTTCTCCTTATTTAGAGGAATCATTCTCAAAGTGTGGGAGGTGTGGTTCTGGACCACCAGCAGCGGTCCCGGGGGGTTTGTTGGAAATGCAAGTTCTCAGGCTGAGCCTGCAGCGCTGTGGGTGGCCCAGACCGCAGCAAGCTCACAGCCCCAGGTGATTCTGGTGCATGCTGAGGTTTGAGAACCATTGCTTTAGAAAACCACCTACGAGGAGCACCTGGGTGGTGCAGTGGGTTGAGCGTCCGACTCTTGGTTTCACCTCCAGTCAAGATCTCGGGGTCCTAGGATCGAGCCCTGCATCGGGCTCTGTGCTCCGTGCTCTGCACAGAGTCTGCTTGGGATTCTGACTCTCCCCCTGCCCCTCCCCCCACTCTCTCTCTCTCTAATAAATAAATAAATCTTAAAAAAGAAAGAAAGAAAACCACCTACTTAAGTTTATGATACAGAAAGGGGGAAAAGTACACTGGAAAGAGTTCTAATTATCAACTTAGAATTAAGTTTCTCAGAAAACTTAACCTTATTGAAGCTACACAAGATAGATTTTATTTTAAAAATGACAACACCTTTAATGATTTTCTGATCCCAAAATCTTTCATGTTCATTATTTTAAAGTGTGAGCCACTACAGAAAGGAAGTACGTATTTCTTATGGGAAGAGTGAGCATTCCCTTAAATCCTACCACTTAGGGGAAAAAAAAAACAGTTAACATTTTGGCAAATGTCTTCTGATTTTTTCCATGCATAGATACATATATATATAACTATATATATTTTTTTACCAAAATAAAGGATCATACTAGACATATTGTTTTGTAAATTTTTGCATTTTTAAATTTTAAATCTTTTTAAATTTAAAGATATATTGTAGAGGGGCGCCTGGGTGGCTCAGTCAGTTAGGTGTCCGACTCTTGATTTCCACTCAGGTCATGATCTCAGGGTCGTGAGATCAAGCCCCGCATCCAGCTCCATGCTGGGTGTGGAGCCTGCTTAAGATTCTTTCTCTGCCCCTCCTGTTCCCACTCACACTCACACGCTCTCTCTAAATAAATAAATAAATAAATAAATAAATAAATAAATAAATAAATAA
>NC_058410.1:8828382-8904101 GCF_002201575.2 Neomonachus schauinslandi
TAAATAAATAAATAAATAAATAAATAAATAAATAAATAAATAAATAAATAAATAAAATAAAAATATATCATGGATCTCTTTAATGTCAATAGGTAGAGAGCTACTACATTGCGTTAATGTCTGCATAGTATTCCACTAGAAGGAAAAACCACAATTTTTAACAACTGCTTTATTACTGAATATGCAAGCTATTTTCCACATTTGACTATTATAAACAATGCTGCAATGAACATCCCTGTACTAACACCTTTGTGGGCTGGGTTGAGTCGATGCCTTGCAGATCTCTCCCCCAAATTATATAATCCTACCTCCACGTGTAAACCACCATGCTGGGCCACAAAATGTTATCACTTCTTTACCCCTCTGTTGCATCTTCTCCCCCTCTCTCCCTCTGAGCTCCCCCTTGAGTTCTCTCTCCCCTCCCCTCCTCTCTCAGCCTCTCCCAAGCAGGAGCTTTTTACGCAGGAGGAAACGACCTGGACTCTGCCTCCCTCTGTACCAACCCTAAAATACATGCCAGAGACTCGGGCAGGAGGGGAAGACACAGAAGAAAAAGATTGTATTAGAAACTCTAGTTAAAAATTCCTTGTATTTTCTCTTTGTCTCCCAAGGAAACCCTGCCAGCCCCTCTGGAAAACTGGCCACATCATTTCCCATCCCAACTGAACCGCAAGGCCTGTCTTGTCACTATGTCATTCAGTTTAGGGACGGGACTTGCAAGGGCGCAGGAATGGCTGCTTCCTCTTGGGAGGGTAAAGTCTGGCAGAAGGAAGGAAGAGGAATCAAGAGGGTGGAAGGAGCAGGGAATGAGGGGAGGGGAGAGGGCAGGACCGTTTCAAGGAGGTTTGTGTCATTTTGGAGCAGGGAGCATAATAAAGCTACCCCCTCGCGCCCCTCATCACCTGGAGCACTGATTACACTTAATACCCGAGCAATCTGTACTTCCATAAATCCTCAAGCCATTTTTCTTTACGACCTCAAACAAAATTCCCCTTCTGCTGCAGTGGCTACAAGCCATAATAAATAGATCTCCAGCAACTTCAGCTCACAACGGTGCCAGAATTTGTAGCCCGAGCTACAAATTTTTAAATGTGTTTTTCCTTTGACCATATAATTGGGAAAAGAAAGATAACTCCCACAGAAATGTCAACAGGCATCTGAAATTGAAAGAAGATGAAACAAATCATCCTAGACTATGATATAAATTCATCCACACACACACACAAAAATTCATCCACATATTTTCCATTCTGCTGTGTCATTTGCACCAATAAATGCCAAGAACAGAATTGTACAACTTTCCGGTAAACCTGAAATTTTATAAGTAAAATGTCTAGTTGCCTGAGCAAGAATGTGAGCCTGACTAAAAGTAATAATACTGTGGAAACACCCTGTCCGCAATAATGGCAAATTACTGTGGTTGGTGGCCTCATCTGCCACCTCATCTCCTTGTGGCCCCCCGAGCTCCACTTCAGCCCACTGTCCCATCCCAGACACCTCGAGCTCTGGGCCACTTGCTCAGGACTGCAGACCCTCCCTCACCTCTCTGATCATCAGGCTTGCAGATTCACCTTCCCACCCACACCACGCAGGGCCCACTGCCTGCCTCAGTTGGGTTTATCCGACTCTGACACTGGGTCATGGGGACCATATAACCCTCCTGCCTGCCGCCCACCCCAGACTCGAAGTCCTGCCAGAGTAGCTTGGTCATGTGACATGCTTTGGCCAATGGGAGACCAGCAAAGGTGCTTCTTGAAGGAGTCCAGGCCATCTGGAGGACAAGGGATGACATCATCCAACTGTCAACCCAGGCCCAGCTGACCTAACGCCTCTAGAGAGTGGTGAGAAATAATAAAATGCGCTTGTTTAGAATAAACGGATAATTTGCACATGAAAGGGATGGGGATTGTCCTAGTCTTCACTAACTCTGTCCTCTTGCGGACACACTTCCTTATGTTATAGATACAGGACCTGTATCTGTAGGCCCCAGAGATATAAGGCCATGCTTTCAAAAGACACTCACTGGATTTGCAGCTGATTAGCCCAGAATTAGGAAACACCACCTGCCGGTGTTTGGGGATTCTGATTGGAGTCGCATCATCTTGGAGGGTCCCCACTGAGTCAGGAACAGCCCCGTCATGATGCTGCGGGTCCCCAGAGGAAGCATCACTCAAGGCCTGAAAAACCCAAGCTCTGCCTGGAAGCCGGCCACAGCTCCCGTGAACGAACATCCCCACGTGTGCGGGCACACCTGCAGGCGTGTGCTCCCGCACACACACACACACACACACACACACACACTGTTGTGGCAGCAGGTGCTTTGGGCATGTGCAGCCTCACTGGTGACAAGCATCACTGGCTGGCCCCAGGAGGAGCTCGCTGCCTTCCTAGCTGGGCACAGTGTGGTGGCAGAGCCCTGCTCATGGCAGGGGCCCTCCAACTGCAGGGACCCCGACTCTTCCCAAGGAGCTCCGCACACACCATGACCGCACAAGCAGTGTGTTCATCAGAGGCCGAGCTCCTCCTGGAGGCCGGCCCGCGGGCAGACCTGAGGAATGCTCCCGGGCCACTTCTGGAAGACAGGAGTGGAGGCCCCAGGGCGTGGACAGATGCACCCGAGGCACCAAGGGGACTGGGTTTCATTCTCCACTTCCTGGGAGACTTTACGGAAAGGTTACTGCTGGGTGCAAAGATGCCAAGCAATGTTAAGAGACACACTGCAGGTGGGACAGAAGGTGACTGCGTACTACTCACTTCCCGCTTTACTCTGCTGCACTATCATCAATTATTTAAAGAATGCATCTATGTCTTTCCTCCAGATTTGATTATAAACTGTGCTTGGACAAGAATCGCATGTTACGTGTTTTATGGTGCTAGGCAAAATGCTATGAATAGTGCAAAATACATTCGGACTTGAATCGCCATGGAAAGGAGTAACGTAGCCCAATGTGTATTATTTTTAAATGATTATAGATCAGATCTCCCCTGACAAAGAGGAACAGACCACAGCGTATATCCCTATCAAAATAGATGTGTTTAAATCCAGATGACTCTGGCGGCACAGTGGGGAGAACATGGGGCGAGCATCTGAAAGCCTGATCTCTTGTGAGCATTTCTGGTTCCACCACCAACCACCCCCGCCCCCCCTCCCCATGCTGCGGAAGCGCCCTCACTCACCTGGGCCTCGGTTGCATCATCTCAAAATGCACAGCATTTGGACCACTTGGTAAGGGCCAAGTTGACCTCCATCATGGGATTACTTCCTTTTTGCTGTAATAACACAAATATACCCAAGTATAAAATAAGGTGTCAATACCATTTAGGCTTGTAGCTGGCTCTTAAGTATCACCAAAGCACATTCCAAAAACATTTCTTTTAGTAAGCAATAACAAGTCGTAGAACTTGGTTGGCAAAACCAGTGTGAGAAAGTCACGTTTCTGAGAGTCCCCTGCCCCTCACCTCCGCGTGCGCAGACTCAGCGCGGGGCTGGCTTACACTGTGGAGTCCTGCGGGCAGTCCTCCACCTGCAGCTCCTGTGTGAGGATAGGGAGCCCAAGCCTCCCTGCGCCTCCCCTGGCAGGTGAAGTGGTAACACTCTGCACCAGCCTGACCACAAACACAAACGCAAACGAGGCAACAGGACTGCGGGACAGTGGGTGATTAGAAAGTAGTCATCCACAGAACCCAGAATATGCTTATATTTTAGATTATCCCCGAAATTCAAACAAAGTTCTGGTCTTGTAGAGAATTCCGAGGCTTTTCAGAATCTTTCGCGACACTTCCGCTGGAGAAATGCCAGAATCAAAAACCCCTGCGGGCCCTTCAAGGTTTTACAGCCCATTCTGTTCAAATCTAACCTCACCTGAGCCTGGGAGATACCGAGTGCAGTGCATAGGTCGGCCACCAGAGGGAAATAGAGATCCATCCAGGAAGATGGGACCATGGAGCGCCTCCTCCACCTGCCAGAGCCAAGGGCTTGGCGGCAATAGGGCGCCGTTGTTCCCTTCCCGTGGGTCCTACACATAAAATAGTTCAACCCAGCTATGCACGTGACAGGTGTGCAAATAATACACATCCATTCTTTTACTCAAATCAGAGGGTTTTTCTTTTTATTATTTTCTCTTCATTTACTTAGATTTATTAAACAAACTTAGAGTGCCCCCTATGTGTAAGAAAAAGACATGTTCCCAGGATTCAGGTTGGGCACAGAATTCTTTTTTGTTTTTCATTCAATTAGCCAACATATAGTTCAACACTAGTTTCAGATGTAGTGTTCAATAATTTATCAGTTGCGTATAATACCCAGTGCTCATCACATCACGTGAGGTCAGGCACAGAATTCTAAATGGACTTCTAACCTAAGCTGAGTTGACAGTTCTTAGAGATCCTGTCTCCAAAATCAACCAGTTAGGATCCTCACCAAGCATGTGGACTCTACGTAGAAGGACATAAGGTCGCATCGTCTGCAAATAGCAGAGAGGTATCCGTCCCATGGGCAGCTGTGCGGGGCTGGAAGGAAATGTACTGCGTACTTCCCCTCCGGGCTCTCTCAGTGAAACTCATCCTGTTTTCTAAGCCATTCACTCAGCTAACAAACAGTTCCTGAATACCAGCTGTGTACTCACAATGTGGTAGATGTTTCTGGAATTGAAAAAAAAAAAAGTGAGAACCAGGGCTGGGGGCATCAGGACCTGATCATGCCTCTGCCCAGCCTCGCAGCCTCGCCCTGCAGTGGCTGGACCCACGTGGACCGTGGATGAACTCCCTCCTGTTCGGCCCATCCAGTAAATGCAGGACAGCATCTTCACCGTGGCCACCAGCCAACTCGTGCTCCCACATCATGTGCCCTTTGCCCCCTGGAAGGGAAGGGAGTGGACTCCCCCTAAGTCTTTGGGGGATTGTGTCATCTGTGCCCCCAAAACAACATCACCAGGGCCCCAGGTCTTGAGAAGCAGCTCCTCGTGACCCCCAGCTTCAGCCTGCAACATCTGTCTAGAACACTCCAGAGCCTTCCTCCTGCTGCCCGCACCACCTCCACTCAGGCTCCTGGTCCCAAACTTCCTCTCCTCTCCTCCAGCCACAGAAGAAACCTCATCCCCATTCAGCATGAAAGGAGTCACAAACTATCTTGTTCTTCTGTGTGACCCCAGGGTTTGATCCTGGATACTGGATATGAATCTGATCTTTACCGTAGTTTGGGCCCTGTGAAAGGAGACTCCGGTGAAGAATCAAAACCAATGTTGCATTCAAAATCAAAGCGTATAGAGTAAACCTGCTCCAAGACTGTATGGGGTGCCTGGGTGGCCCAGTCGGTTATGTGTCCGACTCTTGGCTTCTGGTCATGATCTCAGGGTCACGGGATCAAGTCCAGCATTGGTCTCTACACTCAGTCGGGAGTCTGCTTGAGAGACTTTCCCCCTCCCTCTTCCTCCCCCTCTGCTCATGCCCCTGCTCATGCTCTCTCTCTCTCTCTGAAATAAATAAATAAATAAAATCTTTTTTTAAAAAAAGAATGACTTTAAATGATCTAGTTTACTTATGAAGTTTTGTGTAAAGAGATAAATCCTGCCCTTTGGGTAGGAAAGTTTGGTAATGTTTAAATTCTCAGAAATTATAGTTTCCCTTCTATAAACTTCCATTCCCTCATGAGTATACACCCATCCATCCTTTCAAAAAAAAAGAAATTATTTTGCACCTATAAATTCCAGGCGTCCTGTTAGGTCTGGAGCTACAGAGAGAAATACAGCTCGGTCTCCATCTGAGAAAAACTCAGTGTGTCATGGAATCGGGGCAGGTATGTCCACAAATCATAACTCAACCAGAAGGCTTTGCACGTGTGTGCTGGTGTGCGTACATATACGACAAACCGCAATTAGAGACTCTCAGAGCTCCATTTTCATGGTGCTGGACGTCCTTATGTCATACCACAAGATTAAAGAGAGCTGGGAGACCATAGAGCTGAAGATACCACCCTGTGGGCTCAGATAAGAAACATTCAAAGACAACCAGGAGACCGAAGGACCACACACAAAATAAGTCATAACTAACAACATATGGTGCCTGAGGAAGGCCTGAGCAGGGATTGAGGGGAAGTGGGTGCCAGGAGCTGCTGGTCCAACCTGCTGCATCTTTATTCACCATGTAGGGGAAGGGGCAGGTCATGTTCATCCAAACAGCAAAGGATGCCATGGAGTAGCTGCTATAAATACCAAGAAAGATAGGGCTCATAAATCAGACCTGGGGATAAGCAAGGACAAAGGGAAACCAAGAAGCCCACAGCCCTGGTTCTCCTGGAGGAAGATGGCCCGAGGGATGGATCAGATTGGATGTGGGTTAGTCTGCTTGGGCTGCCATGACAAAGTACCCCAGGCTGGGCGGCTTAAACCACAGACATTTATGTTCTCGTGATTCCAGAGGCTGGAAAGTCCAAGATTAAGGTGTCAACAGACTTGGTTTCTTCCGAGGCCTCTCTCCCTGGCTTGTAGACAGCCGCCTTCTCCCTTGTCTGCACACGGTCTTCTCTCTATGTGTTTGGGTCCTGACCTCTTCTTATAAGGACACAGTCAGATTGGATTAGGGCCCACTCCAGTGACTTCATTTTAACTTAATCACCTCTTGAAAGACTCTATCTCCAAATACACTCACATCCTGAGTTACTGGGATTAGGGCTTCAATGTGTGAAGGCGGGGGGCATGATTCAGCCCCTAACAGATGGCAACCATGATAACCCCTTTTCCTAGTAAACAGTGCTTTCCCTTGGGAGAGTGAGATGTCACGGAGGAGGTGATTTACCTGATAATTGGAAAAGACTGGGTAAAGCAGCAAGCCGACCCGTGGACCTTGGCTTCCAGCAAAGCACAGTTTATGGCAGGGAATTCCAGACTCATTGTCCAGACTGAATAAATGATCCCCTTCATGTGCATCTTGAATGAATGTAGATGCTGCCATAGTTAAGAAAATACCAAGTATAAGGGTTATTTTAATCTATACAAGTTTTTGTTGTGTTGTGTTTAACACAAACAGCTCAATGCATTTGAATGATATCATTCCTGATTTATGACTTTGGGCACATAATAAAAAATTTATCTTTTGTGTTAAAAGTGTATTGTGTTTTTTTACCAACAGATATTTAAAGAATGACTATTGTTTTTTTAGGGAGACTTAAAAACTAATTTATTTTTAAAGGGTGTCTGAATCTCCATGACTGACCTTAGCATTATTAGGCAAAAGCAAAACTCCCGTCTCAGAAGCAAAGAATATCCTCAGAGCTGGGGACAGAGTGCGACTCTTGACCTTTCTTTCGCAGAGGTAACTCAGGGGAGAACTAACGGAAAAGAAGAAGGTAAATCGGATGCACCCGAGCCGGCAGTTCCTCTTTTTTACCTGGCTATCAACACACTTAGGTTGGCTTCCGATTCTAGAGGGACATCCGATCTGAGAAGCTTTTCCAAAGGAACTTCCTGCATCCAATTACAGGCAATCCAACGGCGAGAGGAACAATCCATAATGGATCGCCGGATTTTCATTTCTTGATGGGCCACCATTGGGAAGGGAGGCCAGGCTCCCCGCTGCTGTGGAGGGCCCGATGGGGCCGGCAGTCAGGACTCCTGTGACAAGGTGGGGGCTCGGTTGGGTGGCTCTCAGACATCTGTCACCACAATCATCTGGAGAGTCTGGATCAGTGGGTCTGGGTGGTACCAGAATTTGCACGTCTAGAAAGTCTCCACATGATGCTGTGGATCCAGGGACCTCATGTTGAGAAGCACTGTCTTGTTGGCTCCCACGGCCTGCCCATATCTTATGTTTCCCGTTCTGCCAGCCAGTTCTTCCAGACAAGTGCTGGGGACAACACTGTCCCTAGGAAGGGCAAGAGGGTCTCCTCTCTGTCTGCTGTTTTGGAGGCTGGCCCTTTGGCCTCTCTCTGGCTACATCCTGAGCTCAGCCCTGGTGGGTTCTATGTTTCCAGGAATTTTTTTCCATTTCTTCTAGGTTGTCCAATTTACTGGCATAGAACTGTTCATAGTAATCTCTTAAATTGTTTGTAATTCTGTAGTATCAGTTGTAAGACCCCTTCTTTGGTTTATAATTGTATTTATTTATTTGAGTCCTTGCTCTATTTGTTCTCGGTAGGTCTAGGTAAAAGTTTGTCACTTTGTTTATCTTTTCAAAAAATATAGCTCTTAGCTTCATTGATCTTCTCTATTGTTTTTCTGGCCTCTCTTTCATTGATTTTTTTTTTTTTATCTATCTTTATTATTTCCCTCCTTCTTCTAACTTTGGGCTTCATTGGTTCTTTCTTTAGTTCCTTGAAGTGTGAAGTCTGGTTGTTTATTTGAATCTCTCCTTTTTCTTTTTTTCTTTTACTTTTACTTTTTACAGATTTTACTTATTTATTTGAGAGAGAATGAGAGAGAGAGAGCATGAGAGGGGGGAGGGTCAAGGGAGAAGCAGACTCCCCGCTGAGCAGGGAACCTGACATGGGACTCGACCCCGGGACTCCAGGATCATGACCTGAGCCGAAGGCAGCCTCTTAACCAACTGAGCCACCCAGGCGCCCTCTCCTTTTTCTTAATGTAGGCATTTATCACTAAAATTTCTCTTAGAACTGCTTTTGCTGCATCCCATAAACTTTGGTACGTTGTGTTTCCATTTGTGTTTGTTTTGGTATTTTTTTAAATTTCCCATTTGATTTCTTTTTTGACCCATTGTTGTTCAGGAGCCTGTCATTTAATATCCACATATTTGTGGATTTTCCAGTATTTCTCCTCTTATTGATTTCTAGTTTTGTATTGCTGTAGTTGGAAAAGCGACTTGGTGTGATTTCAGTCTTCGTAAATTTGCTAAGACTTATAAGCTAATATATGAACTATCCTGAGAATATTCTGTGTATACTTGAGAAGAATGCGCATTCTGCTGTTGGATGGAATGTTCTGTATATGTCTGTTAGGGCCATTTGATCTAAAGTATAGTTCAAGCCCAGCATTTCCTTCTTTATTTTCTGTCTGGACGATCTACCCAGTGTTGAAAGTGGAGTACTGTTGACTGTTTCCTTTGCTGTGCAGAAGCTTTTTATCTTGATGAAGTCCCAAAAGTTCATTTTGCTTTTGTTTCCCTTGCCTTTGGAGTTATGTCTTGAAAGAAGTTGCTGTGGCCGATGTCAAAGAGGTTACTGCTTATGTTCTCCTCTAGGATTTTGATGGATTCCTGCCTCACATTGAGGTCTTTCAACCATTTTGAGTTTATCTTTGTGTATGGTGTTAGAGAATGGTCGAGTTTCATTCTTCTGCATGTGGCTATCCAATTTTCCCAGCACCATTTATTGAAGAGACTGTCTTTTTTCCATTGCATATTTTTTCCTGTTTTGTTGAAGATTATTTGACCATAGAGTTGAGGGTCCATATCTGGGTTCTCTATTCTGTTCCATTGATCTATGTGTCTGTTTTTGTGCCAGTACCATGCTGTCTTGGTGATCACTGTTTTGTAATATAGCTTGAAATCGGGCAATGTGATGCCCCCAGCTTTGTTTTTCTTTTTCAACATTTCCTTGGCGATTCGGGGTCTTTTCTGATTCCATACAAATTTTAGGATTGTTCTAGCACTTTGAAAAAAGTCATTGGAATTTTGATCGGGATGGCATTGAAGTATAGATTGCTCTGGGTAGCATAGACATTTTAACAATGTTTATTCTTCTGATCCATGATCATGGAATGTTTTTCCATCTTTTTGTGTCTTCTTCTATTTCTTTCATGAGTGTTCTGTAGTTCCTAGGTATTTACCCCAAAGACACAGATGCAGTGAAAAGAAGGGCCATATGCACCCCAATGTTCATAACAGCAATGTCCACAATAGCCAAACTGAGGAAAGATCCGAGATGCCCTTCAACAGATGAATGGATAAAGAAGATGTGGTCCATATAAACAATGGAATATTACTCAGCCATCAGAAAGGATGAATACCCAACTTTCACATCAACATAGGTGGGACTGGGGGAGATTATGCTAAGTGAAATAAGTCAAGCACAGAAAGTCAATTATCATATGGTTTCACTTATTTGTGGAACATAAAGAATAGCATGGAGGACATTAGGAAAAGGAAGGGAAAAATGAAGCGGGGGAAATCGGAAGGAGAGATGAACCATGAGAGACTATGGACTCAGAGAAACAATCTAAGGGTTTTAGAGGGGAGGGGGGTGGGGGGATGGGTTAGCCCAATGATGGGTATTAAGGAGGGCACGTACTGCATGAAGCACTGGGTGTTATACAAAAACAATGAATCGTGGATCACTACATCAAAAACAATGATGTGTTGTATGGTGACTAACATAACATAATAAAATGAAATTAAAAATTAAAAAAAAAGAAAGTGGAGTACTGAAATCCCCTACTTTTGTCACTTTGTTGTCTATTTCTCCCTTCAGATCTGTTAGTATTTGCTTAATATATTTAGGTGTTTTGATGTTGGATGCATATATATATATATATATTTATGATTGTTAACATATTCTTGATGAATTGACCCCTTATCATTATATATAGACCTTCTTTGTCACTTGTCCCAACTTTTGAGTTAAAGTCTATTTTGTCTAATAGATGAATAGCCATCCCTGCTCTCCTTTGATTTTCACTTGCGTGAAATATCTTTTTCCATCCCTTGACTTCGAGCCTATTTGTTATTAAAGCTGAAGTGAGAGGGGCTCCTGGGTGGCTCAGTCGGTTTAGTGTCTGACTCTTGATTTTCACTCAGGTCATAATCTTGGGGTTGTGGAATCAAGCCCCGCGTCAGGCTCTGTGCTCAGTGAGGAGTCTGCTTATCCCTTTCCCTCTGCCCCTCTGCCCTCTCTCTCAAATAAATAGATAAAATACTAAAAATAAAATAAAATAAATAGCTCATGTTCTCTCTCTCTCTCAAATAAATAGATAAAATACTATAAATAAAATAAAATAAATAGCTGAAGTGAGTCTTTCGCAGGGTGCATATATTGCGTCTTGTTTTACCCATCCTGCCACTCTCTGTTTTTGATTGGAGAGTTTAGTCCAATTATATTTAGAGTAATTATTAATAGGTAAGGACCTACCAATGCCATCTTAGTCATTGTTTTCTGGCTGTTTTGCTGTTTCTTTCTTCCTTTCTTATTGTCTTCCTTTGCAAACTGATGCTTTTCCATACTGGTATGCTTTGATTGCATTATCTTTGTCTTCTGTGTATCCATGGTAGGTTTTTGCTTTGTGGTTACCACGAAACTTACATAAAATGTCTTATAGATATATTTATCTATTTTGTGCTGATAACAATTTAATTTTGCTTGCATACAAAAACCACCCCTTTATGTTTTTGATGTCACAATTTGCTTCTTTTTATATTGTGTATTCATCGATAAATTATTATAGCTATTGTACTTTTGTCCTTTAATCTTTATACTAGAGTTAAGTGGTAACATATAACCATATTATAGTATTAGAGGATTCTGAATTTGACCATATACTTACCTGTGCCTGTGTGTTGGATATTTTCATGTTACTAATTCGCATCCTTTCGTTTTGGTTTGATGAACTCCTTTCAATATTTCTTATAAGGCAGGTCTAGTGGCAACGAGCTCCCTCAACTTCTGTTTGTCTGGGAAACTCTTTATCTCTCTTTCATTTCTAAAGCACAACTTTGCCAAACAAAATCTTCTGGGAGGGCAACATTTTTTTCTTTCAGCATTTTGAATATATCACCCCACTATCTTACCTGTAAGGTTTCTACTGAGAAACTCACTGATAGCCTTGTGAGGTGCCCTTGTGAGTAATAAGCCTCTTCCCTCTTGCTGCTTTTAAGATTCTCTCTTATCTCTGATTTTTGAGTTTTATGAAGTGCCTTGGAGAAGATTTTTTTGAGTTGTATTTACAGATTTATGAGCTTCATGAACCTGGATGGCCAAATCTCTCACCAGATTTGGGAAGTTCTCGGCTATTATTTCTTAAATAAGGTTCCTGTCCCCACCCTTTTCTCCTTCTGGATCTCCAATAATTTGCAGATTGCTTCCCTTGATGATATCCCATAGTCATGTAGGCTTCTTCATCCTTTTTCATTCTTTTTCTTTGTTCTCTGACTGTGTAACTTCTATGGCCTATCTTGTACTTCACAGATTCTTTCTTCAGCATGATCCATTCTGCTGTGGATGCTCTCTTTGCATTTTCATTTCCTTCATTATATTCTGCGGCTCCAGAATTTCTGTTTGGTTCTTTTTATGATTTTTATGTCTTTGTCAATCTTCTCATTTTGTTTTTGTAATGATTGCCTGACTTTGTTGAATTGTCTTTCTGTGTTTTCTTGTAGGTCATTGCTCTTCCTTTAAACAGGTATTTGGAATTCTTCATCTGGTAAATTGTAGGTCTCCATGTCTTTGGGGTGGGTTACAGGAAGATGATTGTGATCCCTTACTGGTGCCATGTTTCCTTGCTTTTTCATGTTCCTTGAAGTCTCATGTTAATGTCTTCACATCTGAAGTAAAAGCAACCTCCTCCAGTCTTACTGACTGACTTCGAGAGAGAAATATTTTCTTTTCCATCAGCCCTACTAGGTCTTCTACAGATACACCTGTTCCCTTCTGTGGCAGAATTTTTAAGCTTGTATGCCTTCTCTCAATCCTTCAGTGCACCAACTCAAGTGCTGAGAGCCTACCTTTGCTTTCCCAAAAGTGGTACTAAAGCTCAAGTTTATGCTTTCCCCCAATCCTCAGATTTGGGTCAACTTCTGCTCATACTCACTAGCTCTCTGCCAAAGCTCACTCTCATTGCCACCAGGAATGCACACAGGTTGCTGGCCACAGAGTGGGGTGCACAGAGTTGAGGGCTGCCTGTGGGACAGTTGGGGGTGTGTGCCAGAGAGACATCTCCAGTGGCTCATGGGCAGGCTTCCTGATGGAGTCCATGACACAGTTAGTGGGATCCATGTCCCTTTGATATGATCCATTCCAAGCCCTGGCTGCTATTCCAGATTCTTCCCACTGCCCAGTCATGCAGCTTATGTTTCAATACTCTGGATGGGGTGAGAGAGAAAACAGCCTCTTTGGCAGCATCCTGCACAACCAGAGAAGGAGGTACTCACTCACCTCTCACTTCCCCCACAGGAAAAATCATGGGCCAAGAAGGGCTTTCTTGGATCTGAGTGTGCCACCTTGGGAGAGGGGTGACACAAATCAAACTTGTCAAACTGTTCCTCTTACCCTCTCAAATGCATCCAATGGATATTTTTGCTCTAATAGTGTGCTGGAACTTCTCGGCTGGACTCTTAGACTTCCACAAAGGCTCTCTTGCTTGTAAGTAATTGTCTAATTCAGGGTTCTCCAGGGACTCCTGGACCATAGCCCAGAAGGGCTGAAGCAGGTCACAGGCCACCGCAGGGTCCACAGCCAGGACCAAGGTCTGTATGCCCAGTACCCAATGCATCATGGGCAACACTCCTCCAGGTCCCCTGGTGTATGGTGTTGAGTCCCACATCCCACTTCTGTCTGTGGATGAATGGCAAATGGCTGTTGTTGATAAGGGTCATCTTATCTGGCCATCTTGCTGATGTCACTTTCTATAACATAATTTTAACTTGGGACGCCTGGGTGGCTCAGTTGGTTAAGCAACTGCCTTTGGCTCAGGTCACGATCTGGGGTCCCTGAGATTGAGCCCCACATCGCATCGGGCTCCCTGCTCAGTGGGGAGTCTGCTTCTCCCTCCCTCTCTGCCCCTCCTCCCCACTCGCACTCGCTCTCTCTCTTTCTCACTCTGCTCTCTCTCTCTCAATAAATAAACAAATCCTTTTTTTTTTTTTTAAGAGAGAAACATCAACACGGAAGAGAAATAACAAGTCTTCATATTTCTGGGAAGATAAGTCTCTGAATTTGTTCAACATCAAGAATAATCACAGTTCTGCCCACAGAGCAACAAGCCCAGCTTGATGATGTTAAATGAATTGTAATTTGTTAATTCATTTACAAATAATGTTCAATCGAAGTCCACAATACTTGTTGGCGTTACATGAACTTAACCCTCCTTAAATGAAAAGAAACTTCAATTCACTTGAGGAGCTGAACTCTTTCTTAAAGCGATCTCACCTGTAGTGTTTTATGTGAACAGATGTATCTTGGAGCAGAAGGGAAAGAAAAGGAATGACAGGTTTAAATTTAGACCACCTCGGCCAGATTTAAGGGGGCCAAGGGGTGTTTGATCTTGGCCCAGATTCAGGGCAGAAGTTGTTAGAGAACCCGGCTGCTCTGCAAGAGTTAAGGAGGCAATGGGTTTGTATAGCCAGCAGGGAGAGCAAAAGCATCACAGTGAAGTAGACACATTGGTATCCTTCTATCTCAGCCGTCATATGTTCTTGGAAACAGAAACTATATGGTTGTTTTTTTCTTTGCAATTATATTTAGCAACTGCTCTATCCAGCCGGACACTTGTTCCTGTGGCATGCACGGATCAAATATATGCTGCATGTGGGACCCCGGGCTGACAGAATGAAGGAGCCCGCAGCTGGCGGAGGAGCCCAGCGCAGAATCCATCCCAGCACAGTGCGATCGGCAGCACCAGCATGGAGGGATGGCAGGTGTAAGGGGAGCATGGAGAAGGAGTCTTCCCACCTGGGAAAGAGGGAAACTTCTAGAAGAGATGACACTGGCCAGGTCTTACAGGCAGAGAAGAGCCTTACAGGCAGGGGACCCAGCTGCCGCAGATGTGGGGCATGGGAGGAGGGTGTGCCCAGGAACAGCCTGCTGCTGGATTGAAGGACCCTGGCTCCCAGGTGATGACAAACCACTCTCCTGCAGGAAAGTGACAGGATGGGATTTGGGTTTCTCAATGACAGTGGCGCAACAACTGAGAGTGTGCGTTGGAAGGAGTAGAGAGCAGAGACAAGAACACCTGCTGGTCTTGATGTTACTGCAACATGCCGAGTAGGAAAGACGGGGCAGAGATTGGAGCCATGGGAGCAGGGGGAGCTTTGTGAGATGTTTTGTAGGTCCAAATGAACGAGGCTTGCTCGCAGGTTAGACAGAGCGGGCGAGAGAGATGGGCCACCAAACATACTCACGCCTTTTGGGAATAAAGGTAGATAAATTGCTTAGTAACTAAAAACTAACTGCACATTTAGAAATCATCTTATAAAAGCAAGGGTGGCGTATGGTCTATAGTATCCACAGCGTTCAGCTCAGACGGGCCTCTCGTACTACAGGCTTCTAGACACTGGGTTCCCAATATTTCAGGTGGAACCAGAAGTGATCTAAGTTTTTGCTTTTCCTTCTTTGTTTCTTTAAACAGTTTCTATGTTAAGAGTAATGACCTTAAAATTGTGGCAGTGTCAGATTTTGGAAGAAAAGATACAGGGTACACAAAGGCCTGTTTAGTTTGAAAGAAAGGAGCTCATGGACCCTCAACAGTGGCTTCCTGAGCCCGCCCCACCCAGGCACCCTCTTTCATCGTTAGGTATCAGGGGAGAGACCCTTGGTCCTTCTTGTTGTTTCTCTGTAATTACAGACTCTTATGTCGGGCCCTTCCCCTTAGTGGTTTCTTTCCAGTATTCGTAGCCCATGATGTTTATAATCACAAACAAATGCCATGGGAGTCACAGGGAAAGACACTGGAAACCACTGAGGAAAATGCCTGACACTCCGTGATTACCTTGAGCCTCAGGAGGCTGCGTGGCCGGGCCCCCTCACCGCTCAAGGAGGAGAACAGGGAGAAACCAGGAAAACAATACAGAATGGGGAGGGGGTTGCAGGCCCTGGAAATACACTCCAGTCTCTGCTCAGGACGAAATGCAGAATTATTCTGTGGTGAGTTCTTTTCTTCTTAATACCAATGAAGGAAAAATAAAGCTTATGTTGAGATCAGGTAGCAGGAAGAGACTCCTGAGGAGGAGGTATTTCCAAGGGTATCTCAGGGATGCTTTGTTCATTGATAATGGGGATTGGGATCAGAGCTTGGGGAGCCTGAAAGATTAGGGATGGGATTGTTCTAGACCCCTCTGTGTGGTCTGTCTCCTCCAAGGGGACCTCCGGAGAAGTGGATCTAACTCCCTTCAGGGAAACTGAACTGAAATTATGGATGTGACCAGAAGTTTTGCTCTGAAGGATGAACCCACGACAGAGAACATGTGGGCTCTCAGGGGCCCTGTGAGCACTGGCCTGGCCCCAGAGGAGGCGTGTGGGGCAGAGCGCTAGGCTCCTGTCCCATGACCCCAGCGAGAAGGGTCACAGTGGAGCCGATGACCTCTTGTGACCTGCTGTGTCTGTCTTGTACCCCATGGGCCACTGCAAAGCTCCCCCAGGTGTCCCATCCACTGTCCTGTGGTCACCCTGTCTTGACAGCCTGGACTTTTGCCATTATTTCCAGGAGAACAGTCCAGGAATAATGAGAATAAAAACAGTAATGTGTCAGATTCTCAGAGCACTTACTGTGTGCCTGGCCCCGGGCTAATCACTGCACCCACACTATCTCATTTAACCTTCATAGTGACCTTGTAATTTACATTCTAACGTCATGGTTAGTAAGTGAAGGAGCCCAGATGCAGCCCTGGTCTCTTGAATCTGCAGCCCAGGCTCTTAAGTCGCAAAAAGCAACATCGTTGCCTGGTGGTCCAGGACCACATTTTTGCTGATTTATTATCAGTGTGGTTTATGGGAAATGGTGAGTGAACTAGGTGAAAAGCCAGGGACCGGGCAGAGGGACAAGCATTTTGCACAAGGTGAAGGAGACGTGCCTAAGGTGACAATCAGGACAAGTGCCACCTCAGAATGTCTCCGAATACCACCCAGGGCTCCTGCTCCCTGGATGGACTTCTGCAGAGAAGAGGGTCTGGGGTGGGGGTTCGCAGCACAGCGGGGATGCGCAGCAAACTGAGATGGATACAGGGACTTGGTGTCCCTTCCCCACCCCAGGCTGACCCCACCTGTCTCAGCAACCCTGATTTAAGAGATTAGTCCTTCGGAAATTCCCTTGGGAAGCCCAAGAGACAGGGGAGAGAAGCTTAAATCCAGGGGTTAGCCTGGTTCTCCTGCCAAAATTGCAACTTCACAGAATCGGGCTATGGGGGAGAATTGCAGCCTTGTCCCGGGAAATCACCTGTCTCTGGACCCTCCACCCGCATAACACCCGCATAAGCGATTTCCTTTAAATGGGTTTAAAATTACAAAAAAGTGTTGCTCCTTTGGAAACTTTATTTCCAGTGGGGCACAGAACCAGGATATAATTTAAAGTACAACATTCCTTTTGTTACTTGTAACAAATTTGCTGAGTCTCTGCCTAACAGAAACAAATGCTAGAAAATGTGAAATGAGAGCAATCTAAAAGAAAACAGAGAATGTAATTCTTTTCACCAGTAAGTTTTTCAAAAATACAAACCTCCTGCTCAGAGTCTTTATAAAATCTCATGTGCGCATACAACCCCCACTCAGTGCGGGGCGCTGTTCTAAACACTCCAATTCCATAACAAGTCCATGGGGAAAGTACCATTACTGCTGTCATTTTACAGATAAAAAATTGAAGCACAGAGGTTAAGTAATTTGCCCAAGGTCACGGCTAGTCCTTGGCAGAGCTGGATACTAACCTCTCAAGGCATAGGCTATACTATGCTATCCTGGTCCTCTTTTCATGGTAAATTAGAATTGTCTCGTGTGAACTACTTTGTGCCTTGGTAAAGGATAAACGAACGTAGCTCAAAACAGCTTGGCGATGCCCTCCATAATGAGTCCCTGGACCACCTGACCAAGCCTCCCCCCCAACCCCATCACCACTCATTCCACCTAGAAGCCCGGACCCTGGCCCCCAGACCCGGGGCTGCCTCAAAATTGCCAGGTTAGCAAAAGCTACGCCTACCACCTCAAAGCTGTTTTTCTAGCACTTTGACTCCAGCCATTCTGTCAGTGTTGACCCACGTTATGGGGGGGGGGGGCATACAGAATCTTATCAAATGGAATCTAAGGTGCAATGGACCAATGGCTTTCTAAAGAGGCGCTTCTCAACTCAAGTGCTTCTCTGATGGGTAGGAATGCAGACAATGTGCCAAAGAGAACGAAGAATTCAGTGTCATGCAAGGGACATAGTTTTTAAACATACATTTTTTTAATGAGATAATTCACATACCAAGAAATTGTACAACCATCACTACTACCCAATTCCAGAACATTTTCATCACTCCAAAAAAATCCTCATATCCATTAATAATAATTCCCCATTTCTCCCACCCCCCACCCCCAGCAACCACTAATCTGCTTTCTGCCTCCACAGATTTGCCTCTTCTGAACATTTCGTGTAAATGGAATCATACAGTACATGGTCTTCTGTGAGTGCCTTCTTTCATTTAGCAGAAGATTTTCAAGATTCATCCATGTTTAGCATATATCAATACTCCATTCCTTTTATGGCTGAATAATATTTCATTGTGTAGAGAGACCACACTTTGTGCATACGTCCATCAGTTGATGGACATTAGGATCATTCCATTTTTTTGTCTATTGTGAATAATGCTGCCGTGGACACTCATAGGCAAGTTTTTGTGCCTATGGGTACAAAACTCTCTTGGGTACGCAGTATGACCCCTTTATTGGTGGTCTCAGTTACCCACAGTCAGCCACGCTCCGGAAGCAGATGACCCTCCTTGTGACCTACCGTGAGAAGGTCAGCTACTTGTGACCTACCGTGAGAAGGTCAGCTACTTGTGACCTACCGTGAGAAGGTCAGCAGTAGCTTAATACTTCATCAGAGTGCCTGTGTCATTCCCCTCATACATCTCGTCATGTGGGCATGATCATCCCAAGAAGAAGAGTACACAGTACGGTAAGATACTTCGAGGGAAAGACCACACTCACAGCATCTTCATTACAGTATATTGTTATAATAGTTCTAATTTTTAAAGAGTTTTTTTTTAAGATTTTATTTATTTATTTGAGAGAGAGAGAATGAGAGACAGAGAGCATGAGAGGGAGGAGGGTCAGAGGGAGAAGCAGACTCCCCGCCGAGCAGGGAGCCCGATGCGGGACTCGATCCCGGGACTCCAGGATCATGACCTGAGCCAAAGGCAGTCGCCTAACCAACTGAGCCACCCAGGCGCCCATAATAGTTCTATTTTATTATTCATTTTTGTTGTTCACCTCTTACTGTGCCTGATTTATAAATCAAACATTGTCACAGGTATGTACATACAGAAAAAACAGAGCATACATAGGGCTCTGGACTCTTCACAGTTTCAGGCATCCACCGGGGGTCTCGGAACGTATCCCTCACAGATAAGAGAAGCTGCTGTTGAGTTAGGAGTGGAATTGCATGTGGAAATGGGATGTAGTATTTAAAATAGGAAATTTCGGGCGCCTGGGTGGCTCAGTTGGTTAAGCGACTGCCTTCGGCTCAGGTCATGGTCCCGGAGTCCCGGGATCAAGTCCCGCATCGGGCTCCCTGCTCAGCGGGGGGTCTGCTTCTCCCTCTGACCCTCTTCCCTCTCGTGCTCTCTGTCTCTCATTCTCTCTCTCAAATAAATGGATAAAAATCTTTAAAAAATAAAAATAAAATAAAATAGGAAATTTGGAAGAATCCAGTAAGTTACAGAATCTAGATGACTGCCTACAGTTGTCCCACTACTTACAGCTGTGTGACCTCAAGCAAACCAAGTGACTTCTCGGAACTTCCAGTCGTTTTTTTGTTTTGTATGTGAACTTTCTTCGATGAAAACCATTTTCCTCTTAGTTGTGTAGACTAACTGTTTGAGTCTGTGAAAGTGTCTATACCCGGTGTGAGGCTCTTGAGCACTCATCACCACACCCCTTGTCAGGGAGGGTGGCCATTTACGGGGATACGCTGGGAACACTACCCCTGCCACCATCAGCCCCAGTGAATCCTTTTCCTTCCCAGCCAGGGGCCCTGCTAAAAATGATGTCATGTAACATAATTTTTAAAAATTATTAAAATAAATAAATATAAATAAATGTTACAAGTAAAAAAAAACTATTGGGCATAAATTTAAGTAGCTTATGACTTAAAAAGAAAAACATGCCTTTATCCCTATCATATAGCTGTTGGGAGTTCAGATTGTTTTTGTGGGCCTATTACCTTACATCAATACTAGATCAAAAAAACAATAATAAAAAAGCTGTTCAATATTTTTAAAAAATGATCTCATGAGAGGCTCTAGCTGGGATGGTGCCTTAATGAGTTAGCTTCTGAGGTGGCTAGGAGAAGAAAGAAATCTTTAAAGTGAGGATTTCAAACCTAGTTGAAAGCCAGAGTGGGTGATATTTTTCTCCAGGGCCCTTCCTAAAGCCCCTTATATTACACTATTTAGGTGACTGTGCTTTGAATGCATCTGGATGAACACACTATCTTGCCCAAGAAAACACTTTTCCTGGTGGAAATGCCCCCTTAAAGCCACTCACTAATGTGTGGATGAGGCTATTGTCCTGTTCCTATGACCGGAACGCTAGCTAACTTGACCCCTAATATGTTTACTTACAGATCTGTGCATCCATCAGCTGACCTAATGCAATGAGACCTTTAGAAGGGAAAAACAATGTGTCCCTGCCACATAGATTTTTCAGAAAAAATAAATAAAATTTCCAATTGAACTAGACTGAATAACATTTCAATCCAAGACCTGTTGATCAGAGCAAGGCACCGAGGACTCAGCAATGACCAACACTGATGTTGGTCTGCCCCCTGGAGCTCAAGGTCCAGGAGGTTCATGACCTTGGTGTTAGTTTATATGTCCACATGCTACACGCACACTGCCTGTGATCAGACGGCCCAGGGCTCCCTGCTGCTCTCCGGCCCTGAACCTCCCTCCCAAGAGTCATCCCGGTCTGGACTTTCTGGCCATGTCCTTTCAAATATGCCCGCCTGTGTCACTTACCTCATGGCCCTGCTTCCATTACTAGTTTATAGTTACAGCTAAGTATTCTGATAAACCTACGTGGTAGTTAAACCCACAGGAAGCAGGAGACAGATGCTCAGGACTGCATTTCAGCTCTACAGCTTCCTAGTTGTGTTGATTCTCTGAGCTCGATTTTCTCCTTGGTAAATGGGATGATACTCGTACCTACTGCAAAGGATTATGGTAAAGACGAAATGAGACTATATAACACACCAAGAACCGTGCCTCCACAAAGAGTATGTGTTGATAAATATTAGCAGACATTATGACTCTCCTTATTAATGTGTTCGTGGCTCCTGTCTTCCCTGCCCTCCCAAGCGACTATATGCAGTTTAATGGGGGTCTACTTCATATTCAAACCTTTGTCTTGCCAAGTGCTCACGGTTGAAAGCCAGCTCCAGTGTCAGGTTGGTGGGGAGATTTGGAGACAGGTGTGCTGCTCAGGGCTGGTCAGGGGCAGGTGAGGATGTGTGCTCTATCTATGATAACTTTTGAGGGTCTTTGCAAATGTTACCTGCCTGCCTTCCCCTAAAGGTACATTCTGCCTTTCCCTAAAGCTGGTCCTGCTCACAATTTTGTTTGCACCAACAAACACATTTATTGCTTTCATCACTCTCCTGATCCAAAACTTTGTGTTTACAATGTAACTTGAAATCCTTAATCCTTAGTGATATGGTCCACCACTTCCCAATCATCAAAATTTCTCCCATTTCAGCTCCAAACAGTCTCACTCATCCACTGGCCTCGCAAACACGCTCTGCTTTCTGGCCTCACTGCCTTTGCTAATGCTACTCCCTCTACCAAACATGTCTTTCCCTCACCCCATCTGCACCATCCACTCCACTGTCAAGCCAGCTCAAAGGCCACTCTTCCAGAAAGTTCTATCGGATCTGCATTGCTGCCTCCACCAGTCCTCACTCCATTTCCTCCCTGCATTCCCGGGGCATTCATAGTATTCTTCTAAAACATTCTCTGTGTTATGATTATCTGAATACATGTCTTATTGCTGACATGTAACTGTGAGGTACTGTACCTTTGTTATTATAACACTGTCTTTCATATTGTAGTATCCCACCAGGGACTTCCATACAGTAGGGATTTAAAGTTTGTTGAGTTGAATAATTTGCACCCTCAAGACAATTGAGCTTCAGGGCGCCTGGGTGGCTCAGTTGGTTAAGCGACTGCCTTTGGCTCAGGTCATGATCCTGGAGTCCCGGGATCGAGTCCCACGTCGGGCTCCCTGATCAGCAGGGAGCCTGCTTCTTCCTCTCCCACTCCCCGCCCCCCGCTCATGCTGTCTCTCTCACTCTCTCTCTCTCTCCCAAATAAATAAATAGAATCTTTAAAAAAAAAAAACACAATTGAGTTTCAACATTAACTCCTTAAATAACCAGCATCACCATGATACACATTGTTATCACTAAGAACTCCTGTAGGTCCTGCATCCTATCGCTGAGAGTCAGCTCCGTGTCAGCACCCCGCCCCCGGCTGAGAGCCGGCTATGTAAACTTGCTCACATTCTTAACTCCGCTGGGCTTCAGTCTCCTCACTACTAACATGGGACAATAGCAGTACCAACTCATAGGGCTACTAAGAGGAGAAAATGACTTAGTCCGTATAAGCCCCTAGGAAAGTGCCCGGCACAGGAAACACTCACGAAATATCAGCAGTTACGCACCTGGCTCTGGCCTTGGAGAAGTCTGGAAAATGACCGCTGAGATGCTGTCATCACCGACTCTCACCAGTAGGAGGCACCCAACCTCCAGGGCTGAGACGACTTCCCTTCCAGATGGAGCCCAGGAGGAGAATTCAGTCTGGGGCTGGGAGCAGAGGTGTGTGTCTCAACGCCAGGAAAACCTCAGGTTTTAAAGGTCACCGCAAAGCCCTCTGCAAGAACTTACACAGGAGGGCATTTGGGAAGTTCCACTGTGTCTTCTTCCCCACCCACCACCTGTTTGGAAAAGGCAAACGTGCCAAAGTGTAGATGGGAGAGCAGAAGGGCGGGCCCAGGGACATGGGAGGAAGGAAGCTGGGTTTGTAGCTGGTGCCGCATATGTTGATTTCAATTCCATGATTTCGTCCAGGATTAGCTGACATGCATCCACCTAGCCTCGCTGGTGTGGCCACCTCCTGAACATGGGGTATGGTCCGCATGAAATCACCTTCCTTTCAGTTTGTTCCTCCTTTCCTCCTCCAGCCAGGTCGTTAATCTATTCCCTGGATCTGGGCACACTGGGGATCACCGGCCCCAATCCTCCTGGTATTTCTAGGTCGAGCTAATAATCTGCCTCTTCCAGGAAGCCTTCCCTGATCTGTCTAGTCCCACAAACTCCTCTGCTGAGCATCTCTCCCTGGCCGTTCCACACTCAGGCACTGTCTCCAATGTTGCCTGTCAGGTACTTACTTATTATGTGGCTTCCAGGTGACAGGGACATGCCTTGTCTGTCCCCCATGAAGGAATCAGTACAGGGTCCTACATGGAGCTCAGTAGATACCAACCATGGAATGACCAGAGAAGGGCCAGGAGTTTTGTAGGTGTGCAAGAATGAATGGATGGCTCCTTAATCTCCCCCATAGACACAAAAATTCCCGCTCGAAATGTGACCTTGCCCATGGGTGTGACATGATGAGCCATTTTCTCCAATGCTATAATCAAAATATGACAAGCACACGCTCTTATAACCATGTCTCATGTAGGAGGTGTGCGTTGTCTGGGCCTCGGGTCCCTTCCACTCTCTTGACAGTGTGCGTTACATTGTTCCACTGTGGTTGACTTGACTTATTTCGTATTCCATGAGATTGTTGGCCACTCACTCTGCGTCTGGGAAAACAGAGGTGCCCCCCCGCCCTTGGGCAATTTGCAGGGGAGCCTGGCCAAATAGCTGAAGCTCTGCATGGAGTTTCAGTCTCCTTAGCTGGAAAATGGGCATGCCCTGTGTGTTCTCCTGCTTTCCCTTGCTCCCATCAGGAATCTGATACTAGTTTAAGTCCGTTTCCTCAGCCTTGTCCCTTATGAAATGAAATACTTTGTTTTCTTCTGAAAGGCAATGAACACATCAGAAACCAGCTGGGAGATTTCAGGGCGGGGTGGGGTAAAGGGTGACTGTTCCTTTCTTTGCCCTCAACATATTCCGACTACTTCTCTTTAAAAGTTTAAGCATTATTGTCTCAGAAATAGCATTTGAGTGAATCTATATATCTAACACCTGCTAAGCTGTTGACCTGACTTGAATGTGTCTTAGCTGCGTGCCCCATCAGATAATATGTCCCAAGGCAGGGACTATGCCCTCTTATTCTGTTTTCTACCCCCAGAACCTACCCCCAGCACTGGACCAGCTATTTTTTAAGTGCAAGAAGTTGTCGGATGAAGAGATGAGGTGAATGATGGGACTGCCCGTAACCCTTCTGCCTGGCAGGAGGCCACCTCGACGGGGGGTACCCGGGGCCCAGCCGGCCCGGGGCTGGTGCATGGCACCAACCTGCTCTTCCACAAACACAGTCTGCTGGAAACCAAGCCAGCATGATTCAACTGTCCACAGCCCAGAAGCTCAGCCCATGCTTCAGGGGAGCTGCGAGAGTGAAGAAAAGGACGTGATCTCTATCTGGCCAATGACTCAGAGGGCTGGCCCACCGCAGAGGGCGCTGACTGGCACAGCTGCAAGGTGGGAGTGTGTCCGTGTGTCCGTGTGTCCGTGTGTTGGGCCGGCGTGGGGGCTGTTTCTCCAGCGCACAGCTTCCCCCTGGAGCCGCCCTGCCCTCAGCTACTCCCTAGTGCTTTTGGAAAGGGCAGCAGGAAAAGGAGGAACCCCAGAGCTGCCCGGCACCAGGAGGGGAAGCCAGACCTTCTCCAGCACTTTTTTGGCATCAACAGACCCACCCTTTTCCCCCTCATACAGAAACCTGATTTCAGGAAGGGAATAAATCAAGTGGTTAGCCTGGAGGTATAAATAAGTAAGAGCACCTTACTCTGCTATCTGTCTTTTATCGGGGGTCGAGAAACATGGAAAGCAAAGACTCTGTTAAGCAAGGCGATGTCAAGGTGTCACCGGGACACAGACGGGAACCTCAGGAAGAAGAGGTTCCTTCCTCACTCCTAAAAACCAAGCTGGTTAGAGGTCACTTCCTTTGTCCTTTGTTCCTGGTTCAGTCACACGGGTTCTTCATGTACACGGCCCATGGTGCTTGCGGGAGAGCTGGCCCAGCCCCCAGCACATCCCTGCTGGGGACCTGCACCAGCAGCCCCATTCACCACCAGCAGCTGTGATGAGAGAAAACCTCTCTGAAGGCCTGATAGGCCAGGGAAGCCAGTTTGGACTTCTTTCTAAGTCAACATGACTGTGTATAAACTCTGTTCAAACCCAGAGCCTGACGTTCGGCCTGCCACGCCTGTGCTGTGAGTGAGTTGTCTTAAGGAAAACCATCCTGCCCTTGACATAGAGATCAAGGCTCCCACTCCCTGCATTCCTTTACCATAAAACGCCTGATTCCTGCCCATATGCTAATCTATAATCTCTTGAGCTTTTACAAGATGTAAGAGTCTCTAACCTTATAAAAACTGCTCATTCTCCAGAGCACTTTCTTCCCTGGGAAGTGCATGTTCCTGGGCAGCTGTCCTAACTTGGGCTCGAACAAAACTTTTTTCTTACTTCTACAGATTCTAAACGGTGTGTTCATTTTGTGTCGACAGCCATTTGCAGCCGAGCCTGGCCACCCACCTCCTGTGTTCGTATATATCCTGACTCCTCGTTTCCCCTGTAAGTTCACCTGAGGTCCCGTTGTCTTTTGTAACCTGCAGGGTCAACAAGACTGTGAACAATGGACTTCATTTCTGTTTGACTTTGAAATGAGTTTTTGCATGGGACTGTCGGAGAGTCTGATATTTAGGGATTTCTCCTTGCAGCGAGATCTAATGTCACAGCTACAAGAACTGGCCCTTTTCAGAACCAGATGACGAATATAGGAGTAGCCTCACTTAGAAGACGGATCCCTCTGTGCTGGGAAGATGCTCAGTCTCTCTGTTCCTGCACCTAGCTGCCCACAGTCCTGGAACGGGCAGCTCTCCACTGGCGACCCAGAAACCAAGGCTCCTGATTAGGGGGGACAGGCCAGGAGAGGCCTGGAGGGCAAGCTTCCCTACCCTCCGGCCCCCCAAGTCTCCTCAGCTAGTGTAAGGACACTGATTTCACAAACCCTGCTTTCACTGCATGCAAAATGGCTCATTTTCTAGGCCAACTGCAGTTCAACCACTGGGATCTGCAGAACGTCCAGGCCCTGCCCCTTTCAACTGGGACAGTGGGACATACTGCCTAACCAGCCACCCTGGCCATTGACTATTGGTCTGAGGGTTAGGACCTCACTAGTGGTGCATTTACTCTGAATTGACGTGCTTCCAGCGATGACAAGGATTTAGCTTGGTTTTATAGGTTTTGTTGAGGAACAGACTTCACATTAATGACCTTGCCTACCAGATGACAGAGCACTTGGCCTCCCCTTTGGAACCTTAACAGCTGTCTCTCCTGAACAAGCTCATAATGGTCTTAGGGCACCCCCTCTTGGGCTTCCCAACATATCCTCTACCCTGCTGCCTAACTGAGTTCAATCTGCTCATGTCAACTGTTCTATTTACCCCTTCCACTGTTTCCCGCGGCTCTTAACCAGACAACTAATGGGACCTTGATTCTTCACTAGACCTTCTCATTTCATACTATGCTGCCTCCACCTTCCTTGTGCTCCAGCCAAATTGGCCTTCTCTTAGCTCCTCTACCCTGTACCCTAGCTCCCACCCCAGGGCCTTTGCATATGCTGTTCCCTCCTCTGCCCCTGCTTTTCTACTCACCTTCACTTCTACTCCTTCTTCAGAGTTCAGCTCAAGTGTCATGTCCTCCCTAACCACCCAGACAGGGGCAGGCCCCTGCACCTCATGCTTCCCGGCCTCTCGCTTCTCCCTTGTAACACCTATCTTAGTTGTGATGAGATCACGGTGCAGTCAGTTGTTTTTATCTGTGCGGCTCAGTAGAATATAAGCCTTACAAGGCAGGACGGTATCTACTTGCTCATCTCTGTAATCGTCACTCCTTGTATTCAGTACCAGGGGACATAGTTATAGGAATATCTGTTGAACAATTGAATGAGAGAATAGGATATAGCATGTTACAAAACATCAGTGGATTTCCTATCAAAACTCATTCTGTACTACGAGAAAGGAAATGCCCATGCAAGCTCCAAGCACGTTGACTTCAGGCTGAGAAGGGCCTCGCTGTCACCTTGGACAGCTGTCGGCCTGCAGATGGTGGAGAAGCCTTGCCTAAAGCCTCACTCCCTCTACGCTGTCCCACTGTCCCCCATGGAAAAGCTGACCAGATTCTTTTGTGGGCCTTTGGGGTGACTGGAAGGAGAACGGATAGTTTTCAAATAGAAGTAGTTCCCAAGCTTCATATCCAGAGGCACATGAATTGTAGCATCATTGAATGGGCCCTAGTCAGGGATTCAGGGAGCCCTAGTCAGGGATTCAGGGATTCACCCCTGCACTGGGAGCAGG
Source organism: Neomonachus schauinslandi (assembly GCF_002201575.2). Lineage (NCBI taxonomy): Eukaryota > Metazoa > Chordata > Mammalia > Carnivora > Phocidae > Neomonachus > Neomonachus schauinslandi. The sequence continues at coordinate 8,855,804 of NC_058410.1, forward strand.
GGTGGCGGTGAGGGGAGCACCACTGTCTCTGCTCTGCCGGATGACCAGGCACTTGGCTAGTTCCGCCCAGCAGCCCATGCATGGAGGTGCGTGCTTCCTTGCTGCCTACCCTACTCCAAAAGGAGCTTGTATTTCGTGAGAATAATGCTATTCCCTGCCGAGGACCAAAATGAGCCCACTCTGCTCTGTTCCCACAGCTCACGAGTCTGTGGCTCCACGAGGCTGCTCAGCATCAGCGGCCAGACGGCACAGGAGTTTAGGGAAGGCGTGACCACCCAGCAGCTGGGTGAAAACCTGCGGACTGCTGCCAGGGACCCCGCGGGGACAGTGAGCTCTCTAAGCAGAGGCACCGCCTGCTTCTCTTCCCACTGCACCTCTGCTCTGCGGTGTCTCTCTCTCTCTGGGCCACCTTCCAACATGATTGTGCCACAAAGAGGCACCATCCAGAGTACACCTCAGCTTCATCCCTGCTACACTGCATCCCTGGGACAAAGCGTCATGTTGCTCCCTGGATTATCCAGGGGTTTTTGGCATCATGTGGGTATACTCCAGAAAGAACCGAAGAGCAGGTAAAAAAACCCAGTTCACAGGCAAAAAGTAGTCAATCTAAAGTGTTGTTTAAATTATATCTTTTCTTTACTGAATTGGCCCCAAATGGATGAGCATCAATATCCGTCTCCCGAAGGCTCTCACTCACCCCAGGAGGAACTTGGGCAGAACAAAACCTCGGAAGAGCTACCAGTTATTGGCATTCCCAAAGGTCAGATGTTGCTGTCATCACCACATTGCATCATTTGCCCTCAAATCCACCTGAGGAAGTGGGTACAATTATTATCCCAGTGAGACTCTGGGAGGTTGGGTAACTTGCCACACTGATCACAAGAACTGGGATCCCAGCTCAGATTTGGCGATGCCGGTCTCGGGTCCTACCTAAAACTCTTGGCATGAAGTGGGGTTACAGGAACCTACAACAGCATGGCCAAGCATCCTGGGAGAATGATCAAACAGAGGCCACTCCAGCCACGGACGGCATCTGGCAAAGCTGTCTCCGGGATTACAGCGTGGTCTCTCTCCTACCCCCAGACCCCACGCTCGGGCACAAAGCCCGCATTCCAGGCTGCTGGGGACCCAGAGAACTCATGTCCTCCCAGGCATACTTGCAGGAGTGTCCCCAACTCTTGCGGAAGGCCTGGCTGTGGCTTGCGGAGCCCACAGGCTCCCTGCAGAGCTCCCCCTCCTGCTTCCTGAATGTGAAAGCCCAGCGGTGGTAGACAAGTCATTTCTGCTTTGACACATCTGCTGCACACATTGCAAAGGAAGCCACGGCAATCAGTGGCAGATGGGATTTTCCCTCACCATTTGAGAATACATTTGATAATGAACATGATACAGCTGTTATCCTGATGGGTGCCTTTGAGTCACAGGTTTGATGTCAGGACTTTTGTTAGAGGATGGAGGAGAAATGGCGCCATAAGAAAAGCCTGGGGGACCGCTGCAGACATGGTCCCAGGGTCCCTCGAGGCACCACCACCCAGAAGTGGGGCTGGTACTCAGCAGACTGTGCTGGCCACTGAGCTGCATATGGTGTGATCGGGAGCCAAGGAGAAGAGGGGACAAGGGCCAGGAGCAGGCCAGAGCATCGTACTACATTCAGGAGGCTTGCTTGAGCATTGTTGAGCTGGGGCCTTAATTGTAGTCAGTGAGCCTCAGTCACAGGTGTCTGGGCACAAATAGTGGGAGTTTAAAGGTGGTGGAAAATTCTCTGGGAAAGTGATGGAAGCTTATTCTCTTCAATGGGCGGATGAAGACCTCTTTCCCCAGCTCTCCAAACATAAGGGAAACTTGACTGAAAACCTAACTAATATACTTGGCCCTACAGAAGGGCCAGCATGCCTGGCGGGAACCACCGGATCCCCACACAGTATTTGTTACCTGGGCAGGCCACTCGGGAAAGGACACCTGGACATCACAGGGAGAATGGAGTGTCAGGAGAAGCCCTTCGAGAGGTGTGGTTGGCGATGGTGTAAATTTATGGGCTGGGAACCAAATATCCACATAGCATGATTTTTATAATCCACTTTAGTGGTTAAAACTTCAAATAAAGGTTTCAAAGCATATATGGACACTAATGATCCATAGATAAGCTCTCTTCACAGTAGGGAAGGATGAGAAAAATTATGAATGGAAACCCTGTTTATAGAAGAGTGAAATGATGGTGGGTCTTGAGTAAGACTGTTGCGTGGTTAGCGATATTCAAGAAGGTAAGTGAAATTAAGGTGTGTCTGACTTCTAGTAATATAGATGGATTTCATACCTTTGCCTGCATAGGAGCACGCAGCATTTTCAAGTGTTACTATCTGTAATTGACAAATTATATGACTCATATGACCAGATTGTTCTCCTTCCAAAGACATATAAAGAAATACGGTTACCTCGCCAACCGTTCTGTTACCAGATGTTTATTTTTAGGATATACAGTGTATCTGCAAAAAAGCATGGAAGCACAAAACACATCAGACCTATGCTGGTGGGTCTGGTCATGGGACCAAGGCTCAAGACCTTAAATTTTGTATGAGCTTGACCATATTAAGCAGAACTTACACATTCTCTTAGGAGGGGATTCAGTAGAGTGCTTTGCATACAGTGGGTGCTCAAGAAGTAGCCGCATTTTCTGCTCTGTTTGTCATGGTGATCACACCATCAGAATGCAAATGACAATTTGCATATGATATTTAAGGAATCCTGTGTGACTCAGGCTAACCACGTATTGAGAGCCTGACCTGATTTAGCACAGAATTGGTTTCATGTCAGCTCTCAATAGCCTGGCTTCCAGCTATCAATCAAACAGGTTGACCGAGCACCTTCTGTGTACCTGATACAGAGCTAAGCTCCGAGAGGCAAAGATGGATGGACCATGGCCCTGCTCTCCAAGGGCTCCCAACACAGTGGGGGTAGACAAATGACCACAGGACAGCGACATGGGTGTTAGAGCTAGAGCAAGGTGCTGAGAGGCTTGGAGCAAGGTGCCCAAGTGGCCCCAGGAAGTCTAAGAAGGCTTGAGTGTGGAGACGAAATCTGCACCAGGTTTCAACAGACAAGTAAGTGGGAGTTTGCCCGGCCGGGTGGGGGCCACGGCAAGCAGAGAAGAGCACCTCCCAGTGGGCAGCGCGCTGAACACCGCGACGCCTCTGAGGGGCAGCAGGACACACTGCCTGACGTCATGAACACGATTCCTTATCGCCATGAACTGGGGATAATATAGAACACCTCCACTTTGGAGGTAAGATGTTATTTGTATATTCATGAAATTCCTATAGAAGAGTGGATCTTAAACATTTGGAGGGGCGGGGACATGGAGCCCTTTGAGAATCTGATTTAAAAAAAAAAAAAACTATGCCTCCTTCCCCCATGCAGCCATCCTGGAGCTCCTGTTTAAGAAAAGCTCCTGGAGGCCGAAGTGCTTCCAAGCCAGCGGAACCCACCCAGGCCTGCCGCGCCAGGCACACGTCCACCTGGCCCAATCTCCCCGCCTCCGCCTCTCTGGAATCACCCAAGTCTCTCTGACCCAACACACCAAGAGAAGCGTTGGTGTGGTGAAACTGCCCAGCCAGAGCCAGCCCAGCCCAGGGCAGCACGCCCAGGACCAAGGAGCTCAGCCAGGGGCGGGGGCGGCCCAGTCCTGCTTCCTGCTGCTCACACACGGTGGGCCTGTGGGCAGCTCTCCAGCTCTGCTCTGGCTGGGTGCTTCCCCTGAGCCCACAGTCAGCCCTTCAGCTAACAGAGTCTACCAACAGAACAATCCATCCACAGCCTTCATGCAAGTGGGAGGCTCTCTAGATGATGATCTATGAAAAGATAAACAAAATAAACAAACAACCAACAAAGCCCAGGTTCACATGAGACTTAGAGTCTGGAGCCTCTACTCAGGTCATTCACCCCTTCTGTTCCCCACCTCCGGGTCTCGGGTGCCCATCTGTAAGTAGGGCCGCCCAATTCATGAGGTAGACGAGAAGTAAAACCAAGGGAGTTAATGTGGGTGAAAGTACTCTGAACTCTAAACCTTCTGAAAGGCCATACATTACTACTGTAGAAATTACTGGAGCACTAATGATAACATTACAGGAAAAACAACTGGCCTTTTCCTATAACCCCAAAACAAAATTTCAACTTAAAAAAACAGCGAGACACCCTATAGAGAGAGAATAGTGTCTGTCATTTGTTATAAGGTATCAAAAATACTTTTATTTATTTATTACCTAATTATAGAAAGGGCAAGGAAGGAGAAGGATCCTCAGTCTAATTCCAGGTTGGATCAGATACTTCCAGAGCACTGGCTGGCATGTTTTCCTCTTCACCCTACTCTGTCTGCTCAAGAGCAGGGTCCGGGGTGTTTCTGGCCCCCCTGGTGTTCCACCAGCTGCTGCTTTTCCCCATCATTCCACGACTCTGCCCCGTGGCTTCAAACTGGTTATGGGGGATAAGCCAGTAACAGACAAGATAAATCCAGAGGACCTCAGTCAAAAGCAAATTAAGCAAGGCACATAGAAGTTCAAATGTGGTTCAACACATCTTCAAATGCTTCATTCATTTGCTGTCCCTCGAGCATTTTCCACAGGCACACTGCTGGGGGTGTAGAAACGAAATCTGCGATGCAATAGCAAATACAGACTGACAAGCAGGCAATGAGATGACAGAGGTTTGCAGAGAGACCAACAGTCCACACTGCAAGCAGTCCCTGGTCGTGGAGGGGGAGTCCCAGCAAACAGCAGGAGACAGGCCAGGGCCAGTCGCACAGAGCCCTGAGAATCTCAAAGGCCACGGAATACTACAGGATTTTAAGCCTGAGAGTGGTTTAAGGGCATGCATTTTTAAACATTCCCCAGATAGTTATGCAGAGGATGGAGGGGCACAGAGAACTGAGGGTGTTGAGATCTTGGGCAAAGAAACTGTCAGACACTGTTGACGTAATGCAGGCAACAGGCCACAAGAGCCTGAACTTCAGCAAGGTGACAAGGAAAAGGGTAAATGAGAAATACTTAGCAGGCAGAATTCGGACATTTGGAGAAGGAAAAGTCCTGACCCCAGCTTTCAGCTCTGTCAAGCTCTTGCTAGCTCTCAGCTCTTGCTAGCTATGTGATCTGCAGATTAAATAACATCCCTGAGCCTCAGTTTCATCACCTGTAAAATGGGCTTAATGGTACAGGAGCATAATGAGGATTAGAAAGAATGAGTAAAGAGATGAACCTGGCCCATGGCAGGCACTCAAGAAATGTCAGCCTCATTGAAGGAAATGGTAATTTGTGCCAAGTTTGCATCAAACTTGAAAATACATAGCAGGAAAAAGGGGATGCGCAGAGAAGAGCCACAGTGGAAGCCTACCGTTGGGCAATGAGGCTGCCTGAAGGACTTCAGGAGGAACTCACATAAAACCTGTTCCTGGAGAGAGAGCTGTGTGCCCCATGACTCCCCTCAGAGTGACTCCAAATGCAGATGACCCCAGGCCATGGTGTCCAGAGGATCTGCTTCTCCGCTGCCTCCAAACCCCAGCCCCTAGGAGACCTCAGGCTTGCTACTTCTCAAGTCAGTTCAACAACACTTCTTCCCTTTTGTTCCCTTTTGCAAAGCCACCAGTAACTCAAAGACCCCCCTCCCATACTTCACTGTCCTCCCTCCCTTTCTGCCAAACCCACAGACAGATGGAAGGAGTTTCCACTGAGGAAGTGAACTAGAGTTAAGTATTTCCTGGCTCCCTTCCGGTCAATCGCACGTGTGAGGCCGTTGACCACACTCTTCCCTTCCCCCTGGTCAAGCGTGTTCAGGCCAGGAGCCAACTTAGGACTCCGGGGGTACCCCAGCTCCTTACCTGTGTCAGGTGCTGGGGGAGCAGAACGCGGCCGGCACTTTCACTGTGGGAAGCCACCAACCGGCTCTCCGCTGGAAATTCACCACCCGTGGAAAGATAAAGGGCAAGGTTATTTCCCTTCACCAGTTATTTGCTACATCACTCGTTTCCTATTTCAGTGCGTTTTAAAAATTTCCCCTAGGCTGCGAGTGCGGAGGCCTCTGTGTTGTGAAATATGGTTAGCTTGAGGTGCTTTTTTTTCATGACATCACTCAGATAGGGAGGGGTGTGGGGAAACTAAAGCCCCAGGGGAGGCCTGTTTTTCTGGGATCTCAAAGAAATGCAAAAAAGGGGGGGGAGTCGGAGCAGTTAGCGGGGAATAGCAATGAAAGGAGAAGGAGAAAGAAAAGTGTCTCCATGGAGATTAAATGTGGAAGACCACTGGCTGAGCCGACTTCTAAAGAAAGAAACTTTACCTACTTCTTTTTACTGGTCATGTTATCTGTGTGTCCATTGTTTTTTTTTTTTAAAGCTCAAACAATTATCTGACAGATTTAGATCTGTTACTCTCAATATGGTTTACAACATCATATTAAAAATATTCAAATATTTTGCCCAAATTGCCAGAGGCTCTGTATCATCTGGATGTTTTCCTGTGCTCTAAATCTGCAGGTGCCTAGGAGGAAGTGGGCCAGAGGTCAGAGCATTATGCTTAAATAAATAAATTTAAATAATACTTAAATACATGCTTAGAAACAGCTGACAGAATTTTGGAGTACTGGCTCTTTAAATAATTGGCAGTAACACTGGGCTCACTTCCTCACCCCTTCATTTTCCCTGCCTGGCCTCCCAGGCATTTGAAAGCGCAACTTCTGGGTTAGGCAGAGAGGCAGGCTCTGATGGGTGTAAAGAGACAGACAAAGTTGTGCTCCTTACTAGCGAGTTATTATCCTGCAAATATATCCCTCAAATAATCAGCAGGTGAGATTCTAGTTCCTAGCTCCTCGGGTTTGAGGCCCACCCAGTTCCTCTATCCTGACCCCCTCCCTAATTAGTTTGTTAGCCATCAGCAAAGGTCAAAAAACCCCCGCTTCACAACCCTAGGCTTCACTGGGGGCGTATCAATTCTGGACACCAGCTCATCTTGAAAGCGGGCAGAGGCGGTGGGAGGTGTGTGGTGGGTGGGAAGGTCAGAGAACAGAGCGAGTCTAACAAGTGGCATCTTTTCATCGGGGAGCTCAAATCCAAGACTCATGCCACATCACGGATTCCCAGAAAATACTGAAAAAGTGACATTTTTTGTATTTGCTTTAAATAACAGAAATGGGGTTCTTTATTCTTTTTTTTTATAAAATTCTTTTTTTTAAAAGATTTTATTTATTTATTTGAGAGAGAGAGAATGAGAGACAGAGAGCACGAGAGGGAAGAGGGCAGAGGGAGAAGCAGACCCCCTGCTGAGCAGGGAGCCCGATGTGGGACTCGATCCCGGGACTCCAGGATCATGACCTGAGCCGAAGGCAGTCGCTTAACCAACTGAGCCACCCAGGCGCCCCAGAAATGGGGTTCTTAAGCCCCAGCACAGCTTTATTCAAACATCACGTTTGAATTAAACAGAAGGTTCCGTGAATAAAATATTCACTTTCCAGAGTTAGTACTGCTGTCTGTCTTTAGAATGGAAGACGGTGGAGGCGAGCAGGAATCGAAATAACCAGACAAAACGGCTAAGCAGGTGGCCATCTCTATGGCGTAATCTCAGAGCTGCTGAGAAGGGTCACCTGCCTTTTCTTCCCTCGCACAAACACACACGCACACGTGTATATACACACATACTCTTGCACACATGCCTACTGAGGTCATCCGTCTCTGTCAGAAACAGGGCAAATGACCAGGACGTGAACATACTGTGAAGGAGCAACGGAACTAAGCACCGCAAGGAGAATATATTGGAGTCAAGTCACGAATTACGACTACCCGAGCCTCCCAGATGAGCCTTGCTCTGCACGGCTGCTAAATCGCTATCTGGAAGGAAACCATTCAATTAGAGTCATTTGTTTCGATTTTGCAGCAGACCAAACCCGACCTCAACCTTTAGGGAAGACTTTTCCTAAGTAAATGAGTAAGTCAGAGCTTCCCACCATTTGCCACAAAAAGGTATGCCACCACACCGCTCCCCTCTGCTCTGGGGGAGGCCGCACGCCTCTGGGTGCGCCAGGGTCCCCTGCCCCTGCTCACCTGCTGGTGGGACGTAAAGTTACCATGTGTTGGGGTGCGATGGCATGAAAAAGTTTGGGAATCATTGGCCGAGGCTTAAACTCTCGCGGAAATCCTTAACATGTACATTACGAGCAGGGACTGGCTGTTCACTGAAGCAGGGCCAAACAATGGCTCAACCTGCTTTACTGTGCTTGGGCGTAAATCCACATTTTAAAGTTCAGGTTTTAGAAGAACAATCTGTCATTCGCCTCTTTGCTGTTTTCTCTGCTAATTACCCCCTCTCCCCCCGTGTGAAGCTAAACTAGGGGTGACTTGTTTTGAGAGGAGGCTCCTCACATACTCCCTGCCAATCGATCTGTCAGGCTTCCCTCACACTGATTCCTATCCTCCTCCCGGAAAAGCCTGGGGTCCCCAACCAGCAGGGTGAGCCTATCCTCCATCACCCCCACGTGCTGACCCTGAGCCCTGAGACCCACGAGAGGCACCTCCTCCTCTCCAGGGACTAGCTGGGCATTGCAGAGTGGAGGTGAGTCAAAAGACCATCACTGTCTTCCTCTTGGTTCAAAGTCAACACCTTCCAGGTCTGTGCCACCTCGCAGCCCCGCACAGAGCTGCCCTTCACCTGGCAATGGAGGTCAAGAGGCTGCGTCCCTCAGGCAACATCACGTACCTAGTGGGGAGAAAACGACACAGGAGGCGCATAGGAAATCCATCATTTAAAAAGAAATCCTACATGAACTTGACCTTTCGGGTTGCTTACAGGTGTATAGTGTGTTCTCAGCAACAAATCTGAACTCAGAAATTTAGAAACTCATTAATTGAGTTAACATTAACGACCACGATAATCATTTTTTCTCCCTGGGAAAGTATGCAATTATACATTTTCAATATTTGCATTAGATTAGGGGAGGCTATGTCAACAGAAGTGCAATATTAACTTTCCTGCCGGCAGGATCACTGCATACTTGCTACGTCTCCTCTTGATTTCCCGCCCACTCCTCGGAACACTCACGTGCGTGTGTAGATGTATATAAGATGTATAGGTGTTCAGGATACTCATCCAATCTAATTCATCATGGTTCTCTGAAACAGGAGTGCCCACCCAGCAGATCTTTACAACTGTCCAAGCAGTTACTAGTTAAGCTCGTTGATGGGGCCCAAACAGTGCCTTAGTCCCAGGGACCCAGGTTGTTAACTCATCCCCAGAGAAAGCTGAGCCTGCAGAGCAAACACCCTTCCTTCCCCGGGTGGCTGCCTTGAACTGCTCTGGGCAGAGAGGGAAGGAGAAAGACACAGAGGCCTCAGTCCCACTCCTCACTTTGCATCCTCTCCCTCCTCCACTCCCCTCTTACAATTGTGATATGTTAGCTCCACCCAAACTCAACATGGAAACAAGGGTCACCCACCGACTAGGTAACTCCTGCATCTCCTCTGGGAAGGGAAGAGGGGGAGGGGGCCGAAGAGGCTGGTGGCGTGTTAAGAATATCCTCCTGTGCCCTGATTCTTTGTTTTTTGGGTGTTGAGTTGAGAAGTTCTTTATAGATCTTGGATACCAGCCCTTTATCTGTAGTGTCATTTTCAAATATCTTCTCCCATTCTGTGGACATGAACAGACACTTCTCCAAAGAAGACATACAAATGGCTAACAGACACATGAAAAAATGTTCATCGTCATTAGCCATCAGGGAAATTCAAATCAAAACCACATTGAGATACCACCTTACACCAGTTAGAATGGCAAAAATGGACAGGGAAAGAAACAAATGTTGGAGAGGTTGTGGAGAAAGGGGAACCCTCTTACACTGTTGGTGGGAATGCAAGTTGGTATAGCCACTTTGGAAAACAGTGTGGAGGTGCCTCAAAAAATTAAAAATAGAGCTACCCTATGACCCAGCAATTGCACTCCTGGGTATTTACCCCAAAGACACAGATGTAGTGAAAAGAAGGGCCATATGCACCCCAATGTTCATAACAGCAATGTCCGCAATAGCCAAACTGTGGAAAGAGCCGAGATGCCCTTCAACAGATGAATGGATAAAGAAGATGTGGTCCATATATACAACGGACTATTACTCAGCCATCAGAAAGGATGAATACCCAACTTTTACATCCACATGGATGGGACTGGAGGAGATGATGCTAAGTGAAATAAGTCAAGCAGAGAAAGTCAATTATCATATGGTTTCACTTATTTGTGGAACATAAGGAATAGCATGGAGGACATCAGAAGGAAGGGAAAAATGAAGGGAGGGAAATCGGAGGGAGAGATGAACCATGAGAGACTATGGACTCTAAGAAACAAACAGGGTTTTAGAGGGGAGGGGGGTGGGGGGATGGGTTAGCCCGGTGATGGGTATTAAGGAGGGCACGTACTGCATGGAGCACTGGGTGTTATACGACAACAATGGATCGTGGATCACCACATCAAAAACTAATGATGTATTGTGTGGTGACTAACATAACATAATAAAATTAAAAAAAAAAAAAAAAAGAATATCCTCCTGTGGAGGCAGCAGAGTGGGAAAGATGACCACAGGGCCAACCCAGTGGGCAGCACCAGACCCCTCATCTCTCCCTGCCTGGCATTCCTCTCCCCTTGGTTTGGGGGATTCCTCTCCTCTACCAGAAGATCAGGAAGCTTAAAGGAAATGAAAAGCACCCTCCCCTCAGGGAGGAGGGCCCCTGGCCTCAGGCAGTTTCCAAGGCCGCAGCTCAAAGAAGGAGCAGTGGCAGGAAGCCACCTGGCAGGCCACCAGCAGGCATTGGGCGCAAAAGAATGTTCTGAGCCTGAGTGAGAGATACAGTGGCCCTAAGAACACACGGGGAACCAGGGAGTGTGACCCCCGCCCACCACCACCACAAACAAATCCAGGCTGCAATTAGAATCTTAGGGCAATGACTGTATGGAAGGTCACCTTGGGGGCTGGTCAGGGTTTGCCCTCTGGAAGTGAGTCTGCCTGCCAGCTGTCGAGTCCTTTATTTCCATGACACAATCCAGACAGCACTAGACTAGAGCAGATCACAGAGCTCCGGTGTCGGGGTGGGGGGGGGCACCCACCCTTGCAGCGCACTTTCAGGACTGAGCACCTGCCCAGAACATCACACACATCGACTCGCTTAATCACCACACCCATTTCACAGATGAGGGGAGGTGAAGCTCTACAGAGGATGAGTGCTTGCCCAAGTTCCCCAAGTGGCAGAAGCTGACCTTAAACTTGCATCCTATTCTCCAAGTGCACCACTCCGCCAAGCCCCCTCCCCTCTGGTCCTGGAGGGATCTGACGTGAGCCACACTCCCCAGTGGCCTGTGCACATCACAGAGGCTTCTGTGTGTTTTTTAGAAACAGACAGGCACAGGGAAATGTCTGACAGCCTTCCAGAAACCACACTGGCAGAGAAAAGCCATGGGGTGGAAGGGGGATACGCACATTAGGCTTGTGGGATTCGTCGGGGAAATGGTGGGGCCCCCTGAGGGAAAGCTCCGATGTCCAGGGTCAGCAGCAGGGTCTTCACACAAAGGATGTCCCAGAGCCGTGGGAAAGACATGGGTGGCTGCTGCATCAACGGAGGAAAGGACCAATTTTGCACGGATGATGATGAGTGTAGCCACACTGGGGGGGGTGGGGGGGGGAGAAAGCTGTAGCATTGTGCCTCTGTTTTATAGCAAGAAGAGGCATTTGCGAATTTTTTATACTTTGATTTCCCTTGAAAAATTCTATTTTAAGCTCTGGGGGGGAAATTGCCACATTTTAAAGAGCTGCTCACACCTACCCACCATGATTATTTTTTCTAGATGCTTAGAGATTTCAAAGAATTCAAAACATCTGGCATCCTCCGCCCCGTATCCCTCCCGGCCAGGGCTGTGTTGTTTTCGGAGGCCTGAGAAATCCCCCGGAGTCACAAACAGCAGCGGGGAAATCCTGACCCCCTCTTACTCCCAGCGCAGCGGATCCCGAGACAAAGGGAAGCGGGCCCTCCCCGCCCGTGGCCGCCGGGCCGCTGCGCAGGCGCGCGCTGAACCCCGCCCCCTCCCACTCTCGGGGCCACGCGGCCCTGGACCCCAGGTTCGGGCTGGCTAGCAGTCGGGCAGTCGGGCGGGTGAGGGAAGGAATGCAGGGTGCTGGATCCATTCAGCTCTGCGAGCCTGCATCTGTTGCAAAGGACGGCCAGCTGCGAGCACCCCGCCGCGCACCCAGGGGGCGCTCTGGGCCAGTTGGAGGCACGTGATGCCCGCTGCCCGGAGACCTCGCTGGGGCCCGCCAAGTGGCCTCCCCTTGGCTGTGGGGCGGCAGCAGAGCCAACCCTTAGCCCTGGGATTGAGCCTTCACACCGATGCTTTAAAAGGATTTGAATACAGGAATCCTTCTCTAACACTCCCCAAAGGAGAATCAGGGTGACAGCACTTTTGTAGAAGATATATTAGATGTGCGCACACTCTCCGTGGCTCCATGGCCTGGCCCTATGAACTACCTTCATCTCCAATGGGTCTTGCTCCTCATGCCTCTTTTCCTCTGTCCCCGCTGCTCTGGCCACGTTAGAGGCCACCCTCCCTGTGGCTAGCTCTAACTCTTGCTTGGGGATGTGGCTCCATGCACAGAGCACACGCTCTGGAACCGAATCTCAGCTCTGCCATTTACTAACCATGACCAAAGTGCTATGTGCCTTGGTTTTCTTGTCCGTCAAATGGGAATAAAAATGGGACTTACCCCACAGGACGGCTTGGGATGCGGATGAAAAGAATGACATGTAGGAGGTTAGAACAGGGCTGGTGCCTATGTTATGTGTTCCCTATGAAGAGGAGTCCTTTCTGAAGAGCTTTCTAGGAAGGGTTCTGAGGTTCTCACCCTCAGCCCAAAAGAGAAGAGATCTCAATCTCCTCCACTAGCCTAAAAGTCCATTGTTAATAATTTATTAGCTAATCAGTACTGGCGTGGGCTGAGGGTCTACTTTGCCCAAGCATTTTGGGGCACTCTGGCGGTGTAAGACAGAGAAGAGAGCCCAAGCTCTCGAGGAGCTTATAACGTAGCAGGAAAGTTTATATTTCACCCACCCTGATGGACAAAAGGGAAGGAATGATGACTAACTCTTTAGTTTATTTTAGTTTTTGTTGTTGGTTTGTTTGTTTTTTAATTCGGAGAGTGAAACTCCTGTGTGTTTGGGAAATGCATCCAATTTATCTAATTTAGTTTAGAGTAGAATGTTCTATATGCTTTTAGGATGTCCTTGGTACCATATTCAAATATGTATAATGAGGAGCTATTTTGAAGAAGATTTATTCAATTTTTATAGGATTTGATATCTGATTTTTAAAGCATTATAGAACTATGAGCCACAGCCATAGTTATGTGTTATTAGCATCAATGAGTGAAGATCTATGATAGCTGCAGAAATTTATTGACAAGAACACGCCCTTTGCCTCCACAGCCAAAGGAAAAAATGCTTTCAGTTGCATTTCACTATAAATAGTATGAGACACAAAGAAGTTAAGTGTATTTCATAACATGACCAGATGGTTTTGAAATCTCCTTTTACCCTTGAGGCAATAGCAGTTCACAGTTAATACCTTCCACCCCCCAAGACTGGCTTATATAATTTGCAGAACCCAGGATGAAATGAAAATATGGGGTGCCTTGTTCAAAGAGCAGAACATGAAACCAAGTATAAGTGTCTTCTGAGCGTGGGGACCCGGGTGATTGCACAGGTCATATGTCCATGAGACTGGCCCAGACGCCCCCTCTTATTGATTTCATATATTTTAACATGAACATTAATGTATTAACATATTTAAGGAATTTTAAAGCTTAACACCTTTGCTTGACATATTTATCAATATTTATTTTTTTTTTTTTAAAGATTTATTTATTTATTTGAGAGAGCGAGAATGAGAGAGAGAGAGAGTACATGAGAGGGGGGAGGGTCAGAGGGAGAAGCAGGCTCCCCGCCGAGCAGGGAGCCCGACGCGGGACTCGATCCCGGGACTCCAGGATCATGACCTGAGCCGAAGGCAGTCGCTTAACCGACTGAGCCACCCAGGCGCCCTATTTATCAATATTTAACAACATTCCCTTTGCTTCACAAAAGATCTTCTTTTCCCAAAATCATATTTTAGAATAAAACAGATACATCTACAGCATTATTTAAAAAAAAAAGTAAGAGCTATATAAATGCATTTTTCTTATTTAAAAAAATAAGAGCTATGTTTTCTGTCAACTTAAATAAATGTAATTGTTTTAGGCTGAAAATGGGACTTCAGTATAGATTTCACTATGTGCCCTTATTCACCCATCCTGGCTCTCATCTTATAAAGGCTATACTATCGAACAGCAGGACTGGGAAAAATTTAGATTGCTTGTTCCTATTGACTAAAATAACAGATACCTATTTATTTCCCACACCTTGCAAAAACTTACTTATCAAAACTTATCCAGAACAACACATTTGGAAAGAGAAATTTAAGGGCCACCCCAAGAGTAAATCTGCTGAATATTTTTTTTAAAGATTTTATTTCTTTATTTGACAAGGAGAGAGAGCACAAGCATGGGGAGCAGCAGAGGGAGAGGGAGAAGCAGGCTTCCCGCTGAGTGAGGAGCCCAATGCAGGGCTCGATCCCAGGACCTGGGGATCATGACCTAAGCCGAAGGCAGGTGCTTGACCGACTGAGCCATCCAGGTGCCCCAAACCTGCTGAATATTGCTAACACAACAGTGTGTGCTTACTTTGTGCCAGGCACTGTTCGAAGCCCTTCCCCTGTAGTAACTCATTTAGTTCTCAGAAAAATTCCCTTCAGTTAGGAAATGACATCCCATCACTTGTGCCATCATCTATTCTTCAAAACAAGTCAACAAGTCCAGCCATACTGGAAAGGAGGAAAATTAAGCTTCACATTTTGGGGGAAGATACACCAAGGGAATCACGAACATATTTTTAAAACCATCTCATTGACATACAGATTATATTTAAAACGAAATGAGACCAGATAAGATCACCAAAAGAGTGGGTATGAGGAAAATAGTAAGGGAGACCAAAGAGTGAGCCGTTGGAGGCTTCAACATTAAAAGGTTAATTTTCTGTTTTCTAGATAGGCAAAAGAGTTATGCAACTTCCCAAGGTCACCAAGCCAGCGAGGGGTGGAGCTGGACCCAGGACCTAGACAGTCAGGTTTCAGAGCCTATGTGCTTCATTACTTTGCTGCTCTGAAGGAAACCACCAAGGCCCAAGTTCACCAAATAAGCAGACTAATGGAAGTGTACGAACTGATATTTGCCATTTGGTGTGGTGGGTAAGATCCATGAAAATTAATATGTCTTCTTGGGTTCTTGGCCTCAATGTTTCTCCCCCCAGATGATGGTGCTAGGTATAGAACCATTCATTCATTTATTCAACAAATTTTTGTTGAGCATCTCTATATGTCAGGCACTATTCTAGGAACTTGGGATAAAATAGACAAAGAACCCTGCTCTTATGGGGTTTATGGTCAAGCAAGGGGCAATAGAAAATAGATCAGAAACTAATAAATGATCTAGTGTGTTGGAAAGTGCAATGGGGGGAAACATAGAATTGGGTAAAAGGAATTGGCAAATCATAGGAAGAGGAGGGTCAGTTGCAATAGTGAATGGAATGGACAGTATAGGCCTCATTGCAAAGGCATTTTTGAGCAAACATATGAAGGAAATGAAAGAGTTCGCCAAGACATCAGGAGAAAGAGCATTCCTGGCAGAGAAAACAGCAAGAGCAGAGCCCTGAAGGCTGGAGCGTGCCTGGCATGGTAAAGGAGCAGCAAGGCGTCCAATGGGGCAGGAGGGGAGGAAGCGAGGTGGGGGAGGCTGAGATGAAGTCAGCAGGTAACAGGTGCCAGGTCAAGCAGGGCCTTGTGGGACCTTAGGAGGACTCTGGTTCATCTCTTTTGGCCAAGGGAGATGGGAAGCCTTTGAAAAGATTGTAGCAGAGCAGTAAAAGGATCTCACTTATGTGTTTTTGGGTTTGGGGGGTTTTTAAAGATTTATTCATTATTTGAGAGAGAGAGAGAGAGAGCGTGCACACATGGGGTTGGGGGGGAGAGGGGCAGAGGGAGAGGGAGAGAGAGAATCTCAAGCAGACTCCCCACTGGGCATGGAGCCTGATGCAGGGCTGGATCCCACCACCCTGAGATCATGACCCGAGCTGAAACCAAGGGTCAGATGCCCAACTGATCGAGCCACCCAGGCGCCCCTGATCTCACTTATGTTTTAAAGGAAGCACACTGGCTGCTTTACTGCAAATAGCCTAGGTCAGGGGAGATGCCAAAGGCAGAAAGAAGGAGACATGTTGGCAGATCACTGCAGTAATCCAGGCAAGGACAATGGCGGCTCAGCCCAGAGAAGGAGCAGTCAATGTAGGTGCCTGGATTCTGAACAAACCTTGGAGATTAGGCCAATCTGCCAAATTTGAGGTGGAGTGTTAGAGAAAGAATTTTTTTTTAATTTTTATTTAAATTTTAGTTAACATACAGTGCAGTATCAGTTTCAGGAGTAGAATTCAGTGATTCATCACTTACGTACAACACCCAGTGCTCATCACAACAAATGCCATCCTTAATACCCACTACCCATCTAGCCCATCTCCCACCCAACTTCCTCCATCACCCCTCAGTTTGTTCTCTGTCATTAAGAGTCTCTCTTAAGAGTCCCCCCACTCACTGTTTTGAGAAAGAGAGAATTTAAAAAAGACTAAAATTTCTTGGTCCAGGTAACCAGAAGGATGGAGTGGGCTTCCGCTGCAATGGGAAAGACTGTGATGGAGTAGGTTCTGGACATGTGAGACCAGCAGTCCAGTTTTGGATCTGTTGAGTTTGAGATGCTTGTTAGACATCTGGAAGAAAAAGTGGGGAGACAGATGGATATGGGAGTTGACTGCATTATCTGTTGCTAGGTAACAAATTACTCAAAGTGTAGCAGCTTACAACAACAATCATTTATTACTCCAAGGTGTCTGTGGGTCACAAGTCTGGGAGCCGCTTAGTTGGGTAGTTCTGGCTTAGGGACTGCAACAAGGTGTTAGTGGGGCTGCAGTCTTATCTGAAGGCTAGTTTGGGGAAAGATCAGCTTCCAAGTTCACTTGCATAGCTGTTGGCAGACCTCAGAAGATCCACTTCCATATACCCACATGGCTGTTGGTAGCCTTGGATCCTCACTACATGGGCCTCTCACAGCATGGCATCTGGCTTACCTCAAGAAGAGTGATTCAAGAGACAGCAAGGAATTACTCAAAATGGAAGCTAAAGTCTTTTTATAACCTAACCTTGGAAAGGACCTTCAATTATTTCTGCCATAATCTAGTCAGTAGAAGCCAACCAACAAGTCCAGTTCACACTCAAGGCAGGTGAAATTAAGGACACCTCCACCTCTTAAGGACAGATATACCAAAGGATTCCTGGACATATTTTTAAAACCATCACATCTGCATGGCTTTCAATATAATCTGCACAGATTATATTTAAAACCATGAGACCAGAAGAGCTCACCAGAAGAGTGAGTGTGAAAAAAAAGATAAGGGGACCAAAGATGGAGTCCCAGGAGGTTTCAACGTTAAAGTGTTGCAGAGAAGATGAAGAACCATCAGAAGAGATCAAGAATGAAAGATTTGTCAAGTAGGAAGACCACCACGAGAGTGTGATGTTTTAAAACTGAGTGGAAAGGTGCATCAGGGAAGAGAGAGTGGTCTACCCTGTCAAATGTTGCCATTAGGCAGGAAGACCATTTATCCTGGCTTGCCCAGGTCCATCCCAGCTCACTCTGGTTTTATCCTGGTATTGTTGCTAAGAGGGCCCCCTTTCACCCTGAAACACAGCCCAGTCTGATGATGAATTATATGGACATCCCATACATAAGTCAAGTGGTAGGAGCACCGAGACTTGGGAATTGGATGAGGCAATGGAGAGGTTATTGGTAACCAGAGGGGGATCATCTAATTAGTGATTCACTGTAATAATATATCAGCATCCTTTTCATTCAAAATACTTTTTCTATTAAAAGTTATTAAAGAGTTATGTAAAATATTAGCCAAGATTAGCATAAATATATGCAATAACATACCAAACTGAAATAAGATTTTATAGATCACAAAGGCAATTAGTTCACTAAATTTTAATTCTTCTCAATCACTAATTGATGTAATCAGAGATTACACTAAAGCTTAAGTACAGCTTTAATGCAAACTCACTTCATGAATTAGCAATCTGGAAAAAATTAGGACTATCACAAAGCTACAGAACTGATAGACTTTTGTGTTGTCGAAACAAACTAATTTGACAAACTGGCAAAAAACCATCTTCAATGTGATCCAAGTAGATAAAATAGAAACAGACATCCCAAGAGTCCTATTTATTCATAATTATGCATGAAATGCTTTTCACTTGATAAAATGTATCTAAAAAAAAGCTCTAGTTACTGCCTGTCCCCAGCTTCCATGGCTGGCTGTCCCTGCTTTCACCTTCCCTGATGGCTACTCAGAAAGGGATGACCTCCAATGCACCCGTCTCCACTTAGCCTACGCCAAATTTGAATAATGTCTGTTGCTTCCTTGTTCCTTGCTATGGCCCAGGCACTTTACAAATCTTAACATATTTCATCACGTACAACAGCTCCGTGGAGTCATGTGGTTCCTGCACTGCACCTTGCATATTTGCTCAGGTCACGGAGCTGCAGTACCCCCTTGTAGTATATTCTCTTTTGTCAAGTGAACAATTCCTTAGATGCATTATTTGCCTTTGTTGAAAAATAAACTCTGGCTCATTTTTGGCACTATTAAGAAATGGAACGCTGACATTAAGTTTCATTTTACTTATCTGGTCTTAAATAATGTTTTTCTTGGGGTCATTGGCTCCACTGAAAAAGGCATCTCCATCCATAGGAGCAGGCTAGTGTCTTGATTGCTCAGGTGAACAATGGTGAGGTAGATGGTAGAAATGACAATTTTTTATAAAATCTTTCTAAGTATTTTCTGAGTCATGTTCTCATTTGAGCTATCAGAAACTATGAAATGATTGTATCCGTGGAGGATCCTACCTTATAGGTATCAGCACTCTGACTATGGGGCTCTATCTGAGGAATCGGCTAGGGGTCATGACTGCATGACCACTCTAGGGGCAGTTGGGAGCCTTTCACAAGAGTGCCACGCTGGAAAATCAGCCCCCTGGGAAAAGGCAGCTAGGGAGCCAGGGCATGACACAGAGGGTTGCAAACAGACCAAAATCCCAACACTCACTGAGTGGTTGCTGTAAACTCTGAAGCCATTTACCTAGCCTAGTACCTAATTTTATCTTTACAACACCCTATATATCAGCTACTATTAGTCTGCTAATGTCACTAATGTCATAAAAATAACATGGAACAGATAATCTCAAAACTCAGTAGCTTACAAAAACAAGCATTTACTTGTTCACGCATCTACAAGTCATCTAGCATTTGGCTGATCTAGCTGGGCTCAGCTGGGCACCTACAACAGGGTAAGTTCAGGTGTTCCCCAGTGTCTTGTATTCTTTGGGGACCTGCAGGACACTCAGGGCATGTGCTTCTAATGGTGATGGCGGAAGTGCGAGATGGCACACCCAGCCTCACGAGCATGTCTCTTTCGGGTCTCACGTACACTAACATTCTCTTGTCTAAGAAGTCCAGTGGCCAAGCCCAAGGTCGAGAGTCCAGGATGTACACTCTGCCCACCAGGAGACCATGTCAGAGATGTGGACGTGTAATATTACTACAGGGGCATAAAGATCAGGACCAAGAACTAGACCCAGCACAGGTGCTATCATTATATTCATCTTAAAGGTGAGGACACCAGGAGGGATTAGAAGACTTGCCCAGAGTCCCTCTAATGTTAAGCAGAGATGCTGACATTTAAACCCAAGAGACCAGCTCCAGACCCTAAGTTCTTATGCAGGGTAGCTCAACAGGAACAAGGCAAATGCTCCTGTGGGCCAGGAAAGACACATGAAAGGTCAGACAGAGAGTAAGAAAAGGCCAGGGGAAGGAGCAGGCCAGGATCAGCCTAAGAGGAACCCTGCCCATTTTGATCTCACGTCTCCCCCAGATTCTTTATCCACAGGCTTATAGAGTGCTCCTGCTCTTGGCTATAAATTGGCAAATTTACACCCCCAAATAGAGAAGTTAGTCTTAAAATCTTTTCAAAATTCCACCAATTATCCAAAAGTTTATTCTTTTCATATTTTTTCTGTTGTTTCAAGTTGTCTGCAATGAGTAAAACAAAAGTGCAACTTTAAATAAATAAATATATAGTTTAAAAATATAACTGTAGTATTTCTCCACTGTTTGAGAAATGGCTCATGGGAAGTTTTTCTGTTAGGATTTGAATATGTTTATATATTTGTAGTTCACGGAATTCCAAAGGTTTTTCCCTTTACAATTGTTAAGTTTTGAGAATTTTATTAGAACCTAAAAATCTACTCCATTTGCATGTCTAGGACAGGAATAGATTTCAAGTGCTTCAAAAACTATTTTCTATATATTGCAACCAATTTTGTGTGCAATAGATAAAAATGTAATAAAATCAATATAACTCATTTTTTAATTTTAATAACTACATCAAATAAGTGCTTATAATAAAAAAAGGTAAGTATAGTTCAGACTGGTGAGGAGAGGTTTTTATGTCTTAAAATTTTAATATTTTGATTTTCTATTACACAAAATAGTTCCAGTTTAGGCAATATTTCTTTTTTTTTTTTTTAAAGATTTTATTTATTTATTTGACAGAGACAGACACAGCGAGAGAGGGAACACAAGCAGGGGGAGTGGGAGAAGGAGAAGCAGGCTTCCCTGCTGAGCAGGGAGCCCGATGTGGGACTCGATCCCAGGACTCCAGGATCATGACCTGAGCCGAAGGCAGTCGCTTAACCAACTGAGCCACCCAGGCGCCCAGGCAATATTTCTTAAAATTTCAGTGAAGTTCAATCAGTCTTCTTCTATCAATTAGTTTCTTTTTAAAAGATTTTATTTATTTATTTATTTGAGAGAGAGAGAGAGAAAGTGCAAGAGCAAGCATGGGTTGGGGTTAGAGGGAGAAGCAGACTTCCCACTGAGTAGGGAGCCCGGGGGGGGGGGGGGGCCTTGATCCCAGGACCCTGAGATCATGACCTGAGCCGAAGGCAGAGGCTTAACCACTTAACCAACTGAGCCACCCAGGCACCCCTATCAATCAGTTTCTTATTGTTGACCAAATCAAATCATAATAGGCTAACAGATTATGAAACAGTAATTCAAAGAAAATACCATTGAAGGAGAAATGACGATCTTGTTTTAACCCCAGAATAGACCAAGTTGTAATTGCTTAATATGTAGGTGATGCAACACTGGTACTTTCATAGAAGCAAAAGGAATTCTTTTTTTTTTTTTTAAAGATTTTATTTATTCATTTGAGAGAGAATGAGATAGAGAGAGCATGAGAGGGGGGAGGGTCAGAGGGAGGAGCAGACTCCCTGCCGAGCAGGGAGCCCCATGCGGGACTCGATCCAGGGACTCCAGGATCATGACCTGAGCCGAAGGCAGTCGCTTAACCAACTGAGCCACCCAGGCGCCCAGCAAAAGGAATTCTTTTGACTGATGTACATTGCGCAATTGCTCTGTCCACCCTGGTTCCCTGTGAAACTCATTTCTCTTAGGTGCAGATAATTGTACACCCAAATTTTACCTTGGTTTTCCAAAATCTTGAAATATAACTGTGGTAAAACTTCTGGCCATCTTATTAAAATAAAGGTACTGTCTGAAAATGGGATCTCTTGTTTGACTATTGGATATGAAACTTTAAAACTAGCCTATGGTGTGTATTTCACATCTTACATGCAATTGCATCAATCATTTAACTCAGAAATTTAGGAAAGTAAAATCAAAATGGACCCTGACAAGTAGAAAAAAGCAAAAAGAAAATTAAAAGTTGGAAATAAAAGTTTTAGAATGTAAAAATAGAAATAAAAGAATAGCTAGTTTGGATGGCAAACAAAATCATTAGAATATACAAATGGGGCGCCTGGCTGGCTCAGTCGTTAAGCGTCTGCCTTCAGCTCAGGTCATGATCTCAGGGTCCTGGGATCGAGCCCCGCATCGGGCTCCCTGCTCCGCGGGAAGTCTGCTTCTCCCTCTCCCCCCTGCTTGTGTTCCCTCTCTCGCTGTCTCTCTCTCTGTCAAATAAATAAATAAAATCTTTAAAAAAAAAAAAGAATATACAAATAAATCTAAGGAAAATGTTCAAGACCTTTATAGAGAACGTTTTGATTAAATATGAAATAAAAGAAGACTTCAGTACTGGTGAGCTCTGCCATATTCATGGATGGGGAGACTCAATCATGAAGCTCTCCTTCTCCCCCAAATCACTGTATTATTGTTGTGCTGATCAAAATCCCCAGGGGATTTTTTTTAGAAAACATAACTGCTTCTTAAATTCTTAAATGTGCAAAAACAGCCAACACAAGTTCGTGAAGAAAAGCAAAGAAGGAAGACAGGCTCCACCATCCACCATCTACCAAAACAAAATATAAACCCCTAGAAATTAGAATGGATGTCTTTGGATAGCAGTATTATGGATGATCGCTTTTTTTCTTGTTTGTATTTTAAAAGTCACCCTCCTCTGAAAAGAAAATATACAGTTGACCCTTGAATAATGCTGGTTTTGGCTGCGTGGGTCCACTTTTACAAGGATTTTTCACAGTACGGTACTGTAAATGTATTTTCTCTTTCTTATGATTTTCTTAATAATATTTTCTTGTCTCTAGCTTACTTTTGCAAGAATACAGTACATGACACATGTAACATACACAGTGTGTGTTAGTCAACTGTTCATGTTATCAGTAGAGCTTCCAGTCAACAGCAGGCTATTAGTAGTTACGTTTTGGGGGAGTCCGAAGTTTTATGTGGATTTTTGGCTTCCAGGGGTGGGTGCCCCTAACCCCTGCGTTGTCCTAGGGTCAGCTGTATAAAATAAACATATCTAGTTACTGCAGGAACAAAGCAGAGGTAGGAGAGGAACTGAGAGACACTTGAGGTGATTTTAAAACACACTTAGAAACATCAGCAGGGCTGACAAGTGGCCGCACTAGGAAGTGATTCGGCAAACTGAGTATGCAATTCTCTATCTAGGCACTAAGGTCACATTTCTGCAAGTGACCTAGTAATGTTCACATCATCACAGCACAGGCTGTGTTAACATTCTCACACAAACAAAATCTTGCTAAATCATCTTGGTTATAATAAATGCAAATGCAATCCACTTTACCAAGACGCCAATCCTTTTTAAAAATTTTGTTTTTTAATGTTAATTTGAACGTCAGAGTCCTTTTTGCAAAGCATAGAACCAGTGCCATAAAAGCGGGATATTTTCTTTTCTGCCACTTTGCAGTGGAGAACCGAGGACCTGCTGGAGCACCATCGTTTTCCAGCCCGGCTCCAGAGACAACAGGCTCATTATCCAAGGCAATCTGCTTTATCTTCTTTTCTTGGGAGATGAGTGCTGACCAAGGGATTACTGGATTGTCTCCCTTAGTTGAGGCTATCAGGTTTTGTGGTGGGCCAGCAGAGTTTTGAAGTGAATGTGAGCTTTGGAGATAGACACACAGGTAGGTAGTCTTAGTCCCTCTCCTGTTGCTTCTGAGCTCTGTGCGCACACCCACAAACTGAAGTCATCGAGTTCCCTTGTAGGTGTGAGTAAAGATCTAATGTTAGTGTGTCAAGCTCTTGGTGCTTCATTTAAAAACCAAAAGTGAGTAAACTTTTAAAATAGTATGGGGGGAGTGTAAGTAATTCAAAATTCCTGTAAGGTCTTCTTTCTCTCTTTTTCTTTCTTTCTTTCTTTCTTTCTTTCTTTCTTTCTTTCTTTCTTTTTCTTTTTCTCCCTTCCTTCCTTCTTTCCTTCCTCCCTTCCTTCCCTCCTTCCTTTCCTTCCTTTCTTTCTTTCCTTCCTTTCTTCCTTTCCTTCCTCCCTCTTTCTTTCTTTCTACTTGCAAATGGATGCCAGTGGGACAAATAACAGAGGTGAGCAAATGAAATATGGAAGCCTAAAACCCACCACCCTCCACTGAGATAATCATGCCCTGAGAGCCCACTCAGGGGGTGTGTACATATAAGGTCAAGACAGAGGGTCCTCTCTAGTGAGGGGCTGAACAGTGTGTCCCAGATAGAAGCCAAAACATCTTCTGTCCTTTCCTTCTCCCAAATCCATTCAGCGCCTGAGGCCGTGCACCTAACCCCTGCCTCACGCCTTATGCCAGGCCCTCCTCCTCTCTCCTCCGGACAGTTGTCCTGCTCTCCCTTCCAGACCCAGTGCCATAAAAGTGGGATATTTTGCTCTAAGACTCTGATTCCATCAAGCAGCCCACCTCACCTCTCCCATCACTTTGAATTCTCAATGTCAAACACCAGCTCCATTATCATAAGCCTTCTGCGTGAGGCCCACCAACCTTGTACAACATCAAGAACACTTTCCTCTCTGGTCTGACACACATCTCCTGCCCTCCACCCCACCCCCAACACAAGCACGGGAACACTCACAGCTTCTGAAACACCCTGTGCTCTCCCCTTTCTGGGCCTTCACCCCTGCTGACTCCTCCACCACAAATCCCCTCATCTCCCTATCACTGCCCAAGATCAAGGCATCTCCTGAAGGGGGTAAACCTCATTCACCTTGGACTCCCACCGAGCGGTGCTTGACAAACCTCCCTTGGGCAAGTAGAGAGATGCTGAGACGGTAAGGGTATTTTGTTCCCGTGACGTCACTACTTCAGCCAGAACATTTCAGAATGGCCATCCAGGGCAGCGGTGCGGCGAAGAACAGAAGCCCAGGGCTCAGCTGGACCCGAATCGAGTCCCACCTCTGCCTCGGGGGACACCAGTCTCGTCCTGTGCAGAATGGGAACCACAGCAGAAGTGCCGCATGGCGCGGGTGGGAAGGCTTGCAGGCGTGATGACTGGAAAGTATTTATCACGGTGCCAGGCACAATAAAAGTACCCAATAAATACCAGCTTGGGAGAAAAAAAAAATGCCTGGATCCATGAAGCTCTCGTTTTATTTATTTATTTTTCCTTCATGCCTCACAAATCACCATTGAACTTGCAAAGTGCTTTCCCTTTTCAGTGAGAAGGGCCAAATGCCCACTTCCTCGGTGAGGTGGGGCTTGGGGCAGAGAGACCTGGCTGGGTCAGCAGGGCTGGAGGGTGGGCGGCCACCGTGGGGTGGGCCCTGAAACCTGAGGGCCCGGAAAACCCACGGTTTACCACGGAAACCATGACAGGACCTTCACATTAACACCCAGCCTTCCTTCCTCCCCCAAGGCCTCCTGAGCCCCCTCAAGTGTAAGGACAGAGGCCACCACTCCAGCAGCTAAGGAGCCCGCTCGGGGGTTTGATGTTTCCTGTCCTCCCACTCGCTGCAGAGTGGGCCGCTGCTCTTACTCAGGTGCTGGGGCCCTCAAGGCTCAGAGGCGGCGGAAGTCATAGGCCCCGGCAGCCTCCGACCCTGCCAGAGCTTGGCTCCGGCCTTAAGTGGAGGCTGGCACGTCTCCCACCAACACTGCTCCTTTCTCTCCCGAACACAGGGATCTCTCTTGCAACTGCTTTTGCGAAAAGCC
Organism: Neomonachus schauinslandi; assembly: GCF_002201575.2. NCBI lineage: Eukaryota > Metazoa > Chordata > Mammalia > Carnivora > Phocidae > Neomonachus > Neomonachus schauinslandi. The sequence continues at coordinate 8,881,465 of NC_058410.1, forward strand.
TGTCCCATTTTTTTTTTTTTTAAGAAGAAATGGCAGCACCCCTCCCCGTAACAACCACATCCATTAAGAAGCGGTGGCCGGGGCGCCTGGGTGGCTCAGTCGGCTAAGCGGCTGCCTTCGGCTCAGGTCATGATCCCGGGGTCCTGGGATCGAGCCCCGCATCGGGCTCCCCGCTCAGCGGGAAGCCTGCTTCTCCCTCTCCCTCTGCCTGCCACTCTGCCTACTTGTGCTGTCTCTCTCTCTCTCTGTCAAATAAATAAGTAAAATCTTTAAAAAAAAAAAAAAAAAAAGAAGCGGTGGCCATTGTCCCCTTGGGAAGAGCTTCAGAAAGGGTTCTAAGAGCTGTAGACCGTTCAGCACAGCCCTGAAAACTGCATCTCTGTCCCACAGTGATTACCGCCCAGTTTCTAGCATTAGAATCCTACTCATTGACCTTCCTCAGCTCTTCTGGAAATTGGCTTCTCACACAGCTCTCTGCCTCCTAAGCGCTGCCCCCGAAGGAGCACCTGTCCAGGTCAGCGGTCCCTCCGTGGGCTCATTTGACTCAAGCCAGAGGCATAAAGTACTTAACTTAATTCCCAACACAAATAAATAAGTTGTTCACGTGGGTGGGCATGGAGGTGACAGGGATGGATTCATGTTTTTTACCAATAAGCTTCCGTTGAACGTAACCTTGTGCCAGACATGTGCTAGTCCCTGGGTGCACACTGAGGGGCTTTCGACCTAATTGGAGAAACATGAACAGCCATGTACCCACTTGTCTTCTTTGGAACAAGAGTCCAAGCCTCAATAGATGCTTCCGTTAAGAGCGTGTTGGGCATTAGGGCCAGGAAAGGAGTATGCCTCATCTCCATCTGGGAGATTCACACAGCACAGCAGTGTCTTAGAAGGCCTGAGAAGTCTTGCCATAAAGAATCTGTTTAACTGGGGCGCCTGGGTGGCTCAGTCGTTAAGCGTCTGCCTTCAGCTCAGGTCATGATCTCAGGGTCCTGGGATCGAGCCCCGCATCGGGCTCCCTGCTCCGCGGGAAGCCTGCTTCTCCCTCTCCCTCCCCCTGCTTGTGTTCCCTCTCTCGCTGTGTCTCTCTCTGTCAAATAAATAAATAAAATGTTTAAAAAAAAAAAGAATAAAAAAGCAAATATTTGAAGAGAAAAAAAATCATTTAAAAAAAGAATCTGTTTAACTCTCTGTATAAGTCAGGATGGGCTAAGTTATGCTGCAGGAAACAACTCAAATATGGACCTGTGGCTAAGGATGAGGAAAGGGTATTTCTTGCTCATGGGACCTACACACGGAAGGTCAGGTGTGACTCAGCTACGGGACACAGGCTCATGGAACATGCTCAATCGCAAGCATGGCTCGTCACCAGGTTAAGGGAGAAGAGATGTGGTGAACACACATAGGGTGTGGCTCATCTGGCTTGAATGGATGGCGATATGTGCCCTGTGGCAGCCTAGGAACACAGGGGATATTCCACCTGGATGTGAAGAGTGTACGCCACAGAGCTGGTTAGGCATGCCAGACATAGGACTCTCTCCCACAGGAAGGACCTGGCATGAAAACAGACCGTAGCAGTGGTTTCTTTAGGAAGGGGCAAGTAGGTACCATCAGAAAAAAAAAAAGTCAAGATCTCTTCAAAGTAGTGAGGAGAAGGCAGGTGAAATAGGTCCAGGCCAAATACAGATGCACAGAAGGTTGACTAAGTCAGAGAGGAAGAAGCTGTTCCAACAGGCATTTCTAGTGGACTGTCTATTGGGGATTGGGGAGTTTTTTTTTTAAACATAGAGGCTGGGGACTCTGATTTCAGCAAGGAATATGGGATTAGGCTTTATCCTTATAGAAAGCAATAAATTGTCCCAACATCTGCTGAGACAAGCCTATACAAACAGGGAGAGGGATGCCCAATGCAAATGCTCACTAAACTATTTTACAGTTCATAGCACACAGAAGGATAGAAAACCATCATTATACACAAGCCACAAACAAGTCTGACAGAGCAGATTCCATATAAAGGCATCTTTGGTTTGCCCCAGGGAGGAATCAGAGACTGAGCACTGGCAGCTGGCCAGCCATCCCAGGAGAATTGAGAAAGCCCGGCTCATCTACATGGGGAATCCTATACTTTTCCATTCAGATGGTCTTAAAGTCATTCTTATGAATCACACAGAGGGGGATAGCCAGGCCTGTCTCATCAGAAGATCATAAGGCTTACACAATCCTGAAAAAATAATCAACAAGCCAAAAATAAAAGAAAATTTCTTTAAATTGATAAAGGATCTCTACCAGAAATCTGCTATAATCATAGTTAAAAGTGAAACATTAGCAGCATTCCTATTAAGGACAAACAAGAAAAGGGGGGCCCACTATTTAATATTATACTGGCAATAACACAAATGAAATGCAGCTACCGAACAAAGTAAGAGTTATGTGGCAGAGACAGATTCTCCCAATATCCAATTCCACTTACTTTCACAAAATAGATTCAAAGTCAGGCACAAGACCACCCAGAATAAAAATCATATTTCCCAGACTGTCTTGCAGTGAAACCAGTGGCCATTAACTCCGGTCAATAGGATGAGAGAGGGCATGTCATGCTATAGCTTCTGGGAACTTCCCTGAAGAGTCAGTCTGCATGTGTCCTTCTCTCACCTCTTTCTCCCATCCTACGACCTGGAACTGGATATTGTCATCTTAGATCTAAGAATGAGGGATGGTGAATGGTGAGCTGCAAGACCCTGGATCTATGAGGACTTTCCAGAGCAGAGCTTCCATACCAACCTGGGACTGCCCATCCCTGGGCATTCTATGAGAGAGAAATAAACATCCCTCTTGTTTAGGCCACTGTTATTTGCGGGGGGGGGGGGGGTCTCTGTTACTCATAGTTGAAGAAAATCCTAAGTACTATGATAAATAAATATCTAGATCATTTATCTTAAACAAGGGTTGCATGGGTGACAAATTCAGTCAGCTGCTTATTTTTATAAATAAAGTTTTATTGAAACACAGCCCCATTCATTTACTCACCCACTGTCTATGGCTGCTTTCACACTATAATGGTGGGGTTGAGCAGTTGCACAAGGCCAAAAACATTTACTATCTGGCCCTTTACAGAAAAAGTTTGTCAACTCCTGATTTAGAAAATTCAGAAAATCAATTGAACAAAAAACCACTTGAACAAATAGATACGACCCTAGTTTCATGGGGAGGAGGGAGATAAAAATGAGTTCATTCATTCTGCTCATGCCATCTTACAGGGTAGTTGATCTAAATTAAAGAGTCTGAGACCCTGAATCCTATTCAATGTAAGCCTTGTGTAAGGTGCCTTGTAATTATTAAAATTAAATCTGCAATCTTTATTCAGGGTGATGGTATTGTCTGTGGAAAAGGCAAAGAGGTAATTTGGAGTCAGAAGGCCTGGGTTTCAGACCCACCTCCACCATTTATTAGCTTTTAGATTTCAGCGAATTCCTTGCAACCTTGATATCCTCATGAGGACACCGCATGAGGTGTCCTGGGCTGGGATTAAATGAGGTAAAGTCTGTAAAGGCACCAGGCAAACTCCAACATGATGAACAAATGCTGATTCCTTCACAGGGTTCATCTATGAGATTGTTACAAGTTTATAGTACGGTGTCTAAATGTGGGTTTACAGGAAAACCCAGCAACCATTCCAAGCAAGTTCACAGACTCAGTAGATTTCAGTGTAAACAATTACGTTATGGCCAGAAAACAACCAGATTCCAGGCAGACTCAAAGTTCAAGGATGAAACGATAAGAAGATAGGAAAGATGTGAGGTGAGGGGACACAAGAAAGGATGAGAGGAGAAGTAATAAAAAAAAGATAGGGCACAGGCAAGAGGAAGGCTAGGAGAAATCCCACCTTCCCAAGAGGAAGATGGGAACACTAGAGGAAGCTGAGGGGCGTGGGGGCTGGGCCCCCCAGTGGCTTTCATACAAGAAGGGACTATGTATCAACAATAGCCAAACTATGGAAAGAGCTCAAATGTCCATCAACTGATGAATTGATAAAGAAGATGTGGTATATATATACAATGGAATATTCCCCAGCCATCAAAAAAAAAAAAAAGAAATCTTGCCATTTGCAAGGAGCTAGAGGGGATTATGCTAAGCGAAATAAGTCAGAGAAAGACAAATACCATATGATTTCACTCATTTGGAATTTAAGAAACAAAACAGATGAACATATGGGGGTGCGGAAGGAGAGAGGGAAACAAACCATAAGAGACTCAACAACAGAGAACAAATTGAGGGTTGATGGAGGGAAGAAGTGAAGGATGGGCTAGGTGGGGGATGGGCATTAAGGAGGATGAGCACTGGGTGTTTTATGTAACTGATGAACCACTGAATTCTACTCCTGAAACCAATATTGCACTGTATGTTAACTAACTAGAATTTAAACAAAAATTTGAAGTAAAATAAGAAATCAAAAATAAATAAATAAATAAAAAGGGGCACCTGGGTGGCACAGTTGGTTAAGTGTCCGACTCTTGGTTTCAGCTCAGGTTGTAATCTCAGTGTCGTGTGATCAAGCCCCACGTCAGGTTCTGTGCTCAGCATGGAGTCTGTTTGGGATTCTCTCTCCCTCTCCCTCTGCCCTCCTGTTCATGCTCTCTGTCTCTCTTCTGAAATAAATAAATAAAATAGGGCGCCTGGGTGGCTCAGTTGGTTAAGCGACTGCCTTCGGCTCAGGTCATGATCCTGGAGTCCCTGGATCGAGTCCCGCATCGGGCTCCCTGCTCAGCAGGGAGTCTGCTTCGTCCTCTGACCCTATCCCCTCTCATGTGTTCTCTCTCTCTCATTCTCTCTCTCTCAAATAAATAAATAAAATCTTTTTAAAAATTATTAATTAATTAATTAATTAATTAAATAAACTAAAAAGAGCTACTCTAGTTAAAAAAGAAAAAAAAAGAAGGGAATACATTCTTTCCTACCTCAGGTTCATTGCATATGCTGCTTCCTTTCTCTGGAACAATCTTCTTGCCTCAGCCAACCCCACCCCTACTCCCACCAATACCATCATTCTTCCACTTAGTCTCAAGTCCCAGCTTGTTACCTTTGCAGAGAGGTCTTCTCTGCCACCTTATCTAACATCCGTTAAATAAATGAATGTCTAGAATGGCAGGAAGAAGTTGCACAAGGAAATGGAGAGTCTGGATATCTACAAGGTTGAATTTGGGGTGTTTTAGTCCATACCACCATGATTAGTATTGCTTTTACTTTTTAATAAAGTGGCACATATCTCTGAGTAATGAAGACTTCAAATATCCATAGACTTAAAAATATATGAAGTCTGACATAATGTTTTTACCTCTAGTCAGCTCCAATGAAGGCAGAGACTTTGTTTATTCCTTAACATATCAACACCTAGCATAATTCCTGACACACAGTAGGCACTCATCAAACATCCACTGAACAGAGGAAAATGGACCAGTCTTAGCAAAACTTCACCTTTTGGCCCCACCTCGGTTGCTTCTGTTACTGCTATCCTGACTTTGGCTCCAAGTCACAGAAGAGCTAGTGCCAAAATTGTGTGGCTCGTCAGGGTGCTAGAACCAGGAGCCAGACACTCTGTTCCCTGTTATGATACTTAACTACCATGTGTGTGACCGAGGGCCAAGCAGAGCTCTGTATCAAAATGTGACTATGGCTTTTCCTTTCTTCAAATGACTTTGAACCCTTCAAAGGATCACAGTGTACTCACAGATTAATTCCAATTATTGTTAATACTAAGTTTTTGTTTTGTCGGATCTGAAATTTAGAGATCATTTTATTTACATTTTCTTTGTTGCTTTTATACTTTTTCCCTGTAAATAGAAGGGGAAAAAAGACAAAAGAAAGGCACACGGTGGGATGTATAGTGCTGCTCCATACCCAGCAACGAAAACCAAAGTTGCCCTTTCACAAAAACATGAGGCATTTCTGGAGAAGACAGTAAATGACACTCCACCAAAATATGTCCTACAAAATATTTGGTTTGTTTTTAATTATTCTTTCTCTCCCTTCTCCTTCCACCACCATTGAAGGCTTGTCTACTGAATTAACTCTTAAGTGACTCTGCAAATTTGAAATCTCTGGGAGAGTTACAGTTTGAGTGTACATATTCTATTTCTGCTTTCTAATAGAACCCTGATTTTGCTCAGGTATCCATGCCTCCTCAGTAGTTTGTGTTCCTAAGATGAAGCTGAACAACTCTCAGCTGGATTGGGGTGAACTTGATTGGTCCAAGAGTAATTCTCTCCTCCTTGCAATTGACTGGCTCAGGAATAGCCATACAACATGTGACTCCGTTCTGGTTAATGAGAAGCCAGCCATCTTTAACCAGATGCCTATAGATGCTTTACTAGAGGCTTCCGCGAAATGCCGAATTTCTCCATAGGATATCCCCATAAGCAATAGCATCCCATGGAAAACAACCCTTTCTAAAAATGAGTTCAGAGTCCAAATCACATTAGGAAGCAAATTACCAAAAGGGGCAGTTAGCAAGCACATGAAATGGGAACATTTGCACATCAAAACCGGAGACAATAAAACAACCCAAAGAGATTCTAAATATATTTAAAACATTTAGGGATAAAACATTTACTGTAACAAAATAGTGCAGGGGGAAAAAGATAGAATAATCTCTCCCCAAAAACTCAAACAGAAAGTATACAAATTAAACAAAAAGCATGGAAATTAAGACTCAATAGGTGGGTTTAATAGTAAGCTATATACAGTTGAAGAGAAGAGAATTAGAAGATAGCACTAAGGAAATCACCTAAAATGTAGTTCAGAAAGATAAAGTGTGAGGTATAAAAGACACAGGGTAGAATCAAAGGGCCCATCTATGTCTAATCAGAGTTCTAGAACAAGAAGATAAAAGAGAAAGATGGAGAGGTGATATTCAAGACATAACAGCTGAATTTCTTACAAAAGGAGAAAAACAGGTCTTCGAATTGTGTAAGTAGACTGAAAGTAGACCAGTAGAAATAAAAGTCTATGGGCGCTTGGTAATAAAGCTGCAGGATATCCAAGGTAAAAAAGAAAGTCTTAAAGTTATCTGAAGGAAAACAAAACAGATGAGCTACGAAGGAATAATAATTAAACTACCAGTGGATTTCTAAGAAGCCAAAGTAGATGCCGGAGACCACAAATAATATCTTTTAGATACTTGGGGGAAACAATTGTCATTAAATCTAAATTCTAGCTAAATTATCATTCAAAGTTAAAATTTAAAAGCTAAATGAAGACAATTGTAGACATACAGAGATGAAGAGAGTTAGTTGAGTGCCAAAGAGGCTTGCTGAAAAAATTACTAAGAGGTGTATTTCGGCAAGAAGGAAATTGAATCCAAAAGGAAAGATGAAGACGCCCAAAACAATGGTGGCCAAATAACTCAGTAAAATGCCCTGTGGGATCTGAGTCATTACTGACTGGTACAGACACTGATCACAGCTAATTTTGTGTTGCTTAAAATCAGGGTGGGGAGCTCATAGAATAGCCGCCAACATCGTAGAAGATAGAAGAGTTCAGAAAGAAGCTAAACCATTCTTGTTCAAGGAGAAGACAGAAACATAAATCACCTCTGGAAAACATCAGGTCAAGTACGCATGTTAAAAATCAATGGATGACCTCAATAATAATAAAAATAGAACGTATGCTTTCCAAACACAGAAGGGGAAATGAGGAGGTAAAAGAAAAGTTGATGAATTTGACACAAGGCAGGAAGGGAGGGGAAAAAAGAAGCAAAGCTTGAAGATGCAGGCAAGAGATGGATAATTATTCCTCAAATTCAGTCACATTTCCAGCCAAATGTTGTGTTACCCAGAAACAGAATTGTAAGTCAGCCTCCAACGAGATGTGTTCACAGGCATAAAGAGAAGGAGGAAAGAGGAGACATATGAATATATACGCACATCCTTGTACACACACAAAGAGCATGTGAAGAAATATGCCTGGTTTCTACAGTCTTCCTCTCTAACTGGTTAATATGTGCAACTCCTTTCCTCCACGATCCATTCTGTGCTTCCTTTGCTCTCAACCAAGGCTACAGCTTTTTGAAGTTCTCTGACACAGTGACTCAATCCTTCATTCCAAATGAGTCAGAATCCTCAGTGGCCCTCCCCTTTTTTGGCTGCTATAGTTTTCCACTGGGCATGGAAGTACTAAGGGACAGCCCAGAAGATCCTCTGGGTTCCAGACGTAGTCCTCCCTGCCCCCGTAGTGCCCAAACAACCAAATTTCCTTTTGGTGGTTGGATGACCCACCATAGCCTGTGGGGAAAACTCAGTGTTTCTCCTTGACTCACACTGCTACCACGCAACACTTCTGACATCAGGTGTGTGGACTTTTCCCACACACCCAGAGAGTCTCTGTGACACCCGTGGGTATCCTACAATTCCATTTAATTTGGACACTAATTGGAGTTAGGGCAGACCCCACATGTTAAGGGCTCAATCCCACAAGACTGCCCTCACTTCAGATGCCAACTGCAAGACCAGATTGTCACCCATGCTATAAACCAGGGTTCCAACTACCCATCTCCTCAGGTTCAATCATTTGCTAGAACAGCTCATAGAACCATTTACTGGTTTATTATACAATAAAGGGTATGATAAAGAATACAAGTGAACAACCAGTTAGAGAGGTACAGAGGGCAAAGTCCAGAAAGGTACAGAGCACAGGAGCTTCTATCTCCATGGCATTGGGGTGCACCACCTCCCAGCATGTGGATGCGTTCACCAACCTGTAAACTCTCCAAACCCCATGCTTTTGAGATTTTTATGGAGGCTCCATCACATAGGCATGATCAATCATTAACTCAGTCTCTAGCCCCTCTCCTCTTTCCACAGGATGAGAGGTCAGGCTGAAAGTTACATGTTTCTAGTCGTGGCTTGGTCTTTCTGGTGACCAGCCTCCATCTTGAGGCCATTCAGGAGCCCATCAAAAGTCACTTTATTGGGATAAAAGACACTCCAATCACCCAAGAAATCCCAAGGGATTTAGGAGCTCTGTGCCAGGAACCAGGATCAAAGACCAAATGTTAGAACAAAAGATGCTCCTAAATGCTCTTATCACTTAGGAAATTATAAGCATTTTAGGAGCTGTGTGCCAGGAACTGGGGACAGAGACCAAGATACGTGGTTTCTATCATTTCACACGTAATCCCCTTCTTTTCCTTTTGGTTCAGTGGTGTGAGGAGCCCCAACTGATCAGATGGTAGTCTCAACTGCCAATTCAAAGGAACCACTGTTGGGTCCCCTGGGGAAGCATTCCTCCCTTATAAAATAAAACCTCCTAGAAGAGCTTAAATTGGAGGCAGCAGGAAGCAAAAATTCTAGAAGTGTATTATCAGGTATAATTGTGGGATTCCTGATGCATGAATACTGTCTAAGGCGGAATTTTATTTTTTCATCACTGTTTGATGAAACCCAATGAACTAGCAAGATCACATCCATCAACTGGGGAAAGTGAATCCAATTCACTTTTACCTATTTTTTTCTCCTCAGCTGCATAGGCATCCCACAGTTGTTTAATCAGCCCCACCTAGGGCAAGCTTGCAGACAATCCAGCTTTTTAATTATATCTCCCTAGCCTAAGGGACTGCCAGGCTTAGCCTCTTGAATTTCTTAACCTATCCCCAGACACCACGGCCATCCAGTTGCCAGAGAAAGGATATCCTCTTTGCACAAAGGAATGTCTCCCCAGAAAAGCAATGCAGTACTTTCCATGAGCATGTGAAAGCATCCCTCCTGGTGCCTTGAGCTGTGTTATCACTTGAAGACAACACATGATATTGAGTCAACTCTGTTTCATAACCCCTCTGAGTGAAGCAATGTGTCAGACCCTTCGGACAGCTTTGCCACTTCACACATCACATGGAACCCTGTTCCTAGGAAAGGCCCGATTCTGTGCCTTCCCCTGCCCTAGGGCATCATGTTCCTCCCACTGGAATCCATGTTTTAATGACCACATGTGCCATGTAGCTAGAGAATGAGGAGACAGTCTACTTTGTTGTTTCTGGCACATCACTACTTTATAATCCTATTTCACAGCTCATGGTGTCATCTTCTATCTCAACAAATATAAAAACAGAGTCCCCCCAAAAGAAGCCAAGAGCTTATTTGGGGGGATAAACACCCGAACTCCTCTCCTACGAGAGAAAGCATTGACCATTTCTTGATTTTCTTTCTCCTTCACGTGAACAAAAGGCATGCCACCGTGCTGTGGCAAAGTGGCCTTTTGTCTTGCCATTGACCGAGTTTGTAAAAAAGGCAGAACCATGTTATTTGCCTTGTAGTTTGCACAGCAATCTAGAGACAAACCAAAATAATGCAAATAAACACAAAGTGCCCCGAGGCTGCTGCTCGCTTAAGAAGGTGGTGGATAAAAACCTGTCCTGAAGATCATAAAACACAGAGGCTGGTATGGGGGTGAGGGCAGGAGGGTATAGGAGAAGGGAGGGCAACTGTTGAAAATCAAGAGCATAGTCTTTAAATGTTCACATTGTGGAAGGACGGCGTTGTCTCAAGAGTTTGAGTTCAAAAAACACCCAGCGTCTCTGATTGCTCTTGACAGACCACATGTGACAAAACACAGCTCCCTTGAAAACAAAAATGTGCTGGGTCGGGGGAAGGGGAGTAGGCACTGAAGACCAAGTTCTAGCAAAGTCTGGGTCTTTCATATACTCCAGCGCTCAAAAAAATGAGTTTTGGAGGAAGACTCAGATGTCTGTTTACTTCCAAAGAAACAGTATGTGATCACACGGCATGGGTGCCATCTTTAAAGAGAATAAATTTCCAAATGATAAGAGTTACAGGAAAATGTCGGGCAACTTCTTCCCTGGAGCCTAAATAGGGGATACCACCGGCCATTTGCCCTGGATCTCTGCAGTGAAAATAACCTGAGGTGCCCTGGTGACAATGTAAGAGGAGAAAACCAACTGCAGCCTTAATTCTTATTTATTATTTCAAGCAGAAAAATGTTGTTGCAAATCCACACATTTCAGATGGCAGGTCAGCCTGCCCTGAAGAGTGACTGGACTTTTTGCAGATAGCCAGCAGAATCCCTTTTGTTAATCTTCGGAAACATGAAAGAGTTGCTGCAATGAACTGCCCCTAACGCTCTCTTTTGCCCTCAGCCTCTCCCTCCCCACCAACCAGCAGTCCTCCCAAAGACCTGGCATCATCAAAGTTTGCTGTTATGTATTAGGGCTGCCACGTGTTTCTGGGATGGTTGAAATATTTTGGAAACATGCCGCGGCTAAATGATATTTATGGGTCCCTAGTTTTGCACTCACTATTTATTCCATTCTCCTCATTTGGCTCAGATCTGCTCATCTAGATAGAGCGATCCTCCTCTCCTAAATCGGGGCAGGGAGGACCACCCCCACCCTTGGCACCGAGCCACAGAAACAGGTAACTCCCAACTAAAGCCACTGTTGTCCCCTTCCCACAGTTCTGTTGCATGCAAGTTAGGATCTTCACAGAAAAAGAGCTTGAGAAGAGTCCATAAGCCAAGAAATATCTCACTTCTAGGATGACTATTTTCTGCACGTTCAGAATTTGTTTCTTTCCCGCTTCACAATGATTATGTTACGGTACATGATGGCGGCCACTAAGATTGAAGGGGCAGCTTTCAAGTTTGTCCTTGTCAGGAAGGAATGTTTCGATAGTTCTGTGTACTCATGAGTCTTTTTGTCATCCTTCAAAGTGCCTGCCAAGTTCTGATTCTTCCATAAGTTTTTCTTTTCATTATTAAGTGCCTACTATCTGCCTGGCCTTATACTTTTCTTTTGATCTATCATATTATGCTTTTTATTTACATCCACAACAAAGCTGGGAATCCGAGTACGTCATTGCATAAGACGGGGGTGAGTGGGGACAGTCCCCACTCAGCTCTATTAAGGAGTCCATAGCCCTGGTGCTATGCCAAATCTAAAATACAAGTCCATTTTCCACTTGGAACTGGGGATCTGGTGGAAATCTCAAGTCATTTGTGCCATTGGGTGTCACGTAAGACCAAACCCACTGATGGCTCCTTCCTCACGTGCCTCACACCCACAGATCCAAACATGTTTGCTAGTGCTTATCCTTTCTTTCCCAACACTGTCCGAATAGATGGTTAATCAAGTGACAGCCATGGATATAAAAGAAGACAAGAGGACTAAGCTTCTAAATTGGGGCTGCTCAGGGGTCTCACGAGGTGGCTGGCTCAACTTGGAGCATTTCCACTGTACTTCAGAGTCGAATGGAAAACACAAACCAAACTCTCATTGTCTTTCATCCAGGTTTTCCAGGAGCTACAGATTCGAACAGATGCTGAATCTCTCTGTCTTGAGTGTAGTCTCCTGGGACAAAGAGGAAGAGCAGAAAGAGAATGAAGCTGGTGACCTCATTATGAGAACGAAGCCAGTGACCTCGTTATCGGTGGAGGAAATGCTCTCTTCTTCACGCTGGCCTCCAACCCTTCCTTGTGTCCCTGAGTTTCTGTGAGTGCCATCAAGTTCAAATGCAGGTGTACAACACTAAGATCCTCAGGAAGGCCCTGGCCCTTTAAGTAACTCAAGACTGCTATAACAACGTCTTCCTGAGAACCAACGAGGAAGGGTCTGCACTGTTATATGCATATATGCACATAAGCATTATTATCATTATTCCATGTCAGCTATATAAAATCTCAGAAAGGACAGCATTCTCCCTTCAATGTGGAACAGAAGGCAACATAAATATAGGTCCATTTTGTCCTCAACATCATCCTTTGTGCCAGTGACCCTCACAACCCACACACGGTGTTGCGTCTCCTTCCATCTGTATCCCCGACAGAAACAGGTAGCTCCAAGCTGCAATTCACTATTGGCCCAGAGACTGGCACATAATAACCTTCAAAAAATACATGTTGAACCTAACTGAATCTTCCTGCTCCTTTCTGGTGATTTCCATGAAGCCTTCTTCATCTCCCCTCGACGCCCATACTCACTGTGCTCTCAGTTGGCCGCCAGGAGCCATGTGAGTGAGAGACCCACATGGGCAGTGCTCCTGTGTTCCCCTCCACATCAGGAACTTAAAGTTGGATGGTCACCCTCTGTAAACAAAGGGCTGGAAACAGAGACTCTGACTAAGGAATTCCAGCCCTCTGGAGAGACCTGGTAGAGGGGTCTCCATACATCTCATCAGCCTTATCCTTCCCTGTCTAGATAGCCCACCCTGACTCTGGTTCTCCCAGGCTGAGAAGCTCTGTGGGGACTTAGAAATGGTCTAGAATATGAAACCAAGAAGACCTGCATTGAAATTCTAGTATGTACTTGTTTATTTTCCAGGGGCAAATTCCCACATTTCTGAGCTTCAATCTACTCCACTGTTAAGGAAGTAACTATATGTGCTGTACAGAATTGTGAGAAGAAATAAAGGAGCTGCTGCCACAGAGTCTTGAGGATTGAGAAAGAAAGCAGCTTAAGTAAAATTCCGAGCACTTAGCAGGTGCATGATTCAAATGCCGGCTAATTTTTTTTTCGTGGAGGGAAAAGCCAGGTCAGTAAAGTTGGGCTTCACTGCCAAGATGATGGGTCAGATTAGAACCGTGCTCACAGTTTCTGATCTTGGTCTCTTAGGGGTGACTGGAAACCTTCCAACAACCTTCCTACTTGCTTCAAATTGTTCTGGCAAACCACTCACTGGCAAAGCGTGGAGAAGAGTTTTGTGGTGTAGAGCAGAGATGCACACGTGCGAAAGAAGGGGCCAAGAAGAGGGCTCGATTTATACCTGAAAAGCTTGGAGTCACACATAGGAACTGAGCTGTTCACTGAGCATCGTTTCATGGGAAGTAGGTCTTGAGAGGTCGGAGCCCCAGATTTGGGGCTTGGCAAGAAAGGGCTGGTATGCGTCACCTCCCTTGACTTGCTGCAATATCCTAGATAAACAGTTGCTATCTCATCCTTGTGGTGGATAACTGTGATCCCATAAACTTCGTAGGACCAGCTCGCATACACAAGGGAGGAACCAAAGTTAACATTTGTGCCGCACGCCCCTAGCAGAGATGCGGCAGAATAATAGTAGTAACAGCCAGGAGTTCCGTAGTGCTTGCTAAGTGCCCAACACCACTCTGAGCACTTGACACACAACACATCACCCACTTCCCTTCTGACACAGATGCCCTAGTCTCACATGAGTGAGGTAAGAGTCTTTCAAACGGGGCATCACACATTTTCTTTCTCCAGAATGGCTTCCTCTAAGTCACACACACAACAAATGATTTCATCTTACTATGTTGGAAGTCCCACCACATCCAATATCAGGTGACCACGACATGCCCCGGTGTCATGCTGGGCCCAGGGTATGGCGCCCAAGGATGGCGATGCCCTGTGACTGGTCCCTTCAGCGCGGTCACTGGGATACCATGAAATCATGGAACTGCTCTCTTTGGTTCACTGGGATGAATTCCAGCTCTCCTGTCGGTACCAGCCAACCAGCATATGCGGCGCTTCTTTTTATAAAAAGGAACTTCCAAATACCGTGTTGCCCTGAGAATTCAATGAGGTAATGCCTGTAAGCCTCCTAGCACAGAGCCTGCACACAGAACAGAAGCTGAGCTTTCTGCCCAGTAATGGAGGGACATTCCAGGCAAAGGGAACGGCACATGCAAAGGCAAAGGCGCGAGGGAGAGGCTGAGGGACCTGAGAACAAGGGTGCCCTAGTTTGCTGGGGCTGCCATAGCAAAGGACCACAGGCTTCGTGGCTCAAACAACAGAGACAATGATGTCTGACATCTCTGGAGGCTCCAAGTCCAAGAGCAAGGTGTCAGCAGAGTTGGTTCCTTCAGAAGGCAGCGGACCTGTTCTAGAACTCTCTCCTTGGTTTGTGGGTGGCTGCCTTCCCCTTTTGTCTTCACATCGCCGTCCCTCTATGTGTATCTCTGTGCCCGAATTTCCCCTTTTTATAAGGACACCAGTCATATTGGGTTAGGGCCCAACCTAACGACCTCACTTTAACTTGATTCCCCCTGTAAATGTATTATCTCCAAAAAGGGCCACAATCTGAGGTACTGGGGGTCAGTGCTCCAACATATGAATCTGAGGCCACAGAGGGGGGAACAACTCAATGCTTAGCCAAGAGATTGGTTTCACTGGATTGCAGTCCAAGGTGGGGGGAAGGGGGGGGTCAGTCAGAATGAACAGATAAGACAAAGTGATCCTGAAAAGCTAGCTGGAGACCAGATCCTTAAGAGCTTTAAATGATATTCACTGCACATCAATATGTCATCAGTACTGGGCTGAGGAAATTCAAAGGTCAATAAGGCATGACCTCTGACCTTGACAGGCTGCAAGTCTGGTGAACACAGGCCTTGAAGAGATCATTTGAATAGTGGGTCAGGCGTGTACTTTAATGATGGGAATAATAAAATAATAATAATAATTTTAATGGGAAACAGAGAGGCAGGAGCCCCTCACCCAGTGCAGCCTGGGGTGTACTAGCGAGGTTGTGGTGGGGCAGGGTCACCCCAAAGTCCTGAAATGACAGAGAGGCCTCAGGGCGGGGCCAGAATTGGACTAGCCCCCAGCTGGAGGGTAAGAGCAGCCTGAGTCCAAGCCTTCCCCTGAGCTGCTCCAGTCACTGTAGGAGCATGAACTGGTCTGTTCCCCGAACCCTCCAGCCCCCCACAGCACCCTGCAAATATTATCAGAGCACCAACCCTGCAGAAAGCATCACAGGAGACCCAAAGGGTAATCCCGCTGGATCTGGTAGGAGCAGGCAATGTGTACGGGAGAAGACAAAACATGGGGTCAAAATTGATGGGTCTCAGGAGAAGATCAGATGGGATGATAGGAGAGACCCCAAGAGAGGGGGTATATTAGTTTCCTGAGGCCGCGGAAACAATTCACCACAAACTTGGAGGCTTGGAACAGCAGATATTTATCCTGTCACCATTCTGGAGGCCAGAAGGGCAGCCCTGAAGTGTCGGCAGGGTCGACTCCCTCTGGAGGCTCTGAGGGAGAACCTGTTCCGGGTCCTCTCCTAACTTCCGGTGCTGCTGGCAATCCTCGGCGGGCCTGGCTCTGGGGACACATCAGTTCAACCTCTGCCTCATCTTCACACAGCCTCCCCTCTGTGTCTCCGTGTGTCTTCTGTCTCTTATAAGGAACCCCTTCCCTGGATTGAGCATCTACCCTCATCCAGATGAGCTCATCTCAAAACTCTTCCCTTTACTACATTTGCAAAGACCATTTCCTGACAGGGACACTTTCACAGGTGCTGGGAGTTAGAACTTAGACATAACTTTCTGGGGGACAATTCAACCCATGATCAGCAGTTTGCCTCAGGTTGGGAGAAACAAGGGAGGATTTGGGGTTGGGGAGTAGGTAGCATCTGAGCTGGCCTTGCAGGAAGACAGAGGATTGGGCCTTTGGAGAGGTGGGAAAGGGACATCCCAGCAGAGGGGCGAGAGGAGCGAAGGTCCAGAGGCGCAAGAGTGCCATTCACACACAGAGGACACCAGCCATGTCACGGGAGGGCTAAACGAAGAGTGTGCATCTGGCTGTCCCTTTTTTGTGATTCCTTAAGTCGTCTCCGTCGTAAGCACCATCCCTGTCATGACCCAGCACTGAGTTCAGCCATGTGGCAGAGACGTGGACCAAGGAATGCCCCTCTCCTCCATTCCTTCAGAGCAATTCCAGCTTGCCCACGTCCTGAGTTGTTTTGCTCCAATTCCCTTACAAATGTGCCCAGTCGAAAGTATCCCAAGAACCCAGTGTGACTCAAGAAATAAGCACCTCCCTGCACCTCAACTTCACTAGGTGCTTGAAGAAGGAAAAGGTATTATTTTGTTTTATTTTATTTTATTTGGGAGAGAGAGAGAGAGCAGAGCAAGGAGGAGAGGCAGAGAGAGAGGGAGAAGCAGACTCCCCACTGAGGAGGAAGCCCGACAAGGGGCTGGATCCCAGGACTCTAGAATCATGACTTGAGCCGAAGGCAGATGCTTAACCGACTGAGCCACCCAGGCGCCCTGAAAAGGTATTATTTTTATCAAGAAAACACACCCTGGTCTCTGAAGGAGGAGACTACAACAATTACTTGAGATTTTAAGGAAAAGGTGGGGGGCAATAATTCCCACCTCTCGGGTTTGCGGTAAGGAGCTTACTTGATAAAGTCTGTACAATGCTTCACAGAGTGCTCAGCCTATAGGATGAGGCTGGCCACGGTAGAAAAGCAAAACCCAGAAGAGTTTGGGAGACCATCTTGGGCTCTCATTTGCCACTGAGTCTCTTCACTAGAAAGGTTTCCGGAGCACTGGCCCACTGGTGCAGTGATGGGAAGGCACGGTGGGACCCCATTACTTGCATGTCCGCCTGAGGGATTTCTGCTTTCTCCTAGAGCCAGGGGAAGCTGTCGCCTTAAAATCAGTGAGGCCAACTTGCGCCAGATTAACGTAAAGCAAAAGATAGACAAGCACTTGATGTACTGGGGCAGGGTCAGAAACTCGTAGTGTATGCCCCCTTCTCTCCTCCTTCTGAGTGCTCAGAGCCACGCGGAAAGCAGTGCTATCTAAGCAACTGGAGACACACATTTCTTTTGCCCCCAAAAGAAGAGGGTTGATACAGTCTTTAGAAAGTTGTGTTTGCAAGATGAGCCATCACTCCAAGCTGTTAAAGTTAATTCTTTTCAACTAGTCATATAGCTGCCAGTCATTTTGTTACCCACTTGTGCTCTTACTGTTAAAAATTTGTTAACTTCTTCTTTAAAACCCACGTTGAGTCAGACTGAGTGAACTCTGCCGTGGGCATTTCCATCACTCGACACTGAGCTTCTTAGCAATAGCCAGAGGTGGGACTTTCTGGCAAATGCTGTTTATCCATCTTTGAAATGAGACATTGATTGCAAGTAGATTTAAAAGGAAATTCCTGTAAAAGCATTTTTTCAATGATAGTCTTGGCTTTTTTTTTTTTTTCACTCGCCCATAACTTTCTGGAAAATTCTACTTTTGGCTGAATTTTCTCATCATTGTTTTCAGTATAAATTTGTTTTGTTTTTTATTAATGGAAAGTTCAGGGCTGGGAAAAATCCCTTTGGTAGCTTTTGAGATACGAGAATATGAAAAAAAGATACTTTTTCCAATTAAAAGATATCTTTGGCCTTATTTTTCTTTTTAACAAAAACTTTGCATTTGAGGACTGGAGTAGATTCTAAGCAGTGGTTCTCAGTATCAGCCCCATATTAGAACTCCTCAAAAGGCTTTAAAAAATACTGATGCCCGGGGCACCTGGCTGGCTCAGTTGGTGGAGTGTGCAGCTCTTGATCTCGGGGTTGTGGGTTTGAACCACACATTGGGTGTAGAGATTACTTAAGAATAAAATATTTTTAAAAAAAATACTGATGCCTGAGTCCAAAGACTCCAGAAAAATTAGTCTGGGTCCAGCCAGACTGGAGTAGGCTGTTCATATTTCCTTTCTGAAACCATGTCTTGTCTCCCGCCATGGCCAGCAGGAGGGCAGCACCTCCCACCGGGATGGCTCCAGCCCGTCTGGGCTCCGGGATCATTAGAAGCTCCCCGGGCAGTACTGAGCACTACTGTCTTAGGACACTACCACCCCGATCTCCAAACTCGAAAAAGGATGCAGAGGTCTGGAGATTTCAGAAGGGAAAATCAATTCTTACTGGGGATAGTTCTTCCTGTTGAGAGAAAAATAGTTATTACTGTGTAAACCATATGTCTCTAAGAAAGACATGAAGGAACTTTAAGTGGAAAACCTTCATACCCCCCACACAACTGGTCAAGGATCCCCAGTATCAGATCATCTCCTGTTGCTCTAGCAGAGACTGGTTCCTCACTAACACTTAAGAGGAAGGAATGCCCCCCCCCCCACCCATCCAGCTTCGGACAGGTATTTCTTTTTATGCTTGTGGGCATCAAAGAACAAAAGAGAGACTCTAGGGGATTGGCTATTTTCCTGGCTCTGTGGCCACCTTCTGCCATCATCA
Organism: Neomonachus schauinslandi; assembly: GCF_002201575.2. Classification (NCBI taxonomy): domain Eukaryota; kingdom Metazoa; phylum Chordata; class Mammalia; order Carnivora; family Phocidae; genus Neomonachus; species Neomonachus schauinslandi. Next base: position 8,900,436 of record NC_058410.1, read on the forward strand.
GGTCTTCGCCTGGACTCTTACAAAAGTTTTCCAAACGGTTCCTCAAGGAGGGGAAGCTGGGATAGACTTTTCTCCTCTGGTCATGCCGAGAAGGTGATCGCCAAGATGCACCACAGAGAAAACCAGACTCAGTACCGTGTCGGAAATGTCTTCTCCCTCCGGTGAAGTCCCCAGAGGAACATGACTCTGCTTCCTTGTCCCTCCTGACTCTGGACTGACCCCTGGACGGGCCCAACTAGTGAAGTTGCTGCCATTTGACAACACCCCATTGCCATTAGCTGCAAAGTCCAACCACACCTGCTTCACGCTCACAGATGGGTATTCACGGATTCAACAAGCCTTGACTGGCTGCCCCCTACCAGCCGGCCAGGGTGGAGAGAATATTGATTTAATAACGCACAGCCCCTGCCCCCATAGAGAGACAGAGAAGCAAACCACTGCACGAGACACCCTCAGGGCCTGGTTATCAGACTTGTTTGAGCGTCCGGGTGCCTGAAAGTCATAAGAAAGGGTCTTGATCACCATGAAATGTTAATGCATTGACTGTAAAGTAGCTGTGTGATTTTGTACCAAATCAAATAGCATCACAGAGTAGATTTCAACAGAGACAAATGTCAGTGACACATTCATAATAAATATGGAGGGTGGGGGCTTAAAACTAAGCAAGTTCTATGTCTCAGATTTGTCTGTGAATCAAGAAAAGACCGTCACTCTTCTGTTTAGCCACAGAGCACTGAAGAGCAGTTGAGGAACCCCAGGAGGCTCCCTGGGAAGACATGAGGAGACCCTCAGTCCTTTGACGGTCACATCCACCCCACACGGTGCCTTCGCTGCCGCGAGAGAGACCCAGGGCTCTGGTGTGATGTATGTCCCACAGACAGCTCCTCTTCTGGGGGAAAGTAGTTTCTCTGTTGAGAAAAACAGTACAGAAAATACGTACATATTTTACTCATTCAATGAGCTCTGAGTAAAGTTGATCATCCGTATGTGCTGGGCTCATTGCTGAAATATTGTGCAAGCTCTCAGAGTCTGCCTCCTTTAACATTTTCAACCCGATCATGCCTAAAACAGAACAAACAAACAAAGTGTGCAGGAAGGCAAACTAACTACAAAACTAAAATCCACGGAGATAAGGTGTCCTGTCTGGGACTCCTGTGGGACACGGCCAGCATTTACCCAATATCCTCCTGTTGAGCTCTGTCTGTGGGACTCAGCGTCTGCAGGATTTGATGTTTTCCTTGGGCCATTTTGTTGACAATTCCAATTTTGAGATTGCAATGTAACACTGTCTCACTGTTTGTTCCTGTGTGGGCTGTTCATATTTCCTTTCTGAAACCATGTCTTGTCTCCCTCCATGGCCAGCAGGAGGGCAGCACCTCCCACCGGGATGGCTCCAGCCCTTCTTGGGGAAGGCTGTGGGAAGTCTCTCCTCTTTCTGGCTGGCTTCATGGAAGTTGAGTGAAGGTCTCTAAGGCTCATTTGGAAAGAGGTTCCTAGACTTGAGTATGGAATGGATTCTATAACACAGTCTGTTGTGTTTGTAAATTAATACACGTTGTGGGGCTTGGGCAAACGCCCTCGACCCTGCTCTCAGATTTCCTAGTTATCTGCAGAATTCCCCTTCAGTTAAGAAACGTCTTGTGTATGTGTGTCCATCTGACCACTGGACTTTTTATTTGAATTGCCTCCAATTAGAGAAAATGGGAACTAAGTGACTTTCATTTAAGGAAGTCCCATCTGCCTATCATCTTAAGGAGAGTTTAAAAATGAGAAGAAAAGAACCGCCAAAAAAAAAAGTAATTTCCTCCTTGACAATTATTTCTGAATAGGAACTTGAGCAATCTTACTCAAGAAGGTGGGGGTTTTGTCCCAGTGCCCGTGCTCAGGAGTGCCTGAAATGATGCCCGCCTCACAGTGTGTGGACTGGCACAGGGCAGCCCACCTCCTTGCATAGAGTGCTTTGCTGCCCACCCCAAGCCCACCAGGCTTCCTACAGCTTTCCTGGCGTTTACCTCCAGTGATTCAGTCTTGACTATCTGCTGCTTCAAAACACCTGCTGTCCTCTTCCCTTTGTCTTTATCTGTAGGTTTTAACATAAGGCAGAGAGCTGATGCTAACCCCTTGACAAAGAAACAAATACAGGCATACTTTCTGTCAATGAAAGAGAGAGAGAGATGTAATATATATCTCTATACTCTATATACCTATAGTTGTGGGCCAAATTGTCCCCCACCAAATTCGTCTGATGAAACCCTAACTCACAGTGCCATAGAATGTAACCATATTTTGGGACACCTGGATGGCTCTGTCGGTTAAACATCTGCCTTCGGCTCAGGTCATGATCCCAGGGTCCTGGGATCGAGCCTCACATCGGGCTCCCTGCTCAGTGGGGAGTCTGCTTCTCCCTCTGCCCCTCACCCTGCTCGTGCTCTCCCTTTCTCTCGCTTTCAAATAAATAAATAAAATCTTTAAAAAAAAGAATGTAACCATATTTTGAGAGGCCTTTTATAAGGTGATTAAGTTAAAATGCAACCATTAGGATGGACTCTAATTCAAAATGACTGATGTCCTTATAAGAAGAGATTAGGTCACACAAAGAGACACCAGGGATGCTCATAACAGAGGAAAGGCCATGTGAGGACACGGGGAGAAGGCAGCTGTCTGCAAGCCCAGGGGAGAGTCCTCAGGACAAACCAACCCTGCAAACACCTTGATCATGAACTTTCAGCCTCCAGAGCTGTGAAAAATACATTTGTGTTGTTTAAGCCCCCCAGTCTGTGGGATTTTGCTGTGGTAGCCCCAGCAACATAAAGTGTGTGTGTGTGTGTGTGTGTGTGCACATGCACACAATGTGAGGAGGTGATAAAAATTTGAGTGGTTAGTTGCAAGGCAAAACCTTCTCACTGAGTTAATTCTAAATTGCTGAGTCACATGATTATGTTGCCCAGGAGAAGCCCCTTGCCAAGGATGGTGAGTGAAAAGTCCCATCTTTCCTGATCCATTCGTCAATCCATGGAGCCCTGACAGAAAAGTTAGCTCCCCTCCTTAGCACTGAAGAACCAGAGACAGTTTCCAGAAGAGCTAGATTTGAATTCCAACTGTTAGAACTGAGATATGCACATTGTCAGCAGCTAATAACTTGGAAAACTGAAATGATGGGATAGGAACATGATACACACTTCCTGAGTTTGATAATAGCATCCTTTTTTGAACCTCCTCAACATCCAATAAAGAAAGTACCTTGCCCATTGCAGGGACAATATATACATATTGTATATACTATATATATATATATATATATATATACTGAGTGAATACAAATAATATCAGGACTAAATTTACAAAAGTATCTCAGCTCCACACCTCCCATCCTCAGAGAAAGTCATGCTTTTCTGGAATTTGTAAATGTCCTACTCAAAGTTGTAGATACTCTACCCTTCAACTTCGCATCCTGGAAATTCCCTTATATATAATTTGTATCCCTAGGTACTGTTTTGTTTTTTTTAACATCTACCACTGATCGATGTTTATTTTACATCTCTACAGTCTATTTTATTTTTTTTTAAGATTTCATTTATTTATTTGACAGAGAGAGACACAGCAAGAGAGGGAACACAAGCAGGGGGAGTGGGAGAGGGAGAAGCAGGCTTCCCGCGGAGCAGGGAG